>NC_079147.1:256339751-256710348 GCF_945859685.1 Eupeodes corollae
ATTTTTGTTATTCTTGTTAAAGGGTTTCTTTTTTTGAGGATGAATGTACTTAATATACATATGAGTATTAGATGCAGAAGAATATGTCATGAATGGTAAGACCATTGTAAGTTTGATTGTTAAATATGACTTTTACGTGCTAACGAGCCAAACAAAACATTGTATTTAGTGTCAAGGGAAATGTTTCTAAGAAAATTGTGTAAACTCCAATTTTAAGCTGATATTTTATATAATTTAAAAATTGGTAAGAACAACAAGGAAAAGTGTAACAACTTGTTTGAAATGTTTGTTTTTTTTTTTTTTAAGTTCCAGCTGCTTAACGCCACTTCTAAGCTCGTAACATCTTCGATTAAGCTTCGAAAGATGGACTTACTAACCTGGCCGTCATATTCGTTCAACCTTAGTATTATAGAAAAAAATAGTTAGAAGCCATGTATACTGGCTTGGAACGCAATATTCACCTGAATCGAAAAACATTGAACAAATCAAATGTGCCTGTGAGACTTTTTCACTGGATTAAATATAAAAATAATATGACTCCTTACTCAACAGGATGTACAAGAACATAGTTAAACGAGGTTACACAACACCCTATTAATTTTTTTATAAATAAGCTATAAACATTTATGGAATTTAAATTAAACAAATATTTGGTTTTATTCTTTCTCTATTTACTAATAATATTCGAATTTTCAAGTGCGGTTTATAATAAATGTTCGAAGAAAAAATAATTTCTCATATAAGACTCTCTAAAATTCTGTTAAAATTTAATTAATTGAGTTACTACATCACTTTCTTTTCGCGTATAATGTTATGAACTTTTATTGTCGAAAAATAAATTTTAAACGTCTTATTTGATTAGCTGATATTATGTTTGAAAGACAGGAAGCTAGAGGGAGGAAATTGGTTGACACGCAGTGCGTATGCATTTGAAAGATTATTTTCCCATTGCCAAAAATAACACTAATTTATAAAAAACGTAAGATGTGAATAAAGGGGGTCATCCCATGTGATGTGTTCAAGAAATAGATTTTTTTTTCATAAATTGCTAGGTCAATATGATTGTCTAGAATACGGTAGTAAAAGGATTTTTCAAAATTCGAAGTCGTTTTAAAGATACGACTTCGGGATGTTAAAAAAAAAACAGGAAATCAGGAAATCCTTAATGAAGATTTTGAAGGTAATTTGAAAGTAATGTCGGTTATGGGATGCCCTATAGGCCGCGAAACCCATACTTATGTTGAGAAGCGTGATGAAAAGCGAATCTCACGTTCTGAGCGGCGCGTAAGTTATACCGTTAAACAATCCAGAATTAATTTAAAAACTGAACAATCTCCTTTGAAAGAGTTTCAAGAAGAAGAGGATGGAATACTCTAAGGACCAGGCATCGCCGATTGAAAGGTAAATTGATATTTTGCATAGTTAAGAAGACTTGAAACTTTAAACTAGTTTTTCTCAAAACTGTGCTTTTCAATTTTTTTTCTCCATTGGATCTCAAAAACGTCTTGACCAAATGACTTGAAATTTGATGGGTTTAATTCAGCACATGTAATCGCATGGAATCAACTATGAACTATCAAAAATTGCAAACATTTTGCTTTCGAAACAAAAAACCCAATTTTTTTTCAAATGTCTCCCAAAAGTCCAATTTGTGTTATATTCATTTGATGATATTTCATTCCATTAATTTATGCACAAAGATTAAAACTCCATTTACTTTTTTTGATTTAGATAAGCCAATCAGCCGGAATCGTGAAGGAAGTGCGAGCCCATTTTTTCGAGGTGGAGTTGTTCACACTGGTGTAACTCGTGTTCTTTACAGTCCTTAACACTAACTTTCACGTTACGGGTACCGTTAAATTAACACTGAAACTAAAGAAATAATTTTTCGAGAATTCATGAAAAATAAAATGCTGTATGTTTAAGAAAAAACTTCCTATAAAATAAGATTTGAAAATATACAGGGTTATCCATTTTGCGGTTTCAAAAGTAAATCCCAACTCAAAGTATCAAATAGTTTTTTTATGATATATCTTTTTTATTATTAAGTTTGAACGTTGACATTATGTGTAAAAAGTTACATCATTTAAATGAAAACCAAGCGAATTGTTGCAAGCATCGATTCTTTTGAGGTAGTTTTCGCATGATTTTGGTGGCCTTTTGATATCGCCACGACGAGAAACTAAGCGGCCAGGCACTTTCCTTTCTTGTTGAAACCACATATTTTTCAAGTCGTGTTCATCAATAACAAGCAAAAAATTTGGATATCACATGACCATAACGCTAAGAATTGACGGTGACAGTCTTTCCATCGTCGTTTTCGAAGAAGTAATGTCCAATTACAAGTACGGACCAAAGAGCGCACAAAACAGTGGGGTTCTTAGAACCCCAAATAGAACAATTTGTTTATTAACCTAACCACCGATTACCGAGTGAGAAATGTGCTTCCTCGCTGAAGAAAATTTTGTTCGAAAAATCATCGTATCTACGACGCACGTAGTTAATGGTCAGTTGGCTTCAGTTGTTGTGGGAGCTGGACTTCATATGGATGTAGGTGTGAATCCAAATGCGAAATACACCATATATGTCATACGTGGCTTTAAAATCGATAAAGTTCCTGGGTTTTTTCCAAGACCTGCCGTAGTGTGAATATTTGTTCGATAGTGGATTTTCCTGATCCACTGATAAGAACCTATCAGGTTGTTGACGAAAGGCTTCAGACGTTCACATAATACGGCAGAGAGGATCTTATATGCAATGTTAATGAGACTGATTCCTCTGTAGTTGGCGCAGTTTAGAGGGTCTC
The DNA here is from genome assembly GCF_945859685.1 of Eupeodes corollae. Taxonomy (NCBI): domain Eukaryota; kingdom Metazoa; phylum Arthropoda; class Insecta; order Diptera; family Syrphidae; genus Eupeodes; species Eupeodes corollae. The sequence goes on from NC_079147.1 coordinate 256,342,558, forward strand.
CTTTTCTTTTGTATCGGGCATTCTCTCTTCCGTCCATATTTTGCAGATGAGTTGGTGCGTGCCCCCTGCCAAGTCATCACAGTAATTCCTGGGGTAAAACATAATCACCCCTTAAAGCACGATATGTGACTGTGGCAGAATTACCAGTTTTGAAGTAGGTTTTAACAGTGTGTATGCGTTTTGCGATAGTTAAGCGAATCATTATCGTAAATGTCAGACTATCAATTAAAAAACAAATTGGTTTAACAACATAGTTTGACAGATGTCGAATTCCAGCACTATAATTTTGAAACCACCCGCAAAATAAATATGTCTTTAAAATTTCAAATAAGTAATTTTTTCTAAATAAATAAATTTTTTTAAAATAATTTCAGCATTATTTTAAGCAAAATTTTTGAATTGTTATTTAGAAAATTTAAAGGTATGATTTTCGTAATAAAATATGGAACCGTTTCGAAAAATCGAATTTGAAAAAAGAGGGACACTGACAACTTCGCATCCCGTCTCTCGATTTGTCTTGCTTAAAAGTTTGTAGGTTTTCGTGTATTGTTCAAAAAGTTGTCAGTTGAATTATTTAAAAACAAATTTAAATTACCAACAATATTGCATATAATGAAATAGTTTGATTTCAAAATCTATTTAAGTTAACGAAATTTAACTTATATAGCATTTTTTAAAACCTTTTATTTCTTAATATAAGCAAATAAAAATTGGATAAATGAAAATAATTTGAAGTCAATACCTTCCAATGTTAACAAGATATCGAGAACCGAAAATCAATTTTTACAAAATTTTCGTAAAATATTTTGTAAATATTACTTTTTTGTGAAAAAAACTGGCTGTTAGATTTTTATAAAAATTTATTAAGTGTCCAAAACAAAATTTTTTGTAAGATAAAACAAGTTTTAAACCAATATTTTTAATTTTTTAAAAATATTTTAGCCGAAAATAAATGTTTTGATTTTTATACAAAAAACTGTCTATTCAATTATCCTCAAAATTTTAACGAACGTTGAAAAAAATATATCTTATAAGATACAAATTTTGCGAAAAGATATTTGAATCGAAAATCAATTTCTAAAAACCTTTAGGAATGTTTTTTAGTTTGGTTTTTATTTTTTATGCAAAAAAACTTTCAATTGGATTTTTCTCAAAATTTTACCAGATGTTAAAAACGCTATTTTTCGTTGCAACCAGAATAGAATAAATCATTTTTGTTCGTAAAATTTTCGATGTAAAAAATATTTTTTTCAGTTTTTTTTTTTTACTTTTAAAAAAGCCGTTAATTGGACTTTTTAAAACAAATAATTTTTGTTTGGTATCATGGTAAAATAAATAATTTAAAATTTAATTCAAGTCCTAGCATTACTCGTTTGCGTGTTATTTAGGGTTAACCAAAATATTCACCTAAAACGTCACCAATGTAGGTACTAACCTACGTACACACTCACGCACAAACATCTCTCTAAAAAAAATAATTTCAGCTCTATGGACCTATGTCGAGAAATGTCAAAATGTTAAATTCGACAAAAAGGACCAATTACAATAACTTCTTATGAGAAGTTTAAAACATGTTGACATTTTTGAGCATCATATACAATAATATCTATGTATAAGACCTATATAAAATCGGTTTGTGAGGTCTTGAAAAAATTTAAAAGCAAAATAATGATTCTATGAAGTTACCTTTCTGTAAAAAATAAAAATTATGTTTTTTAACTTGAAAGAACAAAATATAAAAAATTAAGAGCAAAATCTAACAAAAATCTATGGGTTCGTTTTAAAACAATTCGAATTTTTGATTTTTGACCATCAAATTTGTTTTATATTTGATCTTAAAAAAATGAAAACAAAGTTTTAGCTTAAATCCTTGATTTATAAGATTGAACTCATTCGAGTATGGGCTTTATTGGTAAGGACAGACAGAATACGGTAAAATCTATCAAACCCAAAGAGAACTCATGGTTTGATTCGTGCTTTAAAGAGGTTATTAGGTTCAGAGATGTAAGTTTCCGTTGTTATAAAGCCAACCCGACTGAGGAAAACCGGAATAAGTTTAAACAAGCTAGAAAGACCTGTAATGGTCATATTCGACGAACCAAATTTTTGCATGATCAGAAATTAAGGCAAAAAATACTACAATGTCCCAAAGATAGTCAAAATTTCTGGTCATTTGTAAAAAACGTACGAAACACCACGTCATCCTTGGTTCCAACGCTCGTCCACAATGACACTCCCTATGTAAGCTCTATTGATAAATCCAATTTGCTTGCAGCACTTTTTGCTGTTAATTCGACGCTACCGGATAATGTCATGAGTTCTCCTGTTCTTAAGAGCGTAAATGATTCTATGGGACGAATCTTCTTTCGCACTCGTGCAGTTGCAAGAATACTGAAAGACCTTGACGTACACAAATCCGCTGGCCCGGATAGTATTCAACCTATTGTTCTGAAGAGGTGTTCTTCAACGCTGACAAAATCAATGCGTAAGCTTTTCCATCTGTCCTATTTTACAGGTCTCTTCCCGAGTGGATGAAAAACTGCATTTGTCCAGCCTGTCATTAAGGAAGGTGAATCCTCCTCAACCTCAAATTATCGTCCAATTGCACTTACGTACCTTCTTTCTAAAGTCTCGAAACGCTGACTTATATTCAGCTTAAGAAATATCTTGAAGAACGGAAGGTTCTTAACGACCGACAGTATGGCTTTCATAGCAATAGGTCCACTGGTGATCTCATGGTTCATCTCACCGAACAGTGGAACAAATCTTTACATCGTTTTGGAGAAAGTAAGATTATTGCACTTGGTATTTCAAAAGCATTTGATAGAGTTTGACACCAAGTTCTCTTATCGAAAATGCGTGCTTTTGGTTTTGATGAATCTCTTCTTCGCTGGATTAGAAATTACCTTTCTAACCGTTCAATACAAGTTGTATTAGATGGTTTCAAGTCTGAAATTCATTTATTAAATGCTGCTGTGCCCCAGGGCTCCGTTTTGTGTCAGAATCTATTCCTTATATTCATAAACGATCTTTTGTCTGTCACTTCTAATCCATCAAACTGTTTCGCCGACGACAATACCCTCAGCTTTTCATATTCGTTTCTATATTCACATCCTTTTCCTTCGGATGTGGAACTTCAACAGCAGCGTATTATCATACGCTCATTAAATTCTGATCTTGACAGCATTGTCAAAAACCGTGTAGAATTTAATGCTTCGTAAACTCAATGCTGTCTCCTGTCGTTTAAGCGTAACCCACATTAGATGCCGCTTTCCATGGACGGCACTTGCATCCAGGAAACAAATCAACTATCAGTACTCGGTATGTGTATTACAGATCACCTCTTATGGAATGATAACATATTCGATATCACCAAAAATGCTACCAGGTGCTTAGGATTTCTCCGAAGATGCAAGAAATTTTTTCACCCCTTCTGATCTGGCTATAATCTACAAAGCTTTTATCCGTCCAAAGCATGAATATAATTCGCATATCTGGGCAGGTGCCCCCAAAACAAGTTTAAATCTCTTGGATATAATTCAAAAAAGGGCTTTAAAAATGATAGGCGACAGAACTATAATCGAAACATTCACATCGCTAAAACACCGTCGCAATGTTTCATGCTTTTCGTTATTTTGCAGATATTTTTTCAAACAATGTTCTGTCGAATTAGCCAGTTGCATTATACCCCTTAAACAATTCAGCCGTAATAGTCGCACATCTACGAATGCTCATCAGTTAACCCTTGAGCTCAATTTCGGGTGTAGTGTCAAGTACAGATATTCTTTCTTAAATCGGACATCGAGAATGTGGAATGCTTTGGCCAACTCTGTTTATCCCTCCGATTTTAATGTTCAGAACTTTAAGACCAATGTGCACCGGTATCTTCTTTTAAATCCTTCCCTATATTTTCCTGGCACTGTGTTTAAATATAAACACATAAAGGGTACTAATAACCCTTGAGTGCTTGTGAATTAAAAAAAAAAAAGATAAATGGACGGAATCGGGAGAAACAGTTTTGTCGATTTCTTTACCATCATTACATCATATTTGATTCAAATTTCGATTTCCCCTAAGTTGCAAGTAAAAATAAAGATGCTGACTCAAAACTTATTTCATTATTAAAATAATTACACTAAGCTCTTAGAGGCTATGAAAATTCATGAAATAGTTTTTTTTTTGTCAATATAATTCTTGAAGATTTTTAAAAAATATTCAATTTATTACTTCTATGTCATTTAAATATGTTCAGTATTTGTTTTATTTTTCAAAAAGTTTTTATAAGTTGTAAGCCTTCAGTTGCCTTAAATAAATTTCAAAAGAAGCGTGGAAGCGTTTGTGCTAAAATAGTTCTAAACATTCAAACTCAGAACAGACTAAAAGTAAATTTTGCTCTGATTACAAATTCATTGTCTTTATTATAAAAATAATTTTGAAAATGGTCATTTCGGAATTTAAGAAGAAAAAGTTAATATCGGTGTTCGGATTTCCATTCAAATTATATTAAAGAATTTTCAAAACCGAGATAGATTTAAATGAAACTCCATTAGAAAAATTAGTGACATTCTAAAATGGCTTACAAGGTATATAGAATATAAAGAACTACAGTTTGTAAATAATAATTGAACAATAATTTGTTAAGAACTGCTTTACGTTTTGCTGCCCTAGCCTAAAAAACAATTCATTGTATATTTTTTTCCATTATCTGGGAGGTATGTTTAAGGTGTTATTTCAACTCAGGATAACTTAATCCTTTCAAAAAGTATTGATAAGTTTTTTTTGACAGCACAAAAATAATAAAATTTTGTTGACCAATGTAATTAATTGCACTTTTTTTAATTTTGTATCATAACAAAACAAATGGTCAATGATTTTCAAATCACTTTGCATCCCATTGGCATAAAATCTTATTACATTATTTTACAAAAATGTCTGGTCCCTAAAAACAACACAATTTTGATTTTGTCCTAGTTTTGAAAGTAAACACAAGAAAACCATTACATGTGAGCTATTATATTCTATTAATATAAGAAATATTTCAAAGATTCTTTGAAATTTGGTCGATTGTTTAAGTTTGCATATTGTTTGACTATTCTAGGCAACTAAACTATCACATAGAGTTCATAGTATACTTTCTATGTACATATGTATCTATACAAGAAAATTAATTTCAAAAGTTTTGCAAGAGAAATCCTTGGGAAAGTTTTCTTTTACAACTTTTACCCCTATCTCGCTATACCCAGAACCTATTCTATTCTATATGTGAAATCTTAAAATTGAATTATGTTTCATTTCATTACGTTTGTAGGTCATAGCTAAGTTCTATGTATGTGAACTCACAAAATGAACTAAATGTCCTATGTATATGTATCTAAATATATATTATGTTCGATGGTCCTTACCATAATTCATATTAAAGAGTTGTTATCCAGGACAAACACAAAGTAATTTTCTACTTCACACGAACTTCCGCACTTTCATAAAACACTTCTTCGTTGTCCTGTTCCATATATAGACATATTCATAGTCGTACACATACAAACACATGTTTCTTTTAATCTATGTTTAGAGAAATATCTATGCTGCTGGAGATTTGTGGACATTGTATGTAGGGATGGTGATATATATTAGGACCTTCTCTTTTCTATGAAATACAAAAGCTTGTTATGCTAAACGTATAATATAACAAAAGACCCAAAAAGAAGAAGAAGTGAAAGAAGAAGATACGCATCCTGGCAGGTTCATGTTGGCAACTCACAAAATTCCCACAATTTCACATATCACTGAGTCCAAATGACGAGACAAGAATGGCACACAATGAACCTGTGTGATGTTATAGAGGATGCAGATCATCGCCATTTCACCATCCACCATCACCATCATCATCGCCATTCAGAAGCCCTATAACAACCTCTAACAAGACCAAGTAGTTTGCCATTTTTGGCCAACCTTATATGGTGACCAAACACGGCACATCAGCTCCAACATAGCACAGCAGAGCACACACATTTTAGCTGTGCTGTGCTCGTACCATGATGATGGGAACTTGGGAATCTCCTTAGGAGCTTCGTAGCCAAAAGAGAGAGATGTACCCAGACCAGGCCAGTTCAGGCGATGCCGATGCTTTGGTTTGCCTTCTACAACCTAAATCAGTTTAATAGACTGCAACTGGATATCTCGGTCGGTTAAGTTGCCCATTTAGGTGGAAACGGAAAGGAACGACATGATGGCTTGGCATATAGTTTGTCGCCAAATGCTTGGGTTAACTCTTCCATTCTTGTTGTTTTTTTTTCCTGTCTGATTTTGGTCACTTTCCGGGACACACTCACAATCTTCCATCAAGAAAAATTCCCATGAAAGTACATAAAAACATTTGCATGAGTACCGCAAGTTCCCGACAAATATTATAGTGCGAGCACCCACTATAAACAGGTATAAATAGTGGCGTGGTATAGCGGGGTAATTTTGAAAGACTTCCTTGGAAGCGTTCAAATGAGCTGTGTATGAGCTCTGAGCACAGCAGAGCAGAGTAGTGCCGAGGCAGAGCACTGATGGTGCTTCAGGTTTGGGTACCTAATAGAAGTTGGTTGGTAATCTAGACACAAGCTGCATACAGGTGTATTGCCAAATGACGTGTTAACAGCCATTAACAAGTCGAGGTTCTCTTTAGGGGATTTTTATGGCCTTTTTACAGGGATTCCGTTTAAAGCTGATATAATTTTTTTTTTTAAACATTTTAGTTTAGGTTATGGCGCATGTAAGAACGAATATATCGTAAGTATGTGTGTTTTTGTTGTTATTGTGTGTCATTTTTCCAAACCCTTAGCCATAGCCTGTTTTTGTTGCTTCAACCTTCTGGAAGCAGCGAGCGTTTTGATGCTTGCGTGTTGACTAAGTAGCTTTTTAGCTGTTGTTTTTTTTCTTTTTTCTCGAAGCTATTTGACTTCCTGGCGCAATAGCTGTAGCTTAGCTATAATACTCCTGTGCTGGCTGGATGAATGAATGGTGTTGTTCTCTTTATGTGTACATATAGGGCGGTTACTTAATATTAACTATGTGCGATGCGATAATCCTTCCAAAGTTGTATAATAACATTTTTTGTTTTTGTTGTTGTTGGTTGTTTCCTGAGAAAAAGGATTTTCTCTATGTCGTGTTGTGATTGAATTTTGATTGGGATTAAAAGTAAAGTAAACATGCTTATATGAGGTAAAAATAGTAAACAAAAAAAATACTTATATTAAACTAGATTTTAATTACTCGCTATGTACGTTAATGTGAAAAAAAAGTTAGATTTTAGTTTATTTTAAAGCATGATGTAATTAAATCTATGATTTAGGTTAAAAGTAAAGTTATACTTATGGATATTCGAAGTACGACTTAACAAAATAGGTACATAGGAGGTACTAGTTGTTGGGAAAGCTGAAATTAAGAAAGAAATTAGAAGTTTTCCTTCGTATTAGCTTGAAAAACTTTGTATAAAATGAAAATATTGACATTTCTCAGCGGGCTCTAGAATCTAAATCAACGTTTTGATACTTTAAAAAATAACGATAGTGACTTGGTTTAAATTTATATTATAAAATGTGACGTGATACAAAACAAATATGATTTTCAAAAAAAATTCGATTAATGGTTTTGAAAAAAATAATTGTCACCTCGAATATTTTACAAAAAAAAAGATTTTATCGCTGACATAAAGGGTGATTTTTTTGAGGTTAGGATTTTCATGCATTAGTATTTGACAGATCACGTGGGATTTCAGACATGGTGTCAAAAGAAAGATGCTCAGTATGCTTTGACATTTCATCATGTATAGACTTACTAACTAGCAACGCTTGCAAATCATTGAATTTTATTACCAAAATCAGTGTTCGGTTCGAAATGTGTTTCGCGCTTTACGTCCGATTTATGGTCTACATAATCGACCAAGTGAGCAAACAATTAATGCGATTGTGACCAAGTTTCGCACTCAGTTTACTTTATTGGACATTAAACCAACCACACGAATGCGTACAGTGCGTACAGAAGAGAATATTGCGTCTGTTTCTGAGAGTGTTGCTGAAGACCGTGAAATGTCGATTCGTCGCCGTTCGCAGCAATTGGGTTTGTGTTATTCGACCACATGGAAGATTTTACGCAAAGATCTTGGTGTAAAACCGTATAAAATACAGCTCGTGCAAGAACTGAAGCCGAACGATCTGCCACAACGTCGAATTTTCAGTGAATGGACCCTAGAAAAGTTGGCAGAAAATCCGCTTTTTTATCGACAAATTTTGTTCAGCGATGAGGCTCATTTCTGGTTGAATGGCTACGTAAATAAGCAAAATTGCCGCATTTGGAGTGAAGAGCAACCAGAAGCCGTTCAAGAACTGCCCATGCATCCCGAAAAATGCACTGTTTGGTGTGGTTTGTACGCTGGTGGAATCATTGGACCGTATTTTTTCAAAGATGCTGTTGGACGCAACGTTACGGTGAATGGCGATGGCTATCGTTCAATGCTAACAAACTTTTTGTTGCCAAAAATGGAAGAACTGAACTTGGTTGACATGTGGTTTCAACAAGATGGCGCTACATGCCACACAGCTCGCTAATCTATGGCCATTTTGAGGGAAAACTTCGGAGAACAATTCATCTCAAGGAATGGACCGGTAAGTTGGCCACCAAGATCATGCGATTTGACGCCTTTAGACTATTTTTTGTGGGGCTACGTCAAGTCTAAAGTCTACACAAATAAGCCAGCAACTATTGCAGCTTTGGAAGACAACATTTCCGAAGAAACTCGGGCTATTCCGGCCGAAATGCTCGAAAAAGTTACCCAAAATTGGACTTTCCGAATGGACCACCTAAGACGCAGCCGCGGTCAACATTTAAATGAAATTATCTTCAAAAAGTAAATGTCATGGACCAATCTAACGTTTCAAATAAAGAATCGATGAGATTTTGCAAATTTTATGCGTTTTTTTTTTTTTTTTAAAGTTCTCAAGCTCTTGCACCGTTTATTTGTATGCAACGAAGAATAAAGTTTTTAACATTTGCTAAAATTTTGAGAAAAACCGAATTGACGTTAACAAAAAAAAGCAATATCGATTGTAAAAAATAAAAAAATATTACTAAAAGTTGGTAAAAATATCTTTTTAAAAATTAAAAGTTTTGGCTTCAAACTAAAGTTTCATTTTATATTAAATATTTTTTTTTGACATTTAGCAAAAATTTATATAAAAATCCAACAAAGTTTTTTCATGCGAATTAAGTTCTTCAAAAATGAAATTGAAAAATTCATGTTCTACCTTCGATATTTCGTACATGAATGGAAGCATTGACTTCAAAATGATTAGAAAAATCCAAATGTATTGTTTAATGTTGGTAAGAATTGGTTTTCGAATAAAAATGTCGTCAGTAAAGTTAGATTTATAAATCAAACTATTATATCATTTGCAAAATATTGTTTGTAATTTTAAGTTATTTTTCTTAGAAAATTTCAACTGAAAACTCTTTTTACAAAACACTAAAACCTACAAAATTTGAATTCTAAGCAAAAGCAAAAGGACAGACGTTATGGGAAGTTATCAGCATCTTTTTTTATAGCAATTCAAATATACAAACATATTAAAATAAATGTGTAATAACTCAATTTGGACTCGAATAACTCATGAATTAATGAAGGTTTGTAGTCCCTATAATAATTTCATTTGGTACAATATATTGTTGTTAACATTAAGTAACATAAAAGAAAAATTGTACTCAAAATTGCGAATGTGTAGTTTTTCACTTGGCAACAAAACTATATGCAAAATGTCTGTATTAACTTTTGGTAAATTATTTAGAAAATCGAAAACAATGTTTTTTAACGGAAACTTACAAAAACGACTAAAAGCTTAAAAAATAGTTTTCAACTCAGGTATCCTGAAACAAAAGAAAGATATTGACATTGAAATTAGTTTTATCTTATAAAAGAGGTTGTTAATAATATTTGGTAAGACTTTAAGAAATATCAACAGATGGAAAGTTTTCACAATTTACAAAAGTCAATGCTTAATCTAAAAAAGAGAATAAGATGGTTTTCAGGTTTTCGTATTTTGTTAAAAAAAAAAAAATCAGTTAAAATATTCCAAAAATTTAAAAATAATTAACAATGTTTTTCATACGATGAATTAGTTTGATTTCAAAATCAACTTTTTTTAACGAGGTTTTTAGTCGCTAAGCAATTTTTACCAATTTTAGTAGCATTTCTTAAAAGTTAAATTGGATGAATGAGATTATTTTTTGAAATCAATAGCTTCTGTTCTTCACGAGTTGCCGAGAAACTATAATCAATTTTTACCATGTTTACGTACTATTTTTTTATATTTTATTTTTTTTTATCAAATACTGACTGATCTGATTTTTCTAAAAATTTACCGAATGTTGAAAACAATATTTCGTATAAAATAACATAAGCTAAAAGCCATAATTTAATTTTGTTTAAAAGATATTTGAGTCCAAATTATTATTAGAAACTATTCATTCGATTTTTCTCAAAATTTTACCAGATGTGAAAAACGTTATTTTCGAGCTGACAAATCGTTGATTGGATTTTTTCCAAAACTATATTTGTTTGGTACCATTTTACAATATATAATATAATATTTAATTAAAGTCTCTAGAGTTATTGGTTCGTGAGATATTTAGGGTTAACCAAAATTTTCAACTTTAAAAAAAAACTGGTAAAAAAAACAAAATGGCGACGAAAAAAACCTCGCTTATAAGCCAAGAATTAACTTGAAATAATAATTTATTTTTCATTAAAACTAGACCACCTCTAGTGGTCAAATTTAATGCAAATTTAAAAGTTTGGAGAAATTTCGGTTTAATTTTAAAATTCCAAAGTGGTGTTCTTTTATTGTCTTAAAAGTTAATCTGTAATGCACCTAATGACAGCAGAATATTGATGATATTGCAAGCTTAATATTCCTAGAGCAAATAAATTCTTGTAAAACTTTAATTGGAACATTATTTTAATTACATATTTCAAAAATGTAATTTTTGATTTATAATGTTATACATACATAGAATTTAACAGAATCATCAACAAAAATGTTTGGTTTTTCAAATAAAAGAACAAAATCAAATGTATACATTTGGATTACATAAAACACCTTTGTTGTTTTCCATTAGCTGATAAAAATAGTCATGTGGTTAAAAATGGAGCTAAAGGGTTTTTCAATACGGGCGATAAGGTTTTAAAATTGCATAAAACAAGCTGTGTGAGAGGTAATAGCGAGAGGTTTGAACGATGGCCTGTATTGTGTTCACCTTTAGGGCATCGGTCGATTGTGCTTTATTTGAATAGACCTGCGACTTCACCTACGAATCACATATTGTCCAGGTCCATTTGGTTCAATTTGGCCCAGGCAAAATTAGTTATCATCGTTATTGACGGTGACCGCCTCACTAACGTCGTTTTCAAAAAAGTACGATCCAATTACAAAGCTGGCCCAAAATCCACACTAAACGGTATTTTTTTGAGGAACCATTATCACCTGGTGAACATTTTTGAACCAATTTTGCTTGTTAACAGAGTTATTCATCCAAAAATGCGCCTCGTCACTGAGCATGATTTTTCGGCCAAAACTGTTGTCTTCTTCAAACCGATTCAAAGCCCAGTCAGCGAAAAAACGGCGTTGCGTATGGTCATGAACTTTAAGCCCCTGGATCAGTTGGATTTTTACGGGTGTAGGCTCAAGCCCCGACGCAAAAATCTCAAAGTCTGGAAAAGGATGATTTCTTGTGCACGGCGAGAAACAGGCTGCCTCAGGTTCTGCTGTACCCTTTAACGAACGGCGTCGATGTTGTCGGTCGATCTTGCGTTCTTTGAACGATCCTTAAAGATTTGACAGATGTCACAAAAACAAAATGGCAGCCACAGCTCGCCAAAATCTATCCGAGCCAATTGAAAAACCCTTCATAATCTTATATTTTAATATTTAAATGGTAATCTGTAAAAAAAGCATATTATATAAAGGTATTTCAGAAGTAGTGAGATTATTGATAGTTTGAAACTCTTACAGCAAAAGAATTATTGAAACAATTGGACTCAAAAGAAAGATGAACATAACCGTACAATTTTATTATTTTAAGAAATGTATTATTGATATATAATTTTGTACATACAATGTTACATGATCATCGACAAAATTTAGTTTTTTTAAATCAAATGTGGTAATTTCATACACTTTTTAAAATTTTATTAAACACATTTTTTAGGCTGTTAGCTGATAAAAAACAAAGGATAGAAACTTAAATTATTGATTACAAATTAACTTACCTATAATCCAACATATACCACTTTTCCAAGCTAAAAATTATTTTGAAAATATTTTCTTTTATCCTCAAATAACATCAAGATGGGCACTTACCAAGTTTAAAAAAAAAGTGCAATATTCATAGATCTTTAATAAGTTCTGAATTTTTCTTTGCTAAACTAAGCTCCAGTTTTCGTTATTTCATATTTACAATTTAATATCATTTAAAACCGATAGCCTGGAGTCTAAAAATAAACACGATAGTGATGTTTTCAACTCAACGCAGCCTTACCACAATAAGTTACTATTTTGTTACAACAGGCGACTTTTGAAGTCAACATTTTTCAACTACAAGCAAAATTATTTCAACGATTTCAAAGAATTTGGCTCTCCAATTAACGCATTTTATTTGGCTCCCTCTACAAGCGGTTTTTTATAAGTTTTAATGAAATTGAACTAGAATTCTAGTAGAATATGCCTTAAAACTGTTACCGACTAAAAGGGCTGTAAAATTCTTTATGAATTGCAGCTGTGTCTTTCCTAAATATTAAATTTAGACTCCAGTTCAAATAGGCTCGGGTTTACAATATGTCCTATGAATATGTTTTTTTTTATCAAAGTAATTTAAAATAAAGTGATAAAATTAATCGAGTCAAAATATGTCAGACTCAAAAACGCTATTAGCTTTAAAAAGGTTTTTAAAACAACAATTTGATGCTATGGACTTAATGAAAATTCAAAAAAATTTCTTATAGGAACAAAAAACACTGAAAAAATGTCTGTAACCACGAAAAAAATGGATATATTGATAATTGATTTTTTGAAGAAATACCAACATTTTTTAAATATAATTTTTGAGCAAATCCTTTGAGAACAAGGAAAGATTTTGAATTAAAACTTTATTTTTTTCCCACACAAAATAACGATTTAAACTATTGGCAACTGTCTTTGAAAAATTTAACGAGCTGGACTTCTTGAAAAAAACCGAACCAAAAAACTACACATTTCAATACCTTCACAGAAACAGTTGAAACTGCAATTCTTAACTGAGCATTATCTTATTTTGAAGGATATCGATCATCATGTTGTGTTATTTATAAAAATATTTTCAAAGATATTTTTGAGCTTAAAAGAGACAATTGTACTCTATCAATAATTTAACTAACGAATATAAACCAACAATTGACTGAAGCGTGCATCTTAGAAAGATACGACAGCATTTAACTGATAAACCCAACTGTTGTAGCGGGGCGAAACGCATTGAACATAAAGTTGCAATGATGTTTCTATTATTCCTATAATCATTAGTAGAACAACCACAATTTTGAAATGTAGATTTTGTATTATTTTCCTGAACATCAAGAACTGTAGTTTGTTCCACTAAGTTCGGCTTTGTCTTCCCTTACAAAAAAAGATGTACTTGATTGAATAACTTTTCAACTCAGTAATATTACCTTGATTTATTATTATAACAGAACTCTGCAAAAATATACATTATGATTTTGAACAAAAACCAAACTTATTGATCAAGAGGTCAAAGTCAATACTACAAGCTTATGTTACATATTAGCCTAAGGAAAATTTAATTGTTATCAAAAAATAACAAAACTTTTTAATACAAAAGTTTGCCTTTTTAAATTCTCTCAATAAACAAAATATGTGAATCCCTCGAGGGAAAATATTTATAATAAATGTATTTGTAATTTAATCCAAGTTCCTGAAAGATGAACATTTCAAAAGACTTTAAGTCAATCTCTTATTCGATTGAATTTTGCGATATTTCCATGAAACTGATATTACTTTCAAAACACACAAAACTCAATTATTTTTACATACACATTCCCCTCCTGTGGTGTTTAAGATACAAGAAGAACTCCTTTTGTTCATCTAATTAAAACACTTTTACTGTCATATCAATATATCGAGATCAAGAGACAGCTTGAAACATGAGCTATATTACTTCCATCTATCATCCAACTAACCCCAGGGCTATTGTAATTCATAGCAAATTACCAACATTCTATAAATAAACAATAAATTAATAAAAAAAAACATTAACATATATAGAATTTATAAGGGAATTAGTGAAATATGTATCTCTCTTAAAATACAATAAACAAATTGTCAAAACTATTGTTTTGTTAATTCAATGACAAATTAACAACCTGTTGTCCAGAGGTCCAGCTCAATGGGATGTCCATTGCCACTGTTCTGCAGGTTCTGTGCTGATGATGCTTTGAAACGGTCTGCATTTTTATCTATTTATAGATTCTATTCATATTTTAATTAGACCAAAGACCACTCCTCTTTGTCTTCGTCTTTTCCCCTCTCACTATCCCTTCGATTTGAATAAAAAAGAAAAACCAACCAAAAGAACCCATTTGTTTAAATTAATTAGAAGAAAATCTTAAAATATACAAACAAATTAGAAAAAAAGTATCTTTTTGTTGGACTTCTTGAAAGTTTAATAGAAAAAAATGATTATGATAATAAATTTTGAGAAAATGTTTATAAAGAAAGAAAGTGCTGCAAATCTTTAAGATACAAAGAAAAAAAGACAAAAACTTGAATTAAAAGAGATTGGATGAAATGTTTATGACATATCTATGTCGCATCATCCAAACAATTACTAAGACTGAGACAGAGACTGAGACATCGAAAGATGTATCTTTTAATATTGAATTGAATTGTGAAAGTATCTGAATGGCATTAAAGCAACTTAAATTAAATTCTCAACAATCTATTGAGTGATAGATACACGTTATCCAAAGAAAGATACATTGTTTTTTTTTTTGTTTCATTTTTATTTCAAAAAGATATACTGGCGTTACAAATCGAAAACACTGCTGCACAGGCACTGGCAGACGGGCATACAATGGTATCTCATTAATGCATCAATTGTGAGCCAAGTGTATCGAAGCAGGAAGCATCTGGAGTAGCGTGATCCAATTAATATATTTTGGGAGCCTCCGCAATAGAATAAGAAAGACACTTTATTTTCTCGATCAAGAAAAACGGGAATGTATCTACGGATGCAAACAAAGTAATGGTCGGGGGGAAAATATTCATTCTAATGACTCAGCATGCAATTCTCTGACAAATTGCCACGCGATAAAAATATGACTTCATCATTACAAGCCTAGCATGGTCCCTGGCTAGCTTGAGTCTCAACTTAACTCCAAACTCTTGGAAACATCATCAGAGAGATGGTTTTTTGTTGTAAGAGACGACACCACCGACCGCACCGTCTGTGTATAGTTGTGTAGTGTCGTGATGATGTCGCGCCCAGGATAAGAAGGACTCATTAATTATCAATCACTTTTCTCGGTCCAAAGTGAAGGCGCCTCTTGCGTTCGATAAGCTTGTCGTCTTGCCTCCGTTCGTCTTCGTTGGTCGTCGAAACTGGTAATTGAGACTGAGCTGAGCCTGGACGAATATTGGGAAAAGCTCCTTCCTGGTTTTTCAGTTTTTATTCATAAGCATAGTTTTTTCTTGTTAATGAATGTTGGATGATGCTGCTGGACCGCACCGATAGTATCGCGCTTCATCCTCCATGACATATTCTCGGGCAGATGATTTATTAAAGCCCCAGCCATCCATATAAGCAGTTTATGACAAATTCGTTTTTGCGTGTAACTAGCAGGACGCATCATTGAAAAAGAACATAGTTGTTTCTTTTTTTCGGGATAGGGGGACGTTTAAATGGGATCACAAATCTTATGATCGGAAGATTACTTCATCCAACGTAACTACCGGCAGGCAGATTGAGTTAATTATTGTTGGCATTTCGGAAGGATTTTTGCTATATACAAAATATTATGCCTTTTTAGTGAGGTAAACGTGGAATAAAATAACAGCCACTAAGGAGGACCGGAATAGGTTGTGTAGGGCTAGTTTAGACTAGGCAAGTGCTAGCGAACCAGTGTTTTACCATGTGAACGAATTGCATGTCAGTGGCCACAACGAGGTATTTGTTGTTAAAAAGTGTCGAGCGGGATATAAAACCAAGTTTATACAAGCCAGTCTTTTGTCGGTATAATGGAGAACAGATGATGACACAAGAGGCAAAAATTAATTTTCCATAATGAAAACAGGTCTTATTTGAGGATCTTGTAAGTGGTTAGTCATTTTCACAGATATTTCTTGAGTATTTTTTTTTTCTAGAAGGCAAATAATGTGACATGTAAGGGGTAATCTAGTTTTTGGTTTTAGAACTTAAACAGTTGATAGCAGTTATATTGTTGGATCTCCATCTGTAACATGTGCTGCCTTTTTTAACGTCCCATAGGAAGCTATTGTAATCGGTCCAATTTATCGATTTGAAAATGTTCGCTATTCTCGACGTTTCAAGGTCCCTAGAGCCGAAATAGAAGATTTTAAGATAGATCCCTGTGCGTGCGTGTGTATACGTACATTCACGAAATTTTTTTTCTCGTCCATAGCTCAAGAACCAGTATAGAGGTATTGACTTCAAATTAATTTTGTTATAAAGATATTAATGCAAAAAGATTCAGAAGGGACTGTAAAAAAATTGAGTGGGTAGTTTTTTACCATAGCAATTCAAAAAATGGTGAACAAATATTTTTTTAAAACTTAAACAAATTTCTTGAAACTTATCTTATTTTATAAGAAAATTGTTTTCAACATTTTGAAAAATTTTAAAAATCAACTGAATTGAGAATTTTTTGTAAAAAAAATAAAAAACTAAAAAAAATGATAAAAGTTGTTAAAAATTGGTTTTCGACTAAACATCTCGCTAAATTTTGAAATCAAACTGTTGGTTATTTTGAAATTTTTAAAAATAATTCAACTTTTTTAACAAAACACGAAAACTTCCCAACTTTTAAGTAAGAAAAATCGACAAAGGGATGGGAAGTTATCAGTGTGGGTGGCATCTTTAAGGAAACAGTCCTTCCCTCCAACTTAAACATCATAGCAATAGTATCTTCTTTAATACAAACAATTTAATTCACTATATAATGCGAGTTTACATTTTCTAAAATTTTTCTCTGACTAAACACTGACCCTTACAGTCATTAGCGATATTCATGCACATTAAGCTTAAAGCCATTCTGCACCGCATAGCAGGACGGGGATGATAAGGGTCTTATATAGCAACACTTTGGTCCCTCGAGAGAGGACTTTACCACTCAATTGTTTTCTCAGTTCAAAGAAACAGCGGTTTGCAAGAGTTATTCTGCGTTTGATCTCAGCGCTGGTGTTGTTCTCTGCGTTTACAGCGGAGCCTAGGTAGACGAAGTCCTTGACTACCCCAAAATTACGTCTGTCGATGGTGACGTTTTGACCAAGACGTTAGTGTTGTATGTCCTTTCTTAACGACAGCATTTACTTTGTTTTGCCCTCATTAACCGTTTAGCCCATTTTGGGCGCCTCTGCCTCAATACTCACAAAAGCCCCACTGACATCACGCTAAGTTCTTCCAATTATGGCAATGGCATCAGCATATGTTAGTAATTGGTCAGACTTTTGAAAGATAGTGCCTCTAGTGTTGACGTGTGAGCTCTGCACTATTCTTTCAAGTACGATGTTAAAAAAATCACATGACAGCGCATCACCTTGTCTAAAACCTTTTTTGACGTCGAAAGGTTCTGTTAAGTTGTTTGCAACCTTTATGGAGCAGCGTGAATTCTCCATGGTGATCCTGCACAAACGGAAGAGTTTGGCAGTGGTGTCAAATCTAGACATGGCTCTATACAGCTCGTCCCTGTAGATGCTGTGGGTGTCGATTTGGTGTTCTTGGTTTTTTTCCAGGATCTGCCGTAATGTGAATATTTGATCAACAGTGGACTTTCCTGGTCTAAAACCACAATAATAAGAACCTATCAGGTTGTTGACGATGGGCTTTAGACGTTCACATATTATGGCAGAGAAGATTTGATAGGCGATGTTAAATAGACTGATTCCTCTGTAGTTGGTGCAGTTTAGAGGGTCTCGTTTTTTTCAGGTTCCATTCATCGGGCATTCTTTCTTCCGACCATATCTTCCATATAAGTTGGTGCACGCTCCTAACCAACTTATCTTCAGGTGCTATAAGGAGCTCGACATTCAAGCCAGCTGCTATAATGGCTATATTAGACTTCAGCTTATATATGGCAATCTTTACTTCGTCTAAGTAGGGAGGACGGGATTGTTGGCTGTCGTTGTCTATGTTGAATAGATTATCATCCTGCTTGACAGCGGAATTCGGTTTGTCATCGCCGTTATACAGTCTGCAGAAGTGGTCCTTCCATATCCTCAGCATTGACTGCGGTTCCACTATGATGTTTCCACTTTCGTCTTTACAGCCTTCGGTTCTAGATTTATGTACCTGTGAATTTCGTTTCACCTGTTCATAAAACTTTCGAACTTCATTCCTGCTTTTAAAGCTCTCAACATCTTCGACCGCACGCTTCTCATGCCCCCTCTTTTTCCTTCTGAGAAGTCCGCGTTCCTCTCGGCTTACTTGCAACTCGATCAGAAAAGGATTTGGAGATCTTTGGTGATTGAAGCAGTTCGACGTTGTGCCTTCTCACAGCACCTCCCTGTTTTGCCTTGGGTTTGGAAATCCGAAGTGCTATCTTGGCTACAACGAGGTAGTGGTCCAAGTCGATGTTAGCGCCTAGGAAAGTTCGGACATCCATGCTGCTGGAAGCGTGTCTGGCGTCGATCGTAATAAGGTCAATCTGGTTGACGGTAGATTGATCTTTTCTTTTTTGGATGTTGAGGTGTGTTAAACTGGGGGACATTTGACTTTGTGATTTTTGGTGTGAACACATCCTTTAAGAAGAAAAGTTGGGATGGTGAACTAAGTCTCAACTAATATAAAATAACGTTATGAACTTAACTCGTCTTCGAGTAAAACGTGTTTTTGGGATTTCGGTATTTTTGATGTCATTTTTGACTACAGGTTTTTAAGAGATTTGTGAACAAAACAAAAAAGTTTTTGTTATTGTGAAATAATACTATGGTAGCATTTTTCCTAAATTATTCATATTTTAAAGGCAATTTTGTTAAATCAAAACATTAATATGTATAAAAAAAAACATTAAAAATGTTATGAAAAACCTTTGGGGCACCTTTGACTTTTGCAAAGGGGGCACATTTGGCTGATAGTAAGGGTACATTTGACATTTGTTAAATATGCCTAACATGATTTGTTATACTTATTTTGTCTGTTTTATTTTGTTTTCATGTTTATTTTGAAGAAATGGTGAGAAACTACATTAGAAAGACAAATAGGATTGCAAACGACAAAGAAAAAGTGAAGAGGGCTATTGCATGACACTACGGACAAAACTTGAAAGGCAAACATCAGCTGCTGAAAAATATGGGATATATAGAACCATATTCAGATTCAAGTAATAAAAGTACCCGTGACGAAGTTTTCACTTTTCAATCGAAATATACGTGGCGCCAAACCCTCACAAAAATAACTGGTAGAATTTGTTTAAAAATGCTCTTTTCACGCGTACGGCTTGTCAAACGATTCTTTCAAGTAATTTGTATATGACTTTATTAAAGCTTACAATATAAGCTGCCCATCAACTTGGAAAATTTCAAAAAAAGCGGGAGACGATTGGCTTTACGGATTTTTAAAACAAAATTCTGAACTCTTGCTACGTATGAGAAAGTGAATTTATTCATTTATGTATTTTATATTGTTAAAATAAATCGTTAAAAGAATTTTTGACTTTTCTTTCCATTCCAAAACTTGGCGGAATAGTCCCGCTAATTCTTTTTATGTATACGATCATACGATTAAACTGCAATTGTCAAATGTTCCCCGCGTAAAGTCAAAGATCAACCATGCCCGAGCCACTTTTGACAAAATGACTTTTTTTTTATACAAAATTGATGCAGTTGTTATAACAGTAAAATGCGTAAACGCTGACCCTTACAGGCATTAGCGATATGCATGCGCATTAAGCTTAAAGCCATTGTGATGAGAGTCAAAAGTTTCGTTGAAGCTGCGTTTAGAAAATACAACCCAATGTTCCATTTCGTCCCGTACCTATGTGGCCATCATATCCGTTTTGTTGATTCCATTCCATTAGACACCTCTCCTTGGTCCTGCCTGGAAGGGCGGGTGGGTCCGTAATTTTGAGAAAGAAAAAAATGTTGAAGATTATATTTGGGGGTCTTTTCTGATCCTTTCTCGGAGTTAAATACGGGCATGTGGGCTGTGAGTTTCAGGGTTCTCTTCTTTTTCAAAAAATGTCACAAAGATTAAATTGAGCGTATCCTTGGAAGTACTTATTATTTTTTCTCCTACTGATTTGGTGTAGTAGCAGTGACTTACCATGTATAAATGTTACAATCCCACATGACATGTAAGGGGTATTTCAATTTTTGGTTTAAGAACTTTAACAGTTGATAGCAGCCATACTGTTGAAGCTGCATGTGTAACATGTGTTGCTTTTGTTTAAGAAACTACCATTAATAAAGGGTTCAAAAGCGTGTTCATTTCTTTATCAACAAACGCCAGACCAACACACCTATTTCGGAGAACGCAAGATCTGCCGCTGGTTGAGAGTGCGCATCAGTCAAGAACAAGGCAGCCAATTTACGAGCCCTGAGCCAATAGAACAAAATTTTATGAATATTCGGTAGCGACTTTTAACGATCCAGGGGCTGAAAAAATTTGTTATAGAGACACAGGATAACAGGTGTGTTAGCTGAATGATTGACTGTAAAGAAATTTAAAACTGAATCTTATTTTCATTGAAAAATCAACCTTAGTGATGAGTCCCAACTTTTAGCAGAATTTGGACGTCTGTTAGCAAATTTATGTTCGATTTAGAACAATATAAATGACATGAGATCCAAAAGTTCCAAATCATCCCAAAAAAGTCAATGTTTTTTATGGATTATAAGTTTCTGGTAGGGTGGTGATGTGTCAAAGATTCATTGAGTAGACTCGTGCTCCAGGTCGATGTGTTCTTTGTCTTAAATAACACCAATTAATCAAAAGTGTCTTAAACTCAACTTTGGCGCTATTTCAAGCCGCACAGTCAAAATCCAACTAAATACTGAAATATCCTTTTTTTGACAGTCTTCTTCCCTTCACTTAACAAAGTTATCTTCATTATTTGTTTTCCTGTTATTATAAATTTCTACTTCAATCTGATTGAAATATTTTAGAGAAAGCTATGAAATTCGACAAAATTTCAACTTTTACCAAATTATTTTCTTTTTAACATGAATGGTGAGTGCAAAATGACAGATAACAGACATGTTTTTCTTCAACTGTCATCTAAGCCAAGAAAACAAATCAAATCATCTATTCAAGCAGTAGTTAGAGCTTAGTTTTTTTTTCTTTTGCATGTGTACCAACTTATTTATTTTTTCTAGATATTTATTATTAACACAACAGTTGTTTCCCGGCCCGGCTGGTCCGACCGACAACATCCCACTCAAAAAAGTCAGTTAAACATGACTCCGGTGTTAATATCATGCTTACTTCGATTGCATGTTCATCTGCACCATTAGACATTCGAGACATTCATGGCAGTCACCGCATGACCCCTTAACTAACACAAAACACCTCTTTTTTGTTGACTCGCTGACTCTGGAAGTTGCAAAGGTGCCATCGGAATGAGAAAAAAGCACACACAAATCTAAAACGCAACAAGATCATCATCATCTGTTTCGTCTACTTCTACATTGCTTGCTGCTGCCGTGTTGCACATCGTCTCGTCTATATGCAAACAAAAAGAATAAACATCAAGTTGCAAAAGAAAAAATAAAGTCTTCCTCGGTCATGGTGCAACATCAAACGATGAACTCAATTAATCGCCATGAAGTCTTCTATAATCCAAAACCAACTCTTCCTGGATTCTCGCGCTTCTATATGCTGTTGCCTGATGATTCCGATGTCGAATTCAAATTCAAGTCTATTTTCTGTGCTATGCTTTTTGTCACGAAACGTTGTCATGTGGTGCATGTTACACCATGACGATGAGAGACTCCTTAGAGCCATATCCAGGAGATGCGTGTTACATCCTTAACCACAGCGACACCGAGAGTCCGGGATTGATACATATCGCATAATACTCTGACTTGCTGCTGAAGTCAGAACAAACAGGAAGAATATGACTTGAAGTCTCAGAATATTGTAGGTAGTCGTTTTGCATCTAGGTAATAAGTAAGGTGGGTGTTTTGTCACATTTTGTAACTCAGGAACTCCCGGGGGAACATTAAATTGCAAATTCTTCAGAAGCCGAAAACAAAAATCGACATTATTGTCGCCACAATTACATAGAACTTATATCTACCTAGCTGCCTGCATTGGATATCGTTTCGTTATACACATGTCATGATGCATGCTTCTGGAAAAAGAAAAGTGAATGAACTCTTATCTCACCCCCAGAGCTCCCAGAGAGTGTGTTTCTTTATTTTTTTTTCAAAAGCAGCACTTGCACAAAACAACATGGTGCAAACAGAACGTTCAGCAAACATTGAAAGGAACTCAGTGCGAGAGCTGTCTACTTCCCCCAGGATTGCGTGTGAGCCTATACACAACATCGCGTTAGCGTTAAAACCAATTTGAACGGTTGCACTTGGCCCCTGGGTAAACTAACTTTCATATACATAAATTCGTAGGTATACAAAAACATGCCTATACATTCGAATGCGGAAAGCCGAGCTTTGGCGCATAGACCGATTCACCTCCACCCGCGTTTTCTATTTTATTACAGGTGTGACCAAATTTGGGAAAAAATGTTACAAAACTTATAGATTACTTTGCAAGAATTTGATCTCTAAACTTGGGCAAAAGTTAACAAATGCTGAGGAAAATTCAAAGCTGTTTAAAAAGTCAGTACCGTAAAAACTAGAAATCGAAGACTTCAAATTGTGTACACATTAGAATTAAAGTCTGAACGCTGTCAAAATACTGTCATTTAACTTTGAATCCATCAAAATGCAATATTTCATAACTTGGAGTAAGCTTAAACACCTCGATTGAAATTCTAATTTAAATCCTCTTCGGATCAAACCATGTGAACGGGGTCTTAAACAAAAATAACAGTCAGTTTCATCAATTAATAATTCAGATAAACTGGTAACTCTAATTGGGTATAGATTAAGTGATTGCAATAAACTCTCTACACCTCTCTATAGGAGTGCACCTCATTTTCATCTTTATCCTCCCCCACTAACCCTCACCCCACCCCTTTGCCCATCCTGAAGAAGGCTGACTTTAAAATTATATAAAAAGTTCTATGTTTGCTTTGGAATGGAATTGTTTCAATATTTGCATAACTAAAGTGCGCATGAGGCTACCTGAAGTGAAAAACTTATGCTAGAGTATGAGGGTCTTTTTTACAAAACACCATCGCATCAAGAACCAAGCAGAACCTTACCTACCATCAGACTTTTACCTTACCCATGCTCAAACCTATGCCTAGTGCTTACATATCTATGATAGGAACATTGGAGGAACATCAGGGCGTCAGAGTTAACTAGCCGCAGCATGCTACATGCTCGAAGGGCTCCAAATGAGGTGTTCTGTGCGGACGGTGTTGTCACTCATGTATGCAATTGGAGTAGGTATGGAGCCCTGGAATTAGTGACACGCAATAGTAGATACCTTTTTACCTACAAACAGGAAAACAGGGTGCTACACTTCTAGCTTCATATGAAACGAAAAAAAAAAAACATCCATCCAAACACGCATCAGGTACGTTCCTTTCTTTGTTTTGCTTAGGATTTCTTGAACTCTGATGTGGTGCTTCCTCTTATAGTCTTCTTTTTGTTTTTGGTGTATGTTTTGTATGAATGAAAGAAAAACAGAATGTAAACAAAAATATGGAAACTGTTTTGTTTTTTATTTTCATTTTCATTTTGTTGGATGCATTTGACAATCCAAACCAAACAACCTTCAGAAAACGTTGTGAATAGGGGGTCTTTTGTTTGAAAAGATGGGAAGACACAATCGCGCGCACAATGATGAATGGTGGAGAGTTTCCTGTTGGAAATTTTGGGATGCTGATGCTGGCTGATGGGTGATGATTAATGAAGACATATTTAGGGCAATGAAATGGAAATATATGTAAACAAAACAAAAAAATATAATAAGTAAATAGACGATATAGGAAAACATTTTCGAAACAGGTTCAAAATGTTAGATGATAATGTAGTGTGAAGATTCACGTGGAACGCATAAAAAGAAAACTTATTAAACTGCGATCTTCATGATAAGATACTCGGTAACTTACATTAAACTTTGAGCCTCAATACAAAGAGTTAAAATGTATTCTAAAAGAAATAATGTTAAAAAACGTAAATAATGTATAGTCAAAATTATTCGTATTAAACTTTGTCCATGTGTTCTTTTAAATTGGAAACATTATAAGTTTTGATGATTTCTTTGCGATATTTTAATTTTTGACTTTTTACTGTAAGTTATTGTTGAAATCGGTTTGATTTGTTGCATTGAACATTTCTAGATCCAAAATTCATGGTTTTTAAAAAGATACTGCAGAACCTGAGCAAATATCGACTTCAAACTAATTATGTTATAAAGATCAAGATAAGAAAATAAGACTTTTTAAAAAAATATTGTTTTTTTTTAATCTAGTCATATAGTTTTTTGGCAATAAAAGAAGACTTGTACTAGCTTGAAGAACACGTGAAATCAACATCTGATATCCGTATTTTAGCAGATAGTCAGGCTGCTATCAAATCTCTGGACACTGTCTCTATAAACTCAATCACAACAATTTAATATTCACCTTTGATGGGCGCATGCTGGGCCATAGTGACATTCCAGGTTACTGTTATGCAGATGAACTCACCAGGAACGGTACAGTACAACCCATTCTACCACGTTTGGCAAATGCTGGCATATCAATCGCTACTTGTAAGCTATTGCTAATGCAGGACGCTATGAAGAAGGAAATAACCGCAGGTGAAACAGCATCATCACTTATCAGGTCACAGACAAAATTTTGGCCTAAACTACATTTAAAGCGATCAAGGTACTTTATATCTCTAAGCAGATCGCATATAAGCTCGATAATAGATGTCATAACCGGACACTGTCTAATAGAAAAGCACGCCATGAGGCTAGGCGTATTCTAAAATGACTTTTGTAAAAGCTGTATGGTCGAGGAATGGAGGTGGCAGTTCTTTAACTTCTCTGTACATGCACTGCACTAGCTCAATAACGTAAGAATTACCTAATCAAATTCTTCTATAGCAATCTGAACGATCTTAATCAAATTAGAATAATCAGCCTCTCACGTTTCTTAAAGGACTCAAATTGGTTTTATGAGCTTAGAAAAAAGCTTCAACATTCATGTGGTATCATACAATAGGCCATTAAACTGGCCTAAGTGTGTCATACTCCGTTACGGACAGGAACTTTAACCTATCCTAACCTAGTTCTAAATAGAAACACCGGGGGCGAACGCAGGTAGGGGTTTTACTGGTTGAGAAACCCCCACCCCCTCGAAATATAAAAATACGTGCAGTAATCAAATATCAAATATTATTAATGTTCAATAGAAAAAACACAGAAATGGTACAAAATTAATCTTAAACTCAAATTCTCAAACTATGTTAAACGATTTTTTTTTAAAATTTGCTACGGTGAAGGAAACTGTGTACAAAACAGAAACACTCAAAATCAGAACAATACATTTCTGTATTTGTTGGTAAAGAAAAAAAAATATTTTTAGTAGATGAAGGGTTTTTAACTCTAGGTGAAAAATTCAATTTTTTTAAACATTTGAATGCGTTTCTGCATACCTTAATGGAAGACACAAAACAATATGGGGCATATTCATAGTCATATTTAAAACCCGAGTCTATTTGAACTGGGAACTACCCGTGGCAAATTCTCTAAGATTAATTTTGGTCATGAAAAGGCTTTTCAAATTAGCCGTTTGGAATCTTTTTAAAACTGTAGGTCCCCTCCATCCCTCACAACAGTACTCTCACACAGAAACGGTTTAGAGTTGTAAGTCACTATAGGCCCTAGTTCTCAACGGACTGTGGCACCCCCCAACTTATTTGTTATTATTTGAACTGGAGTCTAAATTTAACATATAGGTTAGACATAGCTGCTATTCATAAAGAATTTGACAGCTCTCTTAAGTTAGAAACAGGTTAATTCTGAAAACTTTCACTTAAACCTTTACATAATGGATGGTAGAGGGGAACAAAATAAACAAAAACTTTGAAACCCTTTACACTACTTTGTTTGATGTTAGTTGAGAAATTTTATGAAGTCGGGGAATCACTCAGATATTAGCAAACATTCCATTGAATTTCAATCTATAATATTTAGAAGGTCAATCACAAACTTAACATTTTTTTCACGAATCGATATTTTTCATACAAATCGTCTTCATCTATTTCAAAGGGGTCCAATCTGGTTAAACAGAGGTTTCGTTTTCTTTTAGTTGGTATAGCATTCCAACATACAGCAAAATGACATTTTATTTTGGTTTTTGAGTGTTTTGAGTGTTCAAATAAAATGTCTCGTAACTTAATTTTCTCAGTTTAAAAATGGGTTTAAATTGTCTTTGAGTAACATAAACTAAATTTTAGCTTAGGAAAGACAAAATAAGAACGTATCAAGGAACTATGAATACGACCCGATATTTTCGGTCTAAAGGTTCGAAACGCATTCAAAATCAATACTTCCAGTATTTTAATGGTGAGTTTAAGAAAAACGTGTTTGACGATTTCAAAATTCAATCTACGGTAAATTTGAACATGCAAAAACAAACTAAATAGAAAAATCTCACCCCATCTCTTTGTTTCTATTACTCACATTTATTCATGTGTAAGTTCAGCCTAAGAATGATGGGATCGACAACGGAAACTAGGAAATAAGGCATACAAACTTATACATGCATAATGCATTTACAAATTAAGTTTTAGCTTTGAAGTCAAAGACAAACTGTTTTGTCAATCGTGAAAGCAAGTCATACGTGCGGGATTACCGCTATACGACTTTAGTCGCATTTTTACCCTTTTTTGTGCCTTATGCGACCATGATACGACTTTTTAAAATATTGTCTATTATGACCCTTTTTAAAAAATTATGCAACGTTTTTGACTCCATCTCTAGAAAAATACATTGAAAAGATGAGTTATTTTCGTAATTCATACAAAATTTCCAAACTTCCATTGAAATAAGAACATAACGAACACTGTGACACATAATTTCAATCTATAAAATGGAATCAAGTTGAAATTGTTTGGGTCGACTCGATCACGTTCGCTCAGAATCGAAATCTTGTTATTCTAGCATACAAATTTATTTCAACCTTTCGACTCTGCATATAAATGTATTGAATAGTTAACAATTTTAAGTTTGTATGAGTAATTTTGGTTATTTCACCACTCCGCTCATCTTTAACAAAGTTTCTCAATTATTTCTATGTGTTTGTTCTACTGTGATGAAATTTGAATAAATTCATGAATTCGAAAAAAATGTCTCTGTCAAGATTTAACCACTATTTTGTTGTCTTTTGTGTTTTTGTATTTCAGTCGGAGATCATACGTTGGGAGCTCATTCTCGATATTGTTTGTCTTTTTTATAAAATAGATAGGTAAGTTAAATGATTATCTGGATACAAAAAAGTCCGTTATAATATGACTATAACGCTCCGAATTAACCGTGCAGTGGTTCCATCCTCTTTTTCGAAGAAGTAAGGTCCAATCACACCTCCACCCTAGACCAAAGAGCGCACCAAGCTGTGACTTTCTGTAGATGAAAGATCCAAATTCAAAATACGCCATAATATGTCGTAAGACAGTCCTAATTCCTGAGAACGATAAGGATTCGGTTCTTCGGCAACATTTTCACTTAAAAAAATAAAAATTGGTGGTTTAACAAACCGTTGACAACTAGGGCCTTGTTTTTCAACTTTCAACCAATCCTGTGTGCGCGTTTTGTTGTCAGGAATGTAGGTGACCTAAAGTTTTAAACCGAATCCGAGCCGCTGATTTAAAAAAATACTTTTTATTACGAGGATTATTCTTGGAGAGTTTTACAATTCCTCGCAAGAGGCAGTACTTTTAGATGGCACATTCAGGGATTGCAAACCAAGACCTCAGGCATGACAGTCTAATGCATCATGCCACTATTAATACAATTTTCACTTGCAGCAGCGATTTTTCCCTGGTACTAGCGAAACGATGATGCATAGGTCTTACATATCTATAATCAATCCAGTCTCTTCAACTTTCTTCACAATTTTGCCAATTGTAAACCATAATCTTCTCTTAAAGGACGATATGTGGATTTGTCAGAATCATCATATTTTGCAGTTTTAAAATGTGTATTCGTTGTGCGATAGTTAAGCGATCCGTTTTCGTAAATGTCAGACTTTCAACTGAAAAAAAAAAAACAAAATTTGTTTGACAACTTAGTCTCCAAAATCCAAAAAAAAAATATTTAAAAACCTGTACTAAAATTGGAGAAAATTTGTTTTTGGATAAAAATGTGGGAAACAAAAATAGAATTTGAATTAAAACTTATTCGAATTCATATAACATTTTATATCCATACAATGTTTGTTACTAAAAGCAAATCCATTATGTTTCAAAAATGATATCTAGCAATTGGCTACCGTGGCTGGCTCGAAAAAACTTAAAGCAACAAAAGTTTCCTTCGATAAACTGATACGACACGAGAACCGAAAATTATTTTGGTAATATATTTACACGACGGAAATAAGCAAATGTTATCCAGGAGAAAGTCTTTTCATTATATAATTGAAAACCAAAAAGAGGTTGGGATGCGACCCACAGTGATAACTTCCCATCCCGTCTGTCGATTTAGCTGGCTTAAAAGTTTGTAGGTTTTCATGTTGGATTAAAAAAGTTGTCAGTTGAATTATTGTTAAAAATTTCCTATATATTATTTTTCATATTATAATGAAATAGTTTGATTTCAAAATCTGTTTTTGTTTACGAGATTCTTAGTCGAAAACCAAAGTTTACCAATTTAAGTAGAATTTTCTTAAAGTTTGTATTTCTTATATAAACAAATATAAATTGGATGAATTAAAGTAATATGAAGTCAATGTCTTCTATTGCTCAAGAGATATCAAGAACCGAACATCAATTTTTACCAAATTTGCGTAGATTTAATTTTTTTATGAAAAAAGGGACAGTTGAATTTTTATAAAAATTGTACTGAATATCTGTTAAATAAAAAGAGTTAAGAGACAATATTTTTAATTTTTAAAAGCTATTTGAGTCGAATGTTGACAACAATGGATATTTTTTAAAAGATAAAAGTAGTTTAAAGCCCATTTCTCAAAGTTTTCAAAAGATATTTGAGTTGTAATCAATTTTTACCAACTTTTTTAATTTTTTGTTTTAATTTTTATTTTTTGTAAAAAAAAATTACAATCGATTTTTCTAAAAAATTTGTCAGAACGTTGAAAACAATATTTCTTATAAGATGAAATAAGTTTAAAGCCACAATCTTAAGTTTTTGAAAAGATATATTTGAATGAAATTCAATTTTTACTATTTTTGGGAATGTTTTGTTTAGGTTCATATTTTTTATAAAAAAAAATCTGTTTATTCGATTTTAATCAACATTTTACCAGATGCTAAAAACGTTATTTTTTGTTGCGCAAAATTTTATTAGAGATGAAATAATTTTTATTCGTAACATTTTCGGATCGACAAATTTTTTGTATATAGTTTTTTTTATTTATATATAAACCTTATTTGAATTTTCTTCAAAAAATATATTTGTTTAGTATCACGTTACAATATATTATATAATTTAAGTCTCTAGCGTTTTTGGTTCGTAAGATATTTAGGGTTTACCAAAATTTGTACATTTTTTTTAAACTGCTATAGTAAAAAAAAATACCACGCAATTTTCTTAAAAGCCCTTTCTGCATCTTTCTACCTTATTATTTGTGTAACAAAATTTATTTTGAGTTGATATCTCTTCTGGTTCTTGAGCTATGGACGACGAAAAAAACCTCGTGAACGTACGAACACACGCACGTATAGACATCTTTCTAAAAATCTTTTATTTCGAATCTAGGGAACTTGAAAAGTAGAGAAATGTCAAAATGCTCAATTTGACATATCGCACCCATTACAATTACTTCCCATGGGAAGTTAATTATTTTGACAAAAACAAGTTTTTTCTAAATCAAAAAAACATGAAACAAAATATTTATGGTCTTGAACGTTGAAGAATAATTTCACCTCAAAAATGTTTTAATGCAATGAAGAATTACGTTTTTGAAATTTGATTAAATTATTAAAATAAAATTGTTACGTAAAGAAAGTTTTTTAGCATCGACAAATTTGAAAAGGTATTGGCTTTAAAATAATTTCATTTTACAAAAAAATGGGGTTTTCAGCAACCAGTAAGATTTTAATTAAAATCCAATATTCAGTTGTTTTTTCATAAAAATTGAAATCTGCAAAAAATACTTAGTTTATTGTGTTAGACCGCACCATCTTGTTGGCCGCGTCATAGTCCAACGACTCGAGATAATGGCTAACCAATAATATCCTTCGATATATTGATGCGTCACGAGAACTGGATTAAGCAAATGTTGTCCAGGAAAAAGTCTATTCATTATAAAATGGCAAACCAAAAATACTAACAAAAAAAGGTAATTTTTTAAATACTATAAAAGATCTCCTAACACTTAGTTTAACTTTTTGGAAACAGTGAATGTAGATATTCTTGTCTGATATTTTCCAAAATCTGTAGATCAAGGAACTTATTGTAATTTTGCAAACTGATTTTAATAATTTTTAAATAAATGAATAATTTTGTTGTACAACTAAAATCCATTTTTTTAGTCATTTAAGTTACAGCCATTAGAAGAGACTTTTTATGGATGGAACTTTTAAAGAATACTTTACAATCCATCAACTTTAAAAAGAATTTTATTTAGGTCATCCATTGTATTCATTCTTGCTGACATAAGAAAGACTTAACACTTACTTCCATTCAAAACCATTATATAATAAGCTTTTACTTTTAATGCCTTTCCCTGTACGTTTAAGCCTGCATATACCTTCGTATGTTTAAACTCATATAGCTAATTATTATTGCAATGGGAACACTCTTCTTTTTTTTCTTTTTAACTTACAAAATAAGGAACCTTGTTATCGCTCACCATGCGTCATTTGCTCCCCCATATTCCCATCAGGCTTACATTCCATACAACAAAAAACTGATATGCTGTTGATGCTATAGCAACGCAACATAACCTTATACGGACGTGGTGGTTGGTCTCAAATCGCGTAAAAGGGTAACCATCACTACCTATACTCTGTTCTGCTGAAAACCGTAATTACCATAACCGTTTGCAGATAATTCCCTACCAACTTGTTTGCTTACCATTTTTAAATATTATTCTTATAATTAAAATGGAATTTAAAGAGTCCACATTTTGTATATACGAACCGGGTCAGCCTCAAAGTCAGAGCCATCGAGCCAGAGCTTGGATGGGATATGAGAGTGAGACTTTGGATTCAAATGGAACAGACCACCACCAGCTACCGTCACCGCCGCTGTACCACGAATTTTCATTTAATTGTCGCGTTGTTGGTCTGATCCTGTCCTGGCTTATACCCACAAAAGGTTGCAATATCGAGGGACTTATAAGCCTTGCCAAATGATTGTGGCAACAGGCATAACTACCTATACACAATGTAGCTACCTACTCCAGATTATGTTTTGCCACACTCGCAGTATAGGGTAATAATGTATATATCCGCTGCTCGACTTGAGGCAGAGATACCAACCTACCTGTGCAACGATTGAACTTAAAGTTACCCACATTAATCCACCCCCTCTGACATTTTGCATAAATTTAATTTCCAAAAAATAAAACAACGAAGAAGACCAACAAAATAAAACAGTTAGTTAGTTAGCCAGCGGGTTGATGGTTCGTTGACGATATTACCTACCTATGCTTTTTAATCGCAAGTTTTTTGTGCCTCTTTGTTTTTGCTTCTGTGCGGAAGGTATCTTTTTTATGCTTCGGTGTATCTTTTAGTTTGTGCTAACTTATATAATTTTTTTTTGTTGGTTAAATTCATTTGGCCAATTTATAATTTTTGTATAGGTATTGTGGTTGCGGTCTTATGAGCCCCCAGATTAATTAAGGCAATGGTGTGTGGAGCGAGTTTACCTTAGAAGTACCATCAGGCAACCAACCAAGCGTCAGTCCACCGAACTGTTGTGCTTATGACGAATATAC
The DNA here is from genome assembly GCF_945859685.1 of Eupeodes corollae. Taxonomy (NCBI): domain Eukaryota; kingdom Metazoa; phylum Arthropoda; class Insecta; order Diptera; family Syrphidae; genus Eupeodes; species Eupeodes corollae. Next base: position 256,375,055 of record NC_079147.1, read on the forward strand.
CTAAGACCGTTTGTATAGCTTTAATTACCCTCACTGGATGGTCGGTCCTTCTTGGTATACCGAAGGCAGGCACTTGCAGGGCAGTAAGTATTGAGTTCTGTGTATATGCCACTTGAATCCTTTATAAGATAGTGTGACATAAAAATCTTTGAAGAGCACTCTTTTATGGGCCCACACAATACACAAAGGTGGAGCGGTTACGGTTATAAACCAACCCAGCTTTTGGCCAACATATATTCCATTCCATCAAGTGGCGGCCGATGATGATGATGACGATGCCGAAGCCGAAGCTGAAGCTAAGGCCGATGGATTGATGGAGGATTGAACAATGCCATGCCCATCGTAGTCGTCATCCATGAGGCAGATTCAGGTTAGTGGCTTCTGTCCTGCTGACTCTGGGTACGAGTAAATTCTGAGTACCTACTTGTGGGTCTCAAATTTCATATTTGCATAAATTTTCCAACTAACATTAAAAGAGAAAGAAAGAGTGTGTGTGTTTTGTGTTGGTTGAAATAAAGAAGAAAATAAATTTTAATAGTTTCACCATTTCACAGTTTCACATTTAAAAAGGTAAGTATGTATTTTTGTACCCATAGTACCTACTTATTCCTCATCCACCTTCGACAACAAAGGAGCACAGGTAAGGTATAGTTAACGAGCTTCAGAGCAATCCAGTAGCTCTACATCCGACACAAGTGGGTAACACTCTTGAGAGTCCCATTTAGTCATGTTGCATGTTGTTTTAAAAAAGTTGGTTTTCTTTTTATTTATTTGTTAAAAAATATATAAACGTTAAAGAATATGCTACGAGAAATAAGAGAGGGCTACTGAAAGTGGTGGTGTATAGTTTAGTTGGTGGTGTGATGATGAAATCGAGGAGAGGTCTATAAGATTCAGTCTTGCAACAACTAAGCCTTTATAGTAAATTTGTTTTTTTTTTTGTATATGACAAACAAAAAGATCAGGAAAGTTGTGCCCATATGCCCAGCTGCTACTTAACTCTATGAATAATTTTTGTTTTTTTGTCGTTGTTGCTCTGTTAAAGATCACTTTGTTCGCTGTTTTGGCGATGGGGGAGGAGAAGAAATCGGAAATGCTTAGTTTATTTTATTTTTGCAGAGCTAAAGGGTACCTAGTTACCTTTAGTACCGATACACAACTTATGTTGCAAAAAATGGGCATGGTAGTTATTGTTGTATGCAAATTGTTTCGAATAAATTGACTTTCACACTAAAACAAAAATATTGGTTCAAGAGTGTTGCTCACCATTATGGCCAAGACAAAGAAAATTATCGTTGTTTTCTCACAAAAACTTATTGAAAAGAAAATTGAGTCAAAATTTATATAACACTCATACGGACGTCCTGTGCCCTCTAACGCCTACAAAGATATAATCTTTTACTCTTGTGCTGCCCCATGCGAGCGAATATGTGAAAACTCTATTGACTTGAAAAATTGTATTTGAACAAATTTACTGCTTGCTAAGCATTTGTCAGTTCATATTTTAATATAATTTATAATAAGCGCACACTCAAAGGAATAACTACCCTTATTATGTAGACACAGTGTGAGCACTAGGAAGGGGAGATAGGGGTTGAAAGGAGGTGTCTGTGCACATTGGTTTTGAATTCCTGAATATTGCAATAGCTGGAAAAGACAGAGTGTGGCAAGGCATTCCACATTCGCGTAGTACGGCTAAAGAACGAATCTCTGTACTTGACAGTACGACCGAAGTTGGGCTCGAGGGTATATTGATGAGCATTCCTAGAAGCGCGAGTATTACGGTTGAACTGTTTAAGGGGAGGAATGCAGCTGGCTATTTCTCTCGAGCATAAACCATTAAAATAAGTACAAATTAAATTTGTATTCATTTTAAGTATATTTTTGTGCTACGTTTTCGTTGAACAAAGTATTGAAAACAACATTTTGTATTTTTAAGTCAAACTTTTTTTGTCTCAATTTCTTACCACGTTTTTGTATATTTAATTTTTTTGTCAAAATGCAATTTGAATATTTTTTTTAAATGAAATTACTGATAACTTTTTATTCGATATTCGACAAATTCGAGCGAAAATCATGTTTTTTAATTTTTAGTAAATATATACCATAACTTTCTTATATTATAATTTTTTGCAAACAAAATTAAAAATTTTATAGGATTTCAAAAATATTACCTTACAACTAAAATTCGTACTTTTAAGAATTGTTATAGTAAATAACCACTCAATCAATTTGTTTGAAAGTTCTTTCTTCATCTTTAGGCGATATTATCTGTAAACGTGATGGGTTATCCATTTTGCGGTTTTAAAAGTTACATTTAAGAAACTGGATCACGTAACTATCGCACCCGTAGGCCCATATGTGCGGTTTCTTTGTCATTCTCAGGAATTAGGACTATCTTAAGGAATATTATAGCGTTTTTCGCATTTGCATTTACACCTATATACAATACATCCATATAAGGTACATCTCATACAAGAAATGAAGCTAACTGACCATTCACAACGTCGTAGATACGTCGAATGGGTGCTTGAACAACATACGGTGGACGGCTATTTTTCGAAAAAAAATGTCTTCAGCGACAAACTACATTTCCCCCTAGATAGTCGGTGGGTATGTTCATAAATAAAATTGTCGAATTTGGGGTTCTGAGAATTCTCAAGTAATTGATGAGAGGCCATTACATCCACAAAAAGTCACTGTTTGGTTCGCTCTTTGGTCCGGAAGTGTGATTGGACCTTACATCTCCGAAAACGACGATGGAACGACTGTCACTTTAAATTCAGAGCGTTATGGTCATATGATTACCCACTTGTAGAATATGTGGTTTAATTAAGACGGTGCTATACATGCTACACAACTAGATCGAATATGGTTCAATTGCAGGGATATCTCCTGGCAGCGTAAGTTCCCACCGTGGCGATATCAACTGTATACCAATATCATGTGATTTGTCGCCGCGGCCAAAGACCGTGTTCATGCAGATAAACCATCAACTCTTGAGCATAAACATTCGTCAAGTTATGGCTGATACACCGCCGAATATGTGTCAAAAAGTCGTCGAAAATTACCTCAAAAGCATCAACGCTTGCAACAGTTCACGTGTCGCTCATTTAAATGATGAAGTATTTCACATATAATGCAAAAATTCAAACTTAATAATAAAAAATAAATATCATGAAATAAAATGTTTAATATGTGTTTTATGTACGTTTACTTTTGAAACCGCAAAGTGGATAACCCTTTCTTTGTTTTAAATTTTAACACTAATTCTTGAGATTATTTTATAAATCGATTAATGGTGAAGATTTTTGTTGACCACTAATATCTCAAGAACCCATAACTCTGGTGAATTCAATTAAATTTTATATTATATAATGTGATGTGTTATCTGTCACCTCGAACATTTTTCGACCAATAAATGATGTTTTTAATAAATATGATTTAAAATCATGAAAATAAAATTTGTATTTTTAAAATCATTAAATGAAAATAAAAATAAAAATAAACCAGCATAGGTGTTCTTATATGCGTTTCGCCCCGATGCAATAGTTGGGCTCATCAGAAGATGACCATTACACCTTGTCTTGACGCATATTTTCTCGAATAAATCGAGATTCCACTTTTGAAATGATTTTAAATCATATTTATTAAAAATAATTGGAACAAACAATTCGACTGTTCACAGTCAAACATTTCAACTTCAATAAATGATGTTACCTCCAAAAAGTTTTTATTACCTAGACAAATTTTGAGAAAAATAAAACACAAATTAAATAAGTATCTAAACAGAGGCAAGAATGCAACCAACACTGATCATCTATGATGTCTGTCTATTACTTACTTAAGGTGGCGCTACAGGGGGCGGGGCGGACCTGGGCCTCAACCAACAAGCGTCTCCAGCCAGCTCGGTCCCTAGATAGCTGTCTCCAGTTTCGCACGCCAAGTTGGTTGAGGTCCTCTCCCACCTGGGTGCGCCACCTGAGTCGCGGCCTTCCTCTACTGCGCCGTCCCTCGGGATTGGATTCAAAGACCTTCCGGGCTGAAGCGTTGATGTCCATCCGCTCTACATGACCGAGCCATCTAAGGCGTTGGACTTTAATTCTGCTAACTAGGTCAGTGTCGCTGTTCAGCCCGTACAGTTCGTCGTTATATCTTCTCCTCCATTCTCCATCTATGCGTACGGGACCAAAAATCACCCGAAGAATTTTTCTCTCGAAGCATCCCAAGACGCTCTCATCTTTCTTTGACAGGGTCCAGGCCTCAGCGCCATAAATAAGAACCGGGATGATGAGTGTCTTATAGATGGTGATTTTAGGTCCTCGAGAGAGGATTTTTCTTCTCAATTGCCTTCTAAGTCCAAAGAAGCAGCGATTTGCAAAGGTTATTCTTCGTTTGATTTCAGCGCTGGTGTCGTTGTCTGCATTAATAGCGGTGCCTAGGTAGACGAAGTCCTTAACTACCTCAAAGTTATAGCTGTCCATGGTGACGTTTTGTCCAAGACGTCGTCGTTCAGTGTCCTTTTTTGTTGACAGCATATACTTGGTCTTGCCCTCATTGACCACTTAACCCATCTTCTTCGCTTTCGTCGCAATGCTCAAAAACGCTCCACTGACATCACCCTTTGATCTTCCAATTATGTCAATATCATCTGCGTATCCGAGTAATTGGATGGACCTTCCCTATAGATGCTGTCATACGCGGCTTTAAAATCGATAAAGAGATGGTGGGTATCGATTTGAAGCTCCTGGGTTTTTTCCAAGATCTGCCGTAGTGTGAATATTTGGTCGATAGTGGACTTTCCTGGACTGAAGCCATACTGATAAGGACCAATCAGGTTGTTGACGAATAGCTTCAGACGTTCACATAATACGGCAGAGAGGATCTTATACGCAATGTTAAGGAGACTGATACCTCTGTAGTTGGCGCAGTTTAGAGGGTCTCCTTTCTTATGTATCGGGCACACTATGCTGAGATTCCACTCATCGGGCATGCTTTCTTCCGACCATATTTTGCAGATGAGTTGGTGCATGCTCCCTACCAAGTCATCGCCTGCTGCTTTGAATAGTTCGGCGGTGATGCCGTCAGCTCCAGCAGCTTTGTTTGACTTAAGTTTAGATATAGCTATCTTCACTTCGTCAAGGTCGGGTAGGCGGAATTGTTGATCTGCGTCGCCGAGGTTGAGTGGTTCTATCTCCCTTACAGCGGAATTCGGTTTGTCATCGCCGTTATATAATTTGGAGAAGGGAACTTTCCATATTTTTTTTACCTTTTGGTAAAATTAACGAACCTCATTCCTGTTGTGACATCCCTCTATCTCCTTGATCGCAAGCTTCTCATGCTCTCTTTTTTCCATCTAAGAAGCTGGTGTTCCTCTCTCATATTCTGCTCGTAAAGCTCGCGAGCAGCTCTAGTCCTTTTGTGCAGCGCCGTTTTGTATGCCTCTTGTTTCGCTGCGTGCGCTTGCCGGCATTCGTCGTCAAACCAAGGGTTTCGCTGTGGTGGCCGTGTGAAATCTAGCACCTCAGAGGCGGCATCTCTGATGGCTGCAAGACAATGTTGCCACTGGTTTTCAATGCTTAATGCAGGAAGCATAGGACTCCTTATGAGGTTAGAGACTCGATCGGAAAAGGACAAGGCAGTCTCTTGCGATTGTAGCCGTCTAACATAAAATATTCACACAGTACTTCCTTGTTTTGGCTTGGATCGGGATATCCGTAGCCGTACCTTGGCTACAACGAGGTAGTGGTCTGAGTCAATGTTGGCCTCTCGGAATGTTCGGATATCCTGGATACTGGAGAAGTGTCGTGCGTCGATCGCAATGTGGTCAATCTGGCTGACGGTTGATTGATCAGGAGATTTCCATATCCCCTTGTAGATATTGAGATGCGTGAACTGCGTACTAGCTACCAGAACGTCTCACCCCGCAGCGAAATCGACCAGCCTGAATCCGTTGTCGGAGGTATTGTCGTGCAGGCTGTATCTCCCGATTATCCTACCAATGATGTCTTCTCTTCCTAGCTTGGCATTTAAATCTCCTAAGACAATTTTAATGTCATAGCCAGGGCACTGTTCATATGTCTTGTCCAAGAGCTCGAAGAATATGTCTTTGGTGTCTTCATCTTTCTCCTCTGTTGGGGCATGCGCGCATATTAGGCTTATGTTGGCGAATTTAGCCTTGATGCGGATTGTCGTGATGCGCTCGCTCACACTGTTGAAACTCAAGACTTTTTGCTTGAGCCTAGTTCCAACAACAAATCCACACCCAAATAGACGCTGTCTTTGTTCTCGGTAGCAGTCGCCGTAGTAGATATCGCAGTCTTTAAGTTTGCGTTTGCCCGGTCCATCCCATCGCACTTCTTGGATGGCTGTAATATCTGCCTTGCAGCAGTTTAGGGCTTCCGCTAGTTGTCCGGCTGCACGTGGTCCGAAGTTCGTTGTCCTAATTTCGTTTGCGTGGGTTGTTAACAGTGAATCCGTCCGTATCCGAGGCTTGTTGGTGCTCCGAAACTTAAGGTATTTTTTACGTGTCCAGGAAGTCATCCGACGGCACCACCCCCAACCAGGAGGGCCAGATCCTTAGTTTAACTCCAAGGAAGGGGAGCCGGATAAACCGCTCCTTACAGGCCTGAGCTCCGAATAAGTCGAAAAAGCCCTATAAGGTGTTCACTAAGTATTTCAACCTTGCTCTAACTGTAGACGCCACCGTTGATTCCATCTCAAGAATTCGTTCGCTGCCGCCTGGATAAGGATAGGTGCCTTAGTGGAAACACCTCTCCCCCTCTCTCTCGTTTGCTGCCTCCAACAACTTTCCACTGGGGTTGGAACCCAATCTCCAGTTGAGGTACTAGGCGCCCGATGTTCACCGCGGGGAAGTGAGAGTAGGAGTTGATAGACAGAGGTGGGTTTTGAGAAAAACCTGTGGACGCGTGTGTCCTCTTGAATGCACATGTGTACCATTTGAACATCTACATACATTTTTATCTGTATGACAAATTTTATTTGAAGTCGATATTCTGGTTCTTGAGCTATAGACGAGGGAAAAAACCTCGCGAACTTACAGACGTACGGACGTACGGAAAATTTGAATTAAAGGTTGAATTTAAACAAATCTATAAATATTAAAAAAAAAAATGAACTCTCGCTTAGAATTCAATTAAAGTGGAGAATTTTTTTAGTTGAATTTTCTTAGCCTCCTGTTTATGGACGGAAAAGCAAATGTGATGTGGAAAAACTTTTTTTACAAGATAAAGGATAAAAAACTTCCTCACTCTTGTTACATTAATGCATATTTATATGTATTTATGACAATTTTTCACAATTTTAAATTACTGTCTAATTTCTTCAAAAATGTTTTCAGAAAATCAAATTTTTAAAATTATAAAAAATGTTTGTGTATATACTGTCGAAAGGGTTTAAAGAAAACGTGTGTTAAATGGCTTAGTACTTGACTCGTCCTTTTATTAAAAACGCTTCACATCTGAATACCGCTTAACAAATGACAGGCAGACAAGAACAACTAAACCTTAGGCTATGAAGTCTTGAAATCTCAAAAACTTAGAAAAAATCCTATGTATCTTACAGATTAACGTAGATACTTTTTATTTAACTTTATTAAAATGTTAAGCTAAGGATAGTGAGATGTTAAAATCCCTTAAAATGAAAACAATATTTTTTCTATATTAGTAATTTTCTAAACATTTTACTAAATCGCTTTAAACTAAGTAAACTGCTGCATTGATTCTCATATTCAGAAACAATACATAATTTTTCCTCGAAAAAATACCTTAATTTTTTCTCATGTTCTGAATTTGAAGAACATAAAAGCTTACGATTCCTAGGCGCAAATTTAAAACACTAAATGGAAAAACAAGGTTTTCTTAAGTTTAAAAATACATTGCTATGTAGATTTCAAAAATAATGAAAGGCCACATTTAAATGGACTTAATATATTTGTAATAACCAAAATTGGCATTAACCTTAATTGAATCAAAATGCAGTCAAAAGATAATGAAATTAATGCAATCACAGCATTAGGCTTAATATGTTTATGGCTTATGCATATAGATCTTTCCCATGAGAAGCCCACAAAGCAGTTGAAGCTTGAGTAACAAAAAATTACTGATTAATATAAATCAGTTTATAATATCTCGATGCTTTCAGCCCAAAGTACTTAAATTTTGTAATATATTTTCAATTTAAATCCAAAGTTAGGTAAGGTGGGTATTGAAGATAAAGTATGGACAAAACTCAAATTAAAGTAGCCTACTACAAAGACTCTATCTATACAACCTGATGCCTCTGAATTATATCAAGTTTTTTTTTTTATTTTTAATTGTTTTGTATTTCGATGTTACGTTAAAGGCGGAAAAATAGGTAGATACATATTTCTTTATATATTTCTTTTTCCTGTTAAGATTGCATGATCGAAAAAGATTCATGATGTATAATTATTACAAAACGTTTAGTTTCTCAAAAAAGATACATCGAAAGAGAAATTACCTACATTTTGTGAAATCAGAAGTAAGCTACGAGCATAAGCGAACAATGGAAGATAAACATTTGAAACAATTAATGGACCAATAATTAGCTTTTGTAGAAGGTATGATGAGAAGGTCTTGATGTGCAGAGTATCAGCATATAGTTTAAAAGTGAAAGTTTAAACCGGGCTGCTAGCGGGCGTTGGCATTCTTTCCGCATTAATTTTGTTTAGATATTTTATTATTTTGTTAATGATGCTTCTGTTGTAAATTTGCTATTTTAGTTTTGTTTTCATTATAAGGCATTTAAGTGAAAAATATACTTTCATTTTTTAATGATTAAATAAATTGAAAATGAGAAGACAAAAGTTGGAAACAACTTAAATCAAGTATTGTGAGGTCTTCAAAATTCACAATTTCTTGTGTAACATAATCTGCGGAAAATGCAAGGTTGTTTTGGATACGCAAGAGGTTAATTTAGGAATATTATATATTTTGGCAAAACATTATGACATTAAAAAGAAGAAACTTAAATTAATGACATTATCTACTCAAGCAGTTTTTTTAGCGATTGACTGCAATTATTATGGTAGAGCATAATAACTACAGGGCCTTTCATAAAGTGTTTCCTACGTTTTTAATTTAAGTAAAACAAAGTGTGTAAGATATTATCGACAGTCATTTTTTCTTTAAAAGGTCTGCGGATGCCATTATGTTCAAATATCAGGCACGAGTTCCCTGTATAGTGCGTGCTCAAAATATCCAATTTTGTATGGTTTTGGCAAATTCAATCTAATCGACTCCAATTGCTATGAGGAATATGGGAGCCCCTTTGATTTAAAATGTATTCGCATGAGACAAGAAAAGTCTAAACGGGTTCCGACGCTTTATATGTTATGCACCGGATTTTGCTGAGACCCTCCTCTTTAATAATTATTTGTTATTGAAAAAACTTTTTTTTTTCATTGATAAATCGCAAAGTTCTTTATAAACAAACAAGATAAATAAAATCATTCTTTTAGAAGCAAACAAAAGTCCAAATTAAGATTCTTATTTCACTTCACATCTACAAAATATGATATCATTTATTACAGTTAATATTATTACTTTAAGAATAAATAATAACCAAAACTAAATTAATAAATATAAAGCAAATTATTTCAATAAGTTTTAATTTGATTTTATAATAACAGAACCGATTTTAAATTAAAAAGAGGCAGGGATGCGACGGACACTGATAACTTCCCATCTTGTCTATCGATTTGTGTAACTTAAAAGTTAGTAGGTTTATGTGTTGGGTTAAAAAAGTTGTTAGTTGTATTATTCTTAAAAATTTTAAAAATTACCAACAATATTTTTTATATAAAAAAATAGTTAAATTTGAAAATCTAGTTGTGTTAAATAGATTTTTAGTCGAAAACAAATTTTTACCAATTTAATCTACACAAAATAGTACCCAAATTTGGTAAAAACTGATGTTCGGTTCTTGATATCTCTCAATTTAATTTCATTCATCCAATTTGTAAAAATTTAAGAACATTTCTTACATTTTTATAAATTGGATGAATGAAATTAAATTGAGAGATATCAAGAACCGAACATCAGTTTTTACCAAATTTACTATTTGGTGTAGATTTTATTTTTTTATGAAAAAAACCGAGTGTTGGTGTTTTATAAAAAAAACTACTGAATATCAAAAACAATATTTTTTGTAAAATAATAAAAGTTGAAAGGCAATATTTTTAATTTTTGAAAAGCTATTTGAGTTGAAGTAAATTTTTACCAAGTTTTAGTATTATTTTTTTAAACTGACAATTCGATGGGTCTCAAAATTTTACCGAATGTTGACAACAATATTTTTTAAGTAATAAAAATAGTTTAATGCCAATATCTCAAAGTTTTCAAAAGATATTTGGGTCGAAAATCAATTTTAACCAATTATTATTAAATTTTCTTTTAAGATTTTATTTTTTTGTAAGCTAAGGGCTAAAGGCGAGAAGTTCTGGTAGCTAGTACACAGTTCAAGTATCTTAGTATCCACAAGGGGACATAGAAATCTCCCGATCAATCAACCGTCAACCAGATTGACCACATTGCGATCGACGCACGACACTTTTTCAGTATACATGATACCTGAACATTCCGAGAGGCCAACATTGACTCGGACCACTACCTTGTTGTAGCCAAGGTACGGATACGGATATTCCGATCCAAGCCAAAACAAGGAAGTACTGTGAAAAGATTCGACGCAAGAGACTGCCATGTCCTTTTCCGATCGAGTCTCTAATAACTTCTTAAGGAGTCCTTTGCTTCCTGCATTAAGCATTGAAAACCAGTGGCAACTTTGCCTTGCAGGCATCAGAGATGCCGCCTCTGAAGTGCTAGGTTTCACACGGCCACCACAGCGAAACCACTGGTTTGACGACGAATGCCGGCAAGCGCACGCAGCGAAACAAGAGGCATACAAAACGGAGCTGCACTAAAGAACTAGAGCTGCTCGCTTGCTCTACGAGCAGAAGAGTAGAGAGTAACACCGGCTTCTTAGACGGAAAAAAAGAGAGCTTGAGAAGCGCGCGCTCCAGGAGATAGAGGGATGTCCAACAGGAATGAGGTTCGTAAATTTTACCAAAAGGTAAAAAAAACCTCCCAAGGGTACCAGCCACGAACCGAAGCCTGTAAAGACGATCAAGGGAACATCGTAGTAGAACCACAGTCGATGCTGAGAATATGGAAAGATCACTTCTCCAACTTATATAACGGCGATGACGAACCGAATTCCGCTGTAAGGGAGATAGAACCACTCAACCTCGGCGACGCAGATCAACAATTCCGCCTACCCGACCTTGACGAAGTGAAGATAGCTATATCTAAACTTAAGTCAAATAAAGCTGCTGGAGCTGACGGCATCACCGCCGAACTATTCAAAGCAGCAGGCGATGACTTGGTAGGGAGCATGCACCAACTCATCTGCAAAATATAGTCGGAAGAAAGCATGCCCGATGAGTGGAATCACAGCATAGTGTGCCCGATACACAAGAAAGGAGACCCTCTAAACGGCACCAAATACAGAGGCATCAGTCTCCTTAACATTGCGTATAAGATCCTCTCTTCCGCATTATGTGAACTTCTGAAGCCATTCGTCAACAACCTGATTGGTCCTTATCAATGTGGCTTCAGTCCAGCAAAGTCCACTATCGACCAAATATTCACACTACGGTAGACCTTGGAAAAAACCCAGAAGCTTCAAATCGATACCCACCATCTCCTTATCGATTTTAAAGCCGCGTATGACAACATTTATAGGGAAGAGCTCTACCGGGCAATGTCTAGTTATGGCATCCCTGACAAACTTATCCGTTCGTGCAGAATGACGATGGAGAATGCACGCTGCTCTATCAAGGTCGGAAAAGATCTTACCGATGCATTTGATGTCAAAAAAGGTTTTAGACAAGGCGATACACTGTCATGCTACTTCTTCAACATAATTTGAAGATCAAAGCGTGATGTCAGTAGAGCGTTTTTGAGATGCGGAGAAGATGGGTTTAATGGTCAATGAGGGCAAGACCAAGTGTATGCTGTCATCAAAAAAAAACACTGAACGACGACGTCTTGGACAAATTGTCACCATGGACAGCTATAACTTTGAGGTAGTTAAGGACTTTGCCTACCTAGGCACCGCTATTAACACAGACAACGACACCAGCGCTGAAAGCAAACGAAGAATAACTCTTGTAAATCGCTGGTTCTTTGGACTTTAAATGCAATTGAGAAGTAAAGTCCTCACTCGAGCATCTAAGATCCCCATCTATAAAATACTCAACATCCCGGTTCTCATTTATAGCGCTAAGGCCTGGACCCTGTCAAATTAAGATGAGAGTGTCTTAGAATGCTTCGAGAAAAAAATTCTTCTGGTGATTTTTGGTCCCGTACGCATAGATGGAGAATGGAGGAGAAGATATAGCGACGAACTGTACGGGGTGTACAGCGACACTGACCTAGTTAGCAGAATTAAAGTCCAACGGCTTAGATGGCTAGGTCATGTAGAGCGGATAGACATCAACGCTCCAGCCCGGAAGGTCTTCGAATCCAATCCCGAGTGATGGCGCAGTAGAGGAAGACCGCGACTCAGGTGGCGCACCCAGGTGGGAGGGGACCTCATCCAACTTGGCGTGCGAAACTGGAGACAGCTAGCTAGGGACCGAGCTGGCTGGAGACGCATATTGGTTGAGGCCCAGGTCTGCCCGGACTGTAGCACCACCTTAAGTAAGTAAGTAAGTAAGCAAAACTGAAAATTCGATTTTCCCCAAAATTTTACTGAATTTAAAAAAGAATATATAGTTTTTAAAAGATAAATCAGTTTTAAGCCAATATCTCAAGGTTTTGAAAAGATTTTTGAGTCGAAATTCAATTTTTACCAACTTTTAGTAATGTTTTTTAGTTTTTTTAGTTTTTATAAAAAATACTTTCTGTTAGATTTTTCTCATTTAAAAAAAAAAAAAGTTGATTAGATTTTTTTCAAAAAATATACTTTTTTGGTATCTCGTCACAATATCACTATAGCAATTTTCTTGGGAGCCCTTTCTGCACCTTCTGCCATTTCATATGTATAACAAAAATTATTTTGAAGTTGAGATCTCTTCTGGTTCTTGAGCTGTGGACAACGAAAAAAACATCGCAAACGTATAGGGACGTACAAACGTATGTACACACGCACGCACAGACATCTTTCTAAAAATCTTTTATTTCGACTCTAGGGAGTTTCAATATGAAAAGATTTTTTTAGGTTTTTGTTTTTTGTACAAAAAATTATCAACTCAATTTTTCGCAAAATTTCACCGAATGTTGAAAAAAATATTTCTTATAAGTGAAAATTAGTTGGAAGCCATAATCTCAAAGTTTTGAAAGATACTTGAGTCGAAAATCAATTTTTACCAACTATTATTAATTTTGTTAAGGTAATTTTTTTTAAACTCTCAATTAGATATTTCTCAAAAAAAACGTCATTCTTTGTTGCACACAATTATTTTGGAGATAAAATCATTTTTGGTAGATACTTCAAATATTTGTAGTGATAAATATTTTTTCTCAGTTTATTTGATTTTTAAGTAAAACCGTACATTGGATATTCTTTGCAAAAATATGCTTGTTTGTTATCTCGTTACAATATATTTTTAAAAATTTAATTCAAGCGTAGCGCGATTGTTTACTGAGATATATTGGGTTAACTTAAATTTTCACATTTTTGCTTTATTTAAAGAAACATTTTTTGAGAGATCGTTCTGCGTGAGAGTCCTTTCTGTATTTTCCTGCATTATTATTTGTACAATAACATTTATTTGAAGTCGATATCTCTACTGGTTTTTGAGCTATTGATGACGTAGAATTGCAAGAACGTAGGGGATACGAAAACTTTGTAACATACCCACCGAGCTAGAAATCTGTTTCGTAGCTGAAGAAAACTTTGTTCAAATTTTTGTAACCAATGAAATTTCTTCACAATTTTGCCAATGGCTTGCGTACTTGGAGGATTATGTAAAACATAATCTGCACAATATGTGGCAGAATTACCATTTTTGTAGTAGGGTTAAAAATTCGTATGCGTTGTGCGATAGCTAAGCGATGTCAGACTTTCTACTGACAAAAAAATTGTTTTAACAACTTAGTTTGATAGATGTCAAATACCAGCCCTTTACTTTTGAAACCGCGAAATGGATACCTGTTACACTCCTTGAATTTCAATTTCAATTTTACTTGGAAAATACCCCACTTTTTCAACGCAATCAATTTTAACTTGTTTCTTAAAATAAGCATTTTTATAAAAAAAATAAAAAAACATAAATTTTCCATGGTGCTACCTCTTTTAACAAATACTTTAAGGATACCTTACACAAATGTTTAAAGACAATCAGCCCTATTCTGCTATTTACGTGGATCGTATATTCGATTTACCCATTCGATTTCCTTTCACACTAGCTTTGCATTCTGCTATCCATCGGTTGAACTACATTATCAAAAAACCAATTTGACATTTAAATAAACAGCTGTTCAGTTCATGTACAAATCTTGGAAATTTTGGATAAATTGGTTTTATTCATACAAAAATTAAGTTTAATCAACCTAAACAGAATAATTTGTGTTATCTTTGGAAATGGGCAGTATTTGACTTTTTATTCCAATTGTAAACAGAGGAATAAGAGAATCCTCAAACAGAGAGCTTCGGAGAAATGTTAAAAAGTGTCTTCCTTCCCCTAAAAATGTTAATATTCTTTTATTTATAATTTTCTCAATTATTCTAAATTTAGCAATAAATTATTTTTCACTTAAATTTTGCTTACAAGATCTAACAACCCAGATATCAAATGAAAAATCCGCTGCATTTTATATGCGGATCTGAAATGTTTAGAATGAATGCTTTCACGTATGGATAGAAGAATACCGCGCAGTTTTACCGACATACACAGATTCACTTCGAATGAATATTAGAATAATAATAATTAGTGAAAATTCAAGTAAAATTTCCCCCGATAAATAGCAGAATAGGCTTGAATGTCTTCGAATATTTCGACTATAAAAATACTTGAAATTTTAATAACATTTTTTCATCAAAAAATAAATTTGTATTGAATTAAAAACAACTTCTCAAATCATTTATGAAATTGAATACACTTAAACCGATTCTTATTAGGAAACAAACAACATTAAAATTTTTATTACATTTTTCCATATTCCTTAATTCTTTTAAATTTAAGAAAAATTAAATAACTACAATATAATTGCTATGTACAATATCTACTTTATTTAAAAACCACATGCGTTGGTTTTATAGTCATTTGTGAATTCAAGCAGCAATCACCCTCAACTTCTTTTACATCTATCGAAGATCTTGAGCGTTGAGTCGTAAAAAAAGAGACGATCAGAGGAAAACCCCAAAACAGCATTAACGGAGAATTACGCAATACCCAGATAAAAGATATATTTGCTGTGCACTGGGGCATTCATTTCATACACATACGATGGTTGGTGGTGGAAGAGAAGGGAAGAACGATTATTAGACTGGTGATGCCCCCAAAAACCACTTCAACAAGATTCTCAAGACTCAAGTACCCACATAGAGCTATAGGTATCTATACATCGTCTTACATCGACATCCATAAAAGATAGATATGACTTATATGCTAGAGAAGGTTTATTGAAATTGATGTAGTGACATCGCGTCTTCGTCGGTCGTCGTCTTGATTCATTTGGTTTTCCGTTGAGAGTGCTCTCTGCTCAGTCAGTCTTGATTTCCATAAAGATTTTCATTTTGGCGTTTTTACTTTTTTAATGTAGTAATGCTTCCTCTGCGCGTACCCCATCCCCAATAATTTTATGTGACCCAACTTCGGGGAGATCTTTGCCGTCACTTCATTAGATTTTCACTTAATCATTTTCCCTGTCCCTGCCCTCTCGTCTGATGACGGTTCGGTCCATGACGGCGGCGGTGGTGTGGATGAGGATAAACTGCGTTGGCCGTTTTCAACACTCTGTCGTCACTTATTTTTTTTTTTCAACTCAACGCTTCACTTTTATACGCTCGCTAGGTGACTGAGAGATATTTTGATGGCGTTGATGATGGTGATGTTGAATAATGACAAAACTGCTCAGCGACAAAGTCCTTCAAGTCATCTTGTGGTTGTCAAATTAATTGTACGTTACAATGGCACTTGACATCTCACACACAAAACACACACCTCACGAGCGGCATCACCATCGCCATCGAGAGTGAACGATTCAAATGAGTTCGAGTTCAAACAATTATTTTGTCGGCCTAAACGAGAAGATTTTTTAGGGGCTCCACAAAAGACAGCGAACAATCAACAACAAAAATGTTCCAACTAAACCAAACTCTGGGAACGGAATAAAAATAAACGGCAATGGTGAAGGCGATGGTGATAGAACGGCCACACACAAGGTGGTTAATGGTCTCCGCCGTCGTCGTCGTCATCATTTTAGTCTTCGTCGCTTTAGTAGTGGGATGACATTGATGGAGTCTTTTTTTTCATCGAGACCCGGTTAACTTATTTTACAAAGCCAAAAAAAGATATTAAATAACTTTTGTGGAATACAAGTACAAGTACCTAACTTGGCCAAAACCAAAACAAAAAAAATACCAACACTACTCTGTGAAGAAGATGCTGTAATTGTTGTTTAGGAGTCATATTGTGGCAACTTTAAAGGTACATTGTTTATGTTTCAACTCTCAAGTCATAGAGTCAAAGATAGTATAAAATAGAGGTTAGATAAATTTGTTGTGAGTTTGACCCTTTGTGTGGTATAACAAACTTAAATGGCAGACAACAATAGGAGATCGATAAATTGAACGCCTTTGGGGCATTTACGGTGTTTTATTGTTAAAATAAAAATTATGGAAACAAAAACTTAAATAATTGCAGGGTGGAGTTTAATAGGTTAATGTTTTGAAAGTTAGAAGGAAATTAGTACAAATTATGATGTTATTATTTTTTTTTTATCTTTAGGTAAGTTTGAGTATAGGCTAATATGGATGGGCATATTTAAAGTGATGTCTGTTATTACTAAGAGATGATTTAAATGAGGCTACACAAATTTAAAATGCTGCTATTATAACTCCATTATTTTATATTTATTTATAAAATTGAGAAAGTAAAACTGAAATACATCTTTTTTTCAAGGCTGAAATAGTTGTGTTTTGTTGCTCTAGGCCTTAATACTTTGAAAAAAGTATAGGACTTTGAAGCGAATATCAGCTAAGAGATTGCTTTCTAAGCTGCCGGCGTATATCCATACTGAATTTATGTATGTATATTATGAAATTATAGAAGAGCGCATACACACACACAGTAAATCTTATTGCCGTTTATTAAAAGAATGTCCTTTAAAACTGAAATTTTTCGATTCGAAAATATCGACACTTCCCGTCATTTAATCGTTAGCGACATTTTTAATACATTTACATACTGGCTATGGGTAAAAGTTTGTACCAAGGGCCAGCAGTAAGCTTTTGATTTATCGTTTATAATACAATTTATTTTGGCGCTTAAGATAAATTTGCGGGAAGGGCTCGATATATCAGTCTCCTTTTGTTGAGTTTTACCTTTAGACCAAAGACTTTCTTTGAACGTAAAAAAATACTTTTGCAACTAGATTTTTAAACTTTTGATAATTCGTAGAACCTATGGAAAATAAGGTGATGTCACTGTACAACGTTTTTGTCATAAATTTAGGTTAGTTCAGGTCTCTTATATATGAAGGATAGAAAAATAATTTTTGTACTGAACCAAATCTGTGGGTAATATTGATGAGAAACGTCGTCGTCCATATGATTTTAAAATCATCATGTAAGTTCAGTGAACCTTTTTATGTATAAGAAGAACAACTGTTTGTTAATGTGATGAAAGTTTTAAGCCATAAGTTTGATAAATTGTACATCATTCATAAATTTGTTTTATCAATATGTTGTAGAAAAAATGTAGCCTTAAATGTTCATAAAACTTTTTCTTACAGCAATAATAAATTCATTCATCAATAGGATTACGAATTTTCAATTTGATGAATTATTCTTCAATATGATGAAAAAAAATACTTTAATATTATGATTAAATTAATAATATTGATGATCAAATTTATCAAAAGGTTGATTACTTCAATATGATGACTAAATTCTTCGTATCAATTCTTCATTAATACTTACTTACTTAAGGATGGCGCTACTGTCCTGTGTGAATTAAGGCCTCACCATCCAACAAACTTCTCCATCTAGCTCGGTCCCTAGCTAGATGTCTCCAGTTTCGATCTCCAATTTGGGTGAGGTAACCTTCCACTTGTGCGCGCCATCTGATCCGCGGTCTTCCTCTACTGCGCTGTCCTGTGGGTGTGGATTCGAAGACTTTCCGGGCCGGTGCATTGGTTTCCATGCGCTCTACGTCAGCCATCTTAGTCGTTGGACTTTTACCCTTCTGGCTAAGTCTACGTCGCTTTACAGCCTGTACAGCTCGTCGTTCCATCTTCTCCTCCACTCCCCTTCGATGCATAAGGGACCGTAGATTACACGAAGAACTTTTCTCTCGAAGCTATCCAAGGTGCTTTCATCCGCTTTTGTCATAGTCCATGCTTCTGCAACGTAAAGCAGGACGGATATGATAAGGGTCTTATAAAGCAACACTTTGGTCCCTCAAGAGAGGACTTTACCACTCAATTGCTTTCTTAGTCCAAAGAATCAGCGGTTAGGAAGAGCTATTCTGCGTTTGATCTCAGCGCTGGTGTTGTTTTCTGCGTTTACAGCGGAGCCTAGGTAGACGAAGTCCTTGACTACCTCAAAGTTACGTCTGTCGATGGTAACGTTTTAATCAAGACGTAGGTGTTGTATGTCCTTTCTTGAGGACAGCATGTACTTTGTTTTGCCCTCATTAACCGTTAAACCCATTTTTGCGGCCTCTGCCTCCATACTCACAAAAGCCCCATTGACATCACGCTGAGTTCTTCCAATTATGTCAATGTCATCAGCATATGCCAGTAATTGGACAGACTTTTGAAAGATAATGCCTGACGTGTGAACTCTGCACTATTCTTTCAAACACGATGTTAAAAAATCACATGACAGAGCATCAGCTTGTCTAAAACCTTTTGTGAGATCGAAAGGTTCTGTTAAGTTGTTTCCAACCTTTATGGAGCAGCGTGAATTCTCCATGGTCATCCTGCCCAAACGTACGTAATGTGAATATTTGATCAACTGTGGACTTTCCTGGTCTTAAACCACACTGATAAGGACCTATCAGGTTGTTGATGATAGGCTTTAGATGTTCACATTTAACGGCAGAGAAGATTTTATAGGCGATGTTAAGTAGACTGAAGCCGCTATAGTTGGTGCAGTTAAGAGGGTATCCTTTTTTCAGGATCGGGCAAACAATACTGAGGTTTCATTCCTCGGGCATGCTTTCTTCCGACCATATCTAACAGATAAGTTGGTGCTGCTAACCAACTTATCTCCAGCTGCTTTAAAGAGCTCGGCGTTCAAGCCATCCGCTCCAGCGGCTTTATTAGAATTCAGCTGAGATATGGCAGTCTTTACTTCGTCTAAGTCGGGAGGACGGGATTGTTGGCTTTCGTCGTCTATGTTGAATGGATCATCCTGCCTGACAGCGGAATTCAGTTCTTCGTCGCCGTTATACAGTCTGCAGAGGTGGTTCTTCCATGTCCTCAGCATTGACTGCGGTTCCACTATGATGTTTCCACTTTCGTCTTTGCAGCCTTCGGTTCTAGGTTTACGTACCTGTGAATTTCATTTCACCTATTCATAAAACTTTCGAAACTTCATTCCTGCTTTTAAACCTCACAACATCTTCGACCGCACGCTTCCAAAATCAGTCCATATCCGTTTTTTCATAAAAAAAAAGTAAAATCTACAAGAAATAGTACCTACGCAAATTTGGTAAAAATTGATGTTCGGTTCTCTCAAATTAATTTCATTCATCCAATTTGTAAAATTTAAGAAATGCTACTAAAATTGGTAAAAATTTGTTTTCGACTAAAAATCTGTTTGAAAAAACTACATTTTTAAACTGAACTATTTCTTTATATGAAAAACATTGTTTTTAATTTGAAATTTTTAAGACTAATTCAACTGCCAACTTTTTTAACCCAACACGAAAACCTACAAACTTAAAGCAAGACAAATCGACAGGCGGATTATAAAGCTTTCAGTGTTGCCATAAGATCGAACCATAATCACTTTTTTAGTTTTTACAATTTAATCGGTTTAATAAAAACTGAGGTTTTGGAACACAAACTTTTCTTAACCCTTTTAAATCAGTGATTTAGATAACATCCAAGGTTTTGAAAACTTTAATATAAGTAAAGAAGTCGTAGTTTTAGTAACTAAAACATTACACAAAATACCAGAGTTTTTCTGGTGGACTATTACCATAGCCTTTTACTTTGATAATGTATTGCGGTACACTTAACATTTACTTTACGTTTCAACAATTTTGTAATGGTTGGTCAATTTTGAAAAAAAAAAAAAACAATTACGTCGTAAAAAATCGTATTGAATTTTGGATAAATAATATAAGGATAGGTTCTAAATACTGTAGGAATCATAATACTGAATATTAAAATTATGTAGAAGTAGTACCCGTGCATGATGGTTAGTGCGTTTGGGTCTTGGGTTCAATCCCTACCTGTGCCTCCTAACTTTTTTCACGGGTACTGCCTCTTGCGGGGAATTGACAAATCCTCCTAGAGTAATTCTTGTCATGAAAAAGTGCTTTCTCAAATTAGCCGTTCGGATTCGGCTTAAAACTCTAGGTCCCTTCCATTTCTGACAACATTACTCGCAAACAGGAATGGTTGAGAGGTGTAAGTCACTAGGCCCTGGTTCTTCATGGACTGTTGCGCCACCTTCTTAATTTATTTAGAAGTAAATTGTTGCATGCTCAAAATTCTATAGAAAATATTTTTGTATATCAAAGTTGGTGGATCAAAATTATATAAAAAAAAGGAAGCGTTCTAAAAATACTCCTTTTCGAAATTCTGTATGATAAAATGATGTAGGCATTTCAAAAAACTATAAAATAACAATCTTGCTTGCCAAAATGCTGTATGAACAAAACAGTGTATCTCATGAAACCGTATCTCCAAATTTAGTATCTCAAACTACTTTAAACCTTAAAAAAGTGTTTTAATAGTTCTGTTTTAAACTGTCTGTGCAAAATATCATTTGCAATTATGGGCATACTGAATAAAAATCAAACGAATTGCTCATTCAAAGCTTGGTCAAAACCTACCTAGATACTGTTTTTTTGTTTGTTTATTATTCTTCCTACGCATATATGCTCCACTGTTTTTAATAATTGTCATATCTTTAATCTGTCTTGATTAAAAATATCTATAAGCATATTTTGTTATAGTAACGATCCTAAGAAAAAAAAGTTAAAATCAAATAAATCCTAATCAAACAAGTAAGATGATAAATAAATCTCATTAAAATTCAAGATTATGTGTAATTATATGAAATTAGCAAACCTATTTCAAATTGGTGTTAATCCCATTAACTACCCATCATAACAGGTGTATAGGTAGATATTATTTATTTATGAATTAAGATGTATTTATTTTCTTTTAATTTAATACTTTCTTTTTGACTATAAATTAATTATGTTTGTAAATCTTAATGGGTGGGAATATATGGGAAATGGGATTAACTTGTTGACTGACCTGACTGATAAATGTAAGGAATTTGCATATGAAAATCATATTTTCTTTTCTTTTGATATTGAATTTAAGCTTTGTTATGCAAATTTCTTTCACTCTAAGCCAGTTGATTTGCACATACAACATAAATTAATTGTTTTAAATGGATGGGGTAGAAAAACTATTTGATTATAATGTCTTTAATTTTGCCCAAATTTTGCAAATTTTGAAAAAAAAAAAACAAAGGCTGGGATCCGACCCCCACCTATCTTGCTTAAAAGTTTATAGGATTTCGTGTTGGGTTACAAAAGTTGTCAGTTGAATTATTCTTAAAAAATTTTAAATAACAATCAATATTTTTATACAAAGAAATATTTTAGTAGCATTTCTTAAATTTTTACAAAATGAATGAATGAAATTAATTTGAGAGACATCAAGAACCGAAAGTCAGTTTTTACCAAATTTGGGTAATATTATTTCTAGATTTAATTTTTTTATGGATTTTGGATTTTTATAAAAAATACTACTGAATATCGAAAACAATATTTTCTGTAAAATAAAAAAAGACCATATTTTTTAGTTTTCAGAAGATATTTGAGTCGAACTTAAATTTTTACCAAGTTTTAGTACTGTTTTTTTGTCAGGTTTTCATTTTTTTAAAAAAACTGTCAATTAGATTTTTCTCAAAATAATTCTAAATGTTGAAAACAATATTTATTACAAGTTAAAATGTGTAGGAAGCCATAATCTTGAAAAGATATTTGTGTCCAAAATCAATTTTTGCAACTTGTTTTCGAGATAAAAAATGTTGTATTCGTTAAATTTTCGAGGTTTCAATTTTTTGTTTTTAGTTTTTGATTTATAAAATAAATACACGACTGGGTCGCATGAACTTGCTACTTTATCCTAAGAGTTTGTTTAAAGTATCTATAATAAGATTTAAAAATATACCTGTAAAATATAAATGTCATTTGGATTGTCAAAAATAAGCGCTTTTTAATCAAAGACTTTATTTAAGTTTAATTTTAGAAGAACAAGGATGGAAAATAAATTATCTGAAGATAAGAAAGAGGAAGAAAATGTATGTTTAAATTGTAAAGTGATCGCCTATTGGTTGTGTAGTTTATGATGATAATGAATAAATGTTATTAGAAGTAAAAGGTACTTACTACAATCCAATCACATTAATTCTTTCCTACAAGTTATCAAAGCAAACATTGAGTTATTACGTTCAGATTATTTTTTTCGTTAAATTAAAAAAAAGCATATGAACAGGTACAAAAAATTGCATATCATGTGTTGTTTACAGTCAGGCTCTTGTGCGTTTTAGATTTTAGTTATGAATTGACACGTAAGAAGAAGTTGTAGAGGCTCTAACTAATAAATACAATATATGGGCGTACTGTACATTGAAAAAGTGATTCTAATAGAAAATACGTATACTCTTTCTGACCCGTTTCTTTAACTTGTACAAATTAATTCTTCTTATTCTTAAAGAATAATATTTAAGAATCATATATACAAAGGTACCAAGATAACACTTCTTGATAGATGCAGGGGCGCTACACGTAATTCGTATTTAAAAAATCATAAATATGTACTAAATGCATTAATTAATTAAACTAATTTTATCATTTGAAAAATATTATTTTAAATATTCAATTAAATTTGAAAATATCGAATTGGAAGTTTTTTTTACAAAAAAATAAAATGAATGAAAGTTGACTTCACATTGATTTTGATTTTTGGGTTGATTAGTGTGGGTCACATTCCAGTCTCTTTTTCAAATCGAAAGCAGGCAAATTAAAAGAATATAGATAGATAGATAAATTCTTTATTTTTTCATCACAAAGTTTACAAATCTTTATACTTAAGAATAAGGACAGGCATAAAAACTTTGTACTTGAAGTTGGACGTTAAATTAACATTTTGGTTCGAAAAAAAATTTGGCCACATTATGTTAAGTGCCAATTTAGCTTCGTTGCTTTTTTTCTTTAGAGTGCTTTAGATAGCTTAAATTCTAGGTCAAGAGGACACACAAATATTTTAACTCCTGTACAACCTCAATATGTGTATTATTTAGAGACCATTTTTCCACCGCTCGCCTTCTTGATTGTCTCTTTTCAAATACAACAATCTTAGTTTTTTGGGTATTAATTATAATCCGTAAAAGGATTATCAGCAAGCATAATTAGATCGTGCGCGTACAACAGGACTTTGATTAAAATGTTAGCAAAATTAACTCCACCCGGAAGAAGATCGCCTACATCAGCTATGAACAGGGCAAATAATAATAGGCTGAGTTGTTTCAAATCGATTTGAAAATTTCATACCGTCCCATACCCTTGCATTTGCTGACGAAATAAAACTTGCATACACTTGGAGAAACTTTCGTGACAAACCAATACAAGAGAGTTTGTAAATTAAAGCTTTGCTGTTTTTATAAAACTCGACTTAATTCCAATTCGGGCAATGAGAATTCTAAATCCAGCTCGTTGACTCTAATATCAGGTAGCGCGTAATCAAAGGTATGAAGGTCTTCATCAACTGAGAGTAGAGTTTTAAAATGAGCTGCAAACGTCTCAGCTTCTAAAGAGAACCTCATACCCTGATTGCACCCACCAAGGTCGCGCACTGTCTCCCAAAATATCTTTGAGTTTGTACAGTCTTCCAATTTCTTAGCCAAGTTTTTTAAATAGGTGATTTTCTTAACTGAGCACATTTTTTTAAAATCATTTTTAACGCGAAAAATGTTTTTAAAATATTGATAATTGGTTGTTCTAAACAGTTTTAAGTATACAAACGAAAGTTTACGGAGATTTCTGCAATCCTTATCAAACCATACATTTTTAGCTACAAAAGTGTGTGTACTCTTCAACGCGAAAGGGGCTACAGTCTTTATAACCCGTTCTATACTTTCACACACCACTTCAGACGAGGCTGCGGATTGTTGGGGCAGATATAGTAAGTGCCGAGAGATGAGGCTTCTATAGAGTGTTGTATTGTTCTCCGACCACTTCAGATTATTAAAACTAGAAGGTGTAGCTAGCTGGTTTGGCTCCGTTATCTGAATTTTGATAAAAATTGGAAAATGAGCCGAATAGTTGACAAGTGCAACTTCAAAGCCATCGATAATGTTCACCCAGTCCCCTGAAATCACAGCAAAGTCAATCACGGATTGTCCCTGCCCGCTAAAAAAAGTGAATTCGCCACATGCATCACTGTTAGAAGACCCATTTAAAACGAATAGACCGAAAACTTCAAAAAATTCTGTTAAACTCCGCCCGTTGCGGTTATAAATTTTATCTCTAGAACATCTACTCTCGGCCAGTGCAACTCGTAAAATATTAGCGGAAGAATTTTGATACTCACCAATCCTAGCATTTAAATCACCGACGATTAATACATTGTCAAGAGAAGTATTATTCATAAATTCCACTAGTTCATCGAAATCGCTCAGCCAATCATTGCAATTTAAATAAACCGGAATAATGTAATAGTTTAAGTTGTTGCGAACCATATGAAAAATAATTTTACATTCAATAACTTAAAAATTAATAAGATTACCCCATAAAGATTTTCTAATCCCATATAAAATACCCCCACTTCTTTTCTTGAATAAAAGTTTCTATTAGAATTATAACATCAAATTGATGTAAATATTTAAAGAAAAATCGGAATGTAAAAGCTTACTTTTGAGACCAGTTATATTATACGAACATATATTTAATTTTTGAAATATAATTGAGTTATGGCAGACGACAGAAATTACCTATTGTGTTTTATCCCTAACATGGTGTGAACTTCGATTTCCAGATGGCGCTCGCTGCGGTTGGTGGCCAAAAGCGGAAGAAGAATTTGGAACCACGGCTAACTTCGAAAATATTTTAACAGAATGTTTTTAAGAAATTTGAATTTTAGTATTTAAATTTGTAGAAGCTTAAATATTAAAAATGTGTTTAATTTTTTATCTAAACAAAAGTTTAAATGTTTAATATTTATAAATAAAAGTGTGTAAGGCTTTATGCATTTCTTTTAAAGTTAGATAATAATCAATCTCAAATTCTTTTTTTATAATTTTATTATGTTTTATACTAAAATTTAAGAAAATCTAGTTAATTTTTGATATAGATTTTGATATAATTGAAATATAAAAACTTGCAAAACTGTGAAATCAAAGTTTGTCTGATATTTAATAAATGCATTGAAATTGATCATTGATTAAGAGTTAAACATTTTTTTTTTTAAATGTGTCACAAGACTTTCTTCTTTAGTTAAATCATACAACAAATCAAAATCAACACCCCCACTTGGCTTCAGACTTTGTTCATATTTTTAACTAATAAAAAATGTCTTTAATGAAGTGGAAACACATAAAGCCTTGAATTTTTAGGGCTTGGCGCTTTTATCTCATCAATTTCGTTATGCTAAGGACATATAGTATTCTTGAGTTCTTCAAGCAAATCTAATAACCATTGTTAAATTTAAAATTTCACACTTATGCATACTTTCAAACTATGAAGGTGTGATTGTATTTTATTTGATTCATAGTAATGCAGTGGAAAACGTAGATAAGAATCCCACACTTTCTATCACCGTCAAAGTCATCACATCACACAAAGCCCGGTCATAGATTCTTTTATTGTTTGAAATTTTGAATTAAACTATAAAAAATATTTAAAAAATAAAACTTTCTGTCATCAAAGCAAAAGCGGTCCATCAAAAGCTTTTGTCATTTTGATGAGTTTAAGATTGAGTCGAATCATCAATCCGAGAGCTATTAAGTGTCAAATAAAAGAAACTTCTTCTTCACTTCTTCTCAAGAAGAATCAAGACTTGTTTGAAGTAATTATTATTCCAACGGAAATGGTTGCGTTAAAGAGAAAATTAAATGTGATTTTTTTTTTCCTTTTTTTGTTGTTGATGAAAATTACGGATACAATAAGTATCTGCGTCTAATGGAGGTCAATGGATTTGCATATAAAAACGCCGATTAATTGGAGCCGCACTTAAGATATTTTTTTTTCAGATTTTTATTTTTTGTTTTTTGTAAGTTCAGTTGGAATAAAGATTTGTCTAATGTGTCAGAATGGATTTTGTTTTTATCGAAGGAAAAGAAAAAAACTTAAATTGAATGTATCTAATGTATACCAATTAGATAAGATATAGGTACATTTGGTTTAACTGGTTTTCTTGAGTTATGCTCTAGACACTAGGGTGTGGCGGACCTAGCCAATATATAGACATAAAAGTTGGCTTAAAGTGTGATTTTTAATTACACTTACACTAGTTTATATAAATGACACGTTGGACCAACTAAAGGCTTTCAACAGCCGAGGAGTTGGTAAAGACACAATCAGCAGCAGCTGTGGCCAATTTGTCTAAAAATATGCTAAGACATAAAACTATTAAACAAGATACAAACTCGTGTGTCTGACTGATTTATAGCACCATATTGGCAGCCAATAAACTCGTTGTACTGATTCTGTCAATCTATGATCAGGTTTGTTTTAAGTGTTTTATTATTTTTGGCTTAATTTGAGGTAAATCGTGTAAAAGCTTATGATGTGAGTTCTGGATTAAGATAATTTCCCAAATCAAAAACCACAAAACGAAAAATAATACAGAGAAAAACCCTTTAAAAAAATACCAATAAAATGCAATAAATCAATCGAAACAAGACCAATAAACTAGATCTTGCATTTAGCCTGTCCCTGCATACATTAAGATCAACACTAAGAACTTACGGAAAATTGTATCTTTGGTCTTGGTTTATTTTTAGATGCATTTTAAAATTATTTTCAACTTTTTTCGAAAATTTTCTTCGAGAAGTTTAACAACAAAGAAAAATACGTGACAAAGTTATTTTTTATTTTATTTTATGTTTGTCATGAAAGTGTTACCTCGTTTATTGCTAGACATCAATCATTTTGGATTAAATAAAAAGTCCACATTGACTTTAAAAAATTCAAGAAGAAAATGTTTATGGGCATAGAATTTTTTTTTCTTCTCGTAAGCCGATTGAATTTATAATGGACTTTGGAGTCGTGGTGCATAATTATTATAGTTGTAGGAAGAGGTAAGAGGTCTTCAAGGCCTAAGGGTAGAAAATACTATTTAGGAGTTATGTGATCTAGCTTGGTTAGGCAATTAAATTTAACTAAAGGTAGATGTGGGATTAGAGCAGGTTATTTTTAAACAAGTCTTATGTTACATTTAATCATGTGTTAAATGACTTAAATTTATGGTCATCTTAAATTTAGATCGTTTGTAATTACATGAATCTAAGGCCCTATAAAAAAGTATTTTAGACCTACTCACTGAAAAATTTTTGTTGAACCATGAAATAGTTGTAATAATTGCTGAATGCAGTTTTTATGAACGGAAATTGAATGTTAATTTATATTGTAAAGGTGAAAGTCATGAGACTTTTTCAATCAGTTTTTTAACATAACCTACAGAATTTGTTAATAAATCTATCACAGTAATGAAAACTTAAGGAGCACTTCTTAGATATGTTAACTAATTTATTATTATTAAACAATTGTATTCTAAAGTTTATTTCACCGAAACTCAAACAATAAAAAAGAGGCTAGGATACGACCCACACTGATACTTCCTATCATGTCTTTCTTTCTTGCTTAAGAGGTTTGTAGGTTTTGGCGTACTGTAAGAAAAGGTGTCAGTTAAATTATTAAAAAATAAAATTAAAATTACCAACAATATTTTGCATATGATGAAATAGTTTGATTTCAAAATCTTTTTTTTTACCAACGAGATTTTAAGTAAAAAACAGGTTTTTATCAATTTTAGTAGCATTTCTTAAAAAAATGTATTTTATATAAAAACAAATATAAATTGGATGAAGAAAGAGAGATTTCGAGAACTGGGTATCAATTTTTGTGCGTACCTACAGTTGGATATTTATAAAAAAAAAATGACTGAATGTCAAATGAGAAAATTCAACTATTCTTAATTTTTTCCGAATGTTTAAAACAATATTTCTTATTAGTTAAAATTAGTTGGAAGCCGTAATTTCAAATGTTTGATAAGATATTTGAGTCAAAAATCAATTTTTACCAGCTTTTATCATTTTTGTTTAGGTTTTTATTTTGTTTGTATAAAAGCTGTCAATTCGATTTTTCTCAAAATTTTACAGAATGTTGGAAAAAAATATTCACTATAATATCAAATTAGATGAAGGCTATAATATCAAATTTTCAAAAAGAGTCGAAAATTAATATTTACAAACTTTGAGTATTGTTTTTTTCTAGAGTTATATTAACTTCCCAAAGGAAGTTATTGTAATGTGGCCAATTTGTCAAATTCTAAATGTTGACATTTCTCGACGTTTCAAGCTCCCTAGAGTCAAAATATAACAACTAGAAAGATGTGAGTGCGTTCGTATCTCGTCCGAACGTTCGGGACGTCGTCGTCGACAGGTCAAGAACCAAAAGAGATATCGACTTCAAATAAATTTTTTTTATTATATAGATAAAAAAGAAGAAAGATGCAGAAAAGGCTCTTAAGAGAATTCCTTGGGTTGTTTTTTACCATAGCAATTTAAAAAAAAATAAAAATTTTGGTAAACCCTAAATATCTCAAGAAGCAATGACGCTGGAGACTTGGCCTAGTGACTTACAACTCTCAACCATTTCTGTGTGCGAGTACTATTGTCAGGAATGGAAGGGACCTACAATTTTATGCCGAATCCGAACGGCTAATTTGAGAAGGCACTTTTTCATGACAAGAATTACTCTTAAATTATTTGTCAATTCCCCAAGAAAATTTTTTTTTTTTTAAATTAAGGTGGCACGGGCAGTGATTGAACCCAAGACCCCTTGCATGACAGTCCAACGCACTAACCATCATGTCACGGTACCAAAAAAACTG
Source organism: Eupeodes corollae (assembly GCF_945859685.1). Lineage (NCBI taxonomy): Eukaryota > Metazoa > Arthropoda > Insecta > Diptera > Syrphidae > Eupeodes > Eupeodes corollae. Next base: position 256,404,634 of record NC_079147.1, read on the forward strand.
AAAAAAACTGTTGAGGTAATTTTCAACCACTTTTTGACACATATTGAGCGATATCTCAGAAATTGTACGTTTAAGATATGATTTCATCTCCAAAACAATGTTCAATTTTGAAAAAAATTAATAGACAGTTTTTTACAAAAAATAATAACAAAGAAACACAATACTCAAAGTTGGTAAAACTTGAATTTCGACTCAAATATCTTTTTAAAAATTTGAGAATTTGGCTTTCAACTAATTTTAACTTATATAAAATATTGATTTCAACATTTGGAAAAATTTTGGGAAAAATTGAAATGACAGTTCTTTTACAAAAATTAGAAACCTAAACAAAAAAAGAGGCTGGGGTGTGACCTAAACTGATAACTTCCCATCCCATCTGTCGATTTGTCTTGCTTAAAAGTTTATCTATATGTACTCGTATCAATTTTTAACAAATTTGAGTAGGTACTATTTTTTGCAGATTTCATTTTTTATGAAACAGTGTACTGTTGGATTTTTATATAAAAATTACTGAATATCGAAAACAATATTTTCTTTGAAATAAAATAATTTTGAAGCCAATATTTTTAATTTTTAAAAAGCTATTTGAGTCGAAAGTAAATTTTTACCATTTTTTGTTAAATTTTGTTTAGGTTTTTAATTTTTTGTAAGAAAACTGTCAATTCGATTTTTTATAAAATTTTACTGACAACAATATTTTTTGAAAGATGAAAGTAGTTAAAATCCATTATCTACAATTTTTGAAAAGATATTTGAGGCGAAAATCATTTTTTACCAACTTTTATACATTTTTTTTAGGTTTTTATTTTTTGTAAAAAATTGTCAATTCGATTTTTTTCAAAATTTGTCCTTATGTTGAAAACAATATTTCTTATAAGTAAAAATTAGTAAGAAGCTATTATCTAAAATTTTTGAAAGATATTTGAGTCGAACATAATTTTTTACCAACTTTTGTTAATGTTTTATCGGTTTTTATTTTTTTGTAAAAAAAACTGTCAATTGGTTTTTTTTTTTAAATTTTACTGAATTTTGACAACAATACTTTTTGAAACGATATTTGAGTCGAAAAACAATTTTTACCACCTTTTATTAATTTTTTATTTTGGTTTTTATTTTTTGTAAGAAACTGTCACTTCGATTTTTCTCAAAATTTTATCAGATGTCAAAAACATTATTCTTCGTTGCACAAAATTGTTTTGGAGATGAAATCATATCTTAGTCGTAAAATTTTGGAGGTGACAAATTTTTTGTTCATTTTTTTTGATTTATACAAAAAACTGCTAAATGTATTTTTTTCCAAAAATAATGCTTCTTTAATACCACGTTACATTTTATTATATGAAATTTAATTCAAGTCCCCAGCTTTTTAGTTCGTAGGATATTAAGTGTTAACCAAAATTTTCAAATTTTTTTTAAACTGCTATGATAAAAAAAACACCCACGCAATTTTCTTGAGACCCCTTTCTGCATCTTTCTGCCTTTTTATCTGTATAATAAAGTTTATTTGAAATCGATATCTCTACTGGTTCTTGAGCAATGGACGTACTGACGTACATACGAACTTACGTACATACGCACGAATTGATATCTTTCTACAAATCTTTTATTTCGACTCTAGGGACCTCAAAACACCGAGAAATATGAAAATTTTCAATTGAACTAATCGGGCAGACCAAAATAATATTCAATAAAAGGTTAATAAACTCTGAATGAAAAGAAAGTTAAACACAGCACACTCAGGCGTATACATACTTTTTTTAAATATGTTGAAATTAATTTTTGTTCTAGTTCTCGAATCTCGAGTAGAAATTATTTTCTGATATTTATTTATTAAATGAAGTTCTACAATTGCAAAAAAAAAAATGCAGACATTTTTGATAGAATTTTTTTCAATGAAATGTGGATTAATATAAATGGTGATCTTGAGAACTTTTTAAAAAAAAAAACGCATAAAATTTGCAAAATTTCATCGATTCTTTATTTGAAACGTTAGATTGGTCCATGACATTTACTTTTTGAAGATAATTTCATTTAAATATTGACCGCGGCTGCGTCTTAGGTGGTCCATTCGAAAAGTCTAATTTTGGGTAACTTTTTCGAGCATTTCGGCCGGAATAGCCCGAATTTTTTCGGAAATGTTGTCTTCCAAAGCTGGAATAGTTGCTGGCTTATTTGTGTAGACTTTAGACTTGACGTAGCCCCACAAAAAATAGTCTAAATGCGTCAAATCGCATGATCTTGGTGGCCAACTTACCGGCCCATTCCTTGAGATGAATTGTTCTCCGAAGTTTTCCCTCAAAATGGCCATAGAATCGCGAGCTGTGTGGCATTTAGCGCCAACTTGTTGAAACCACATGTCAACCAAGTTCAGTTCTTCCATTTTTGGCAACAAAAAGTTTGTTAGCATTGAACGATAGCGATCGCCATTCACCGTAACGTTGCGTCCAACAGCATCTTTGAAAAAATACGGTCCAATGATTGCACCAGCGTACAAACCACACCAAACAGTGCATTTTTCAGGATGCATGGGCAGTTCTTGAACGGCTTCTGGTTGCTCTTTACTCCAAATGCGGCAATTTTGCTTATTTACGTAGCCATTCAACCAGAAATGAACCTCATCGCTGAACAAAATTTGTCGATAAAAAACCGGATTTTCTGCCAACTTTTCTAGGGCCCATTCACTGAAAATTTGACGTTGTGGCAGATCGTTCAGCTTCAGTTCTTGCACGAGCTGTATTTTATACGGTTTTACACCAAGATCTTTGCGTAAAATCTTACATGTGGTCGAATAATACAAACCTAATTGCTGCGAACGGCGACGAATCGACATTGCACGGTATTCAGCAACACTCTCAGAAACAGACGCAATATTCTCTTCTGTACGCACTGTACGCATTCGTGTGGTTGGTTTAATGTCCAATAAAGTAAACTGAGTGCGAAACTTGGTCACAAACGCATTAATTGTTTGCTCACTTGGTCGATTATGTAAACCATAAATCGGACGTAAAGCGCGAAACACATTTCGAACCAAACACTGATTTTGGTAATAAAATTCAATGATTTTGCAAGCGTTGCTCGTTAGTAAGTCTATTCATGATGAAATGTCAAAGCATACTGAGCATCTTTCTCTTTGACCATGTCTGAAATCCCGAGTGATCTGTCAAATACTAATGCATGAAAATCCTAACCTCAAAAAAATCACCCTTTATATTCCAATTGATCTAATTTATAGAAGCAAATATTTTGACATAACTTAACTTCATAAAGTACCTGGTTTTAAAGAGTGGTCTGTGTGTTATTGTTGATTTAATTAAGTACATGGTGGCACATTTGTTTGTTCTTATAAGTAGTTCATTGTATTGACAATCATTAAGTCTGAAAAAGATTTCTTCTGTGTTTACGCTTATTCTCAAAACTCATACAAAACTTGAAACCTAGGGAGGTAGGTAGAAATGGCGATCCCAGGGCAACCTAGCCTGAAATCCAATTAGCGCTGTAGTGCGCCGTTTTGATACCAAATACTCGTTTGACCTTTGATTGAAAGGGATAGATATATAGAGAATATGTTAGAGTCATTTTGTCGCATTTAGAAAAAGATTAGGTCTCTAATCTTTGTCTCAGATAGCCCATCAAGTTCGTAAAAGAATGCTTTTCCAAAGTATTTCATTCTAGTGTTTGCCAAAGCAGGACATTTGCAGAGGAAATGGATTATCGTTTCACTTTCTCTTTGGTCACTACAACTACGGCAAAAGGTGTTAACCAACTTCTCTGCATGAACTCTTATAGGCCAATGTCTGGTACAAACCGCAACAATCCTGGCTATGTCTTGCCTTAGCCTGCATAGAAGATCGTTTGTACGGGTTTTATTATAGGTTTGCCATATCTTCCTAGTTATAATACAGTTGAGTTAATTGCTCCACCTTCGGTTTGATTCAGTTTGGTGGATAGAAAAGATTTTACAATTCATAACACTAAGAGGAATGTTAACCATTTTCGCAAGTGAGCTATGAAGGGCCTTACAGCTGCCTGACTGTCTGTAAAGATAGCCACATTTCATTTTTGGTTTGGTTTTTGTTTAAGTATCTTACATGCCTCTCTTATTGCCAGCAGTTCAGCCTGAAAAACGCTAACAAAGTCAGGAAGCAACTTGAAACCTACATTGAATAGAAAGTTTGCAGAAACACTCAAAATAGTCTATTTCACTGGTTCTCAGAAGTCTTAAATTGAGATTTTAGGTCATGTAGTTAGATCGCAATAGATAGACAGATAGATCGTTATTGCTTGTCTTGAAAATTTTACATTGTTTAAAAAATCAAAAAAAGCATGCTACTCTGCCCGTCTGCCTAGTTGACAAAACATAAATCAGATACTTATTTTTTATGAAATATTATTTATGATTAAAAATATTAGATCTATGATGCAAACAAATTTTTTTTTGGAATAGTTTGCTAATAAGATTAAATATTTTACCATTACCGTAATCTCCTGAACACTGTATTCATCCCGAAAATAGTTCTTATCCTACGAATTGTGAATGAGACTGTAAATTGCTCTGTGCAGAGACCTAGTTGCTTCATTAAAACATTTTTTCCATAAAATATCATCCACTTTTGCAATATGGTGGTACAGTGACTATTTTCAGTGGTTAATATTAAAGGTATATATGTTAAAGTCCACGTCACACTACCTAGCAAGTTTCATCCATACATACCATCCTGACCTCTCTCGAATAGTTTGAAGTGCCACTATCTTCGGTAACCGGTAACTATCCATGTTCATGATTTTGAGTACTTAAGTGTTCGTAGAAAGAGTGACTGCAGTCCCGTTTCCAAAATACCTATAGTTCGGCGTATTTGGTGGCAGTCGGAAGACTCTTTTAACGTAGAAGCGTAAAAATTTGTCCACATCTTTATATTGTTTCGCTCCCCATACATGAGATTAATTCTGCTACTGTCTTTAAAACAGTGTCCTTACTGCTGTGTGCGATACTTTTATTTGAGAAACACCTACTCTTATTTGCGCTAATGGCGGCCTTTGAGCTTGTGAGCTTTTATCTCAGATGCATTTCCATATTTAAATTTTTAACAGGTTCACTCCAAGGTATTGGAACTCTTTAACAATTCCTATATCTTTATCACTGTAGTTCCATTTTTCTTTAAGGCAGTTTCTACCTCCTCCGATCTTGGACTTTGCCATGTTAACTATTTTACAGTTTTACAGTACTCAAAAATTCGGATTATCATAAGTTGAAGTGATTCTGGAGATGAAGCGAGAACAACAATATCATCCACGAACAACAGTGCTTTGATTAATGCTCCATCAGCGTGTTCGATACTATCAGGTAAGAAATCGACTAAGTCTTCGATAAAGAGAGCGAATAAGTTTGGGCTCATCCTACAACCTTGTCTAGATTGAAAGTGTAAATTATCATAGTTATCTGGAAACTCCAAATTTTGGACGGACAATTGACGTTTTTACCAATGAAATGTACGTAAAATGGAAAACGAAAAATCTCATAATAACAACAATTTTCGCTTAATATCCACACCACAAATAATACCCCTCAATATTTTCTGCACTTCTTATTTCCTCCAATTTTCAATTTTAAATAAAAGAGTTTATAAAAATTCCTACCCGACACGATCTTATAGACAAATTAAATTAACTACCCCATAGCAATGCAATTATTTATTCTCTGATACAAATAAAGCCTTTAACTATTTAAATGCACAACATATACATACAATTGATGCCGGAACAGACAGATTAAATAAATCGTTACAATTTTAAAAACTATTCACATTTGCCTAGAAGAAAAAGAAAAACCAGCAAAGTTACATTTCTCTCCATCTCTATACGACTGCAAAACTGACTGATTGCAAATAAAACTGTAATTACTCTTAACTTTATACTCGTAAAGTAATTTCAATTTTCATTTTTCGTTATATTGCGGCATAGAATGAACATGAAAATTCCTTTAAGACCACATCGCCAAGAACCGGCATCATAAGAGTGTAAATGACTGTGCTCATATAAAACCACAACGGCGAAACACTTAAATCATTTGTTTAAGCCAATAGCATTTGCTAATTACTCGGACATATAAATTCAGCTTTTTAGAGTATACACTACACTACACCAAGCCACCAACAAACAAAATGATCTACCATGTAGCCAGCGACTAGCGACCAGTGACCAACAATAACAACAACAACCATCGACCAAATCGCCACTAGCTTTACGCTCCGATGCTAAGGAATGATCTTAATCGAAGCTGCTTGGCTGTATGAGCCTCTAAGCCACCACATAGTCACTATCACTTCGGAACATATGTTTTTTGTCTTAACAAACGCTCACGCCAACAGCCGTTAACTAGCTTAGCAAGGTGTATAACGCCTTCACATCATAGCATAGATTTAGATTTTCATTTGCGCTGGAGGTTTTAGGCTTTTTGTGTGTAAAATTGTAAGCATATAAAAAATGTGGACCTGTCAAAATAGTTCGTTTCGAAGTCTAAAACCTCTCACTTGTGCTTGGATTAAAAAATAAACCCGTAACCCAGCTTCTCTCTGACATAACTAGAGCAGATCATGATAGTTAGTATATTGCAATTGAAGGTAGGTAGGAATAGGTAGGTATGTTTGTATACTCCCAGCGCGCCAGATCTCAAGAGTTATAAGTGAAATCGTTTGTAGCCAGTGATGCCAGATGTAAATAATTGTTTTGTAACGGTTTAAATTTTCTCCATCTTGCGCGTTTTTTTGACGTTTGTATATTACTTACAACTCGGTAAAAAAAGACATCTTTGGAGAAACTTGACTTACATATGCATGCAACGCAACGACGCAAATATTTGAACTATAAATTGTTTGTCCGTCAAATCCGTTGCTGTTCTATATTTTCGTTTTCCGATATGTGGTTTAAAGATATTAAGATGACACAATTAAACGCCATTATGATCAATCGCACATAATAATCACAAAGAACAATTAACCGCAACTTAATTCGATTATCGATGGAGTTATTATCCGTCACTTCCGTCAAAGTTAAGAGAAACACATTTCAAATATTGAAAAGGTCATTGCCTTAAATTTTATCGCATTATTTTATTAATGGCTAACAATATTTTTTATACTACGGTATATCAATTCAGAGCTTGAGATCTCTTATAGCAAATATTTAAACTAAAAACTGTTTGTCTGTCAAATCCGTTTTTTTTTATAATAAGCTTAATGTTGGCTAGGCGAACAACAACCTCGAGGAGAAGATTCAACGTTGGAAGACTGCAGCAGGAGGATACCGCCAATGCCTTTGCCGACCGAGTATGCCTAGAGCTTGCGAAGAACCCTACAACGGACGAGATGTGCACAGAGGCCCACTGGCAGCTTTGCAAACAATCTGTCAATAATGCTTCAGAAGTGGTTCTAGGTTTCTCACACCCGCCACTCTGAATGTGCTCTGGCAAACGAAGCGAAAACGGAGGCATAAAGATTGTTGCAGCAAAGGAGGATACGATCTTCCCGCCAGCTCCACGTCGACAAGAGAAGGAATGTGAACCACTTGCTCAGAAGAAAGAAAAAAGCTCATGAGCAGCGTGAAGTCGAGGATATCCAGAGATGTTTTAACAGGAAACAGGTGCGGAGCTTTTATAGAAGAGTCAAAAAGAAAACAACGGGATTCACTAGCCGAAGAGAATACAGTAGTCGAGACGCAGTCAATGCTACAAATCTGGAGAGATCATTTCAACAAGCTGCTTAATGGTGATGAAGTCAACGATTCCGCAGCGAGCAGCCACGTCAAATCTATTTTGTTGACGATCTAGAGTTACACAAACCCGACCAGAGTGAGATCAAACTCAGTGCAGACAGAACCTAACTATACGGTGCATTGTTGAGTTTTGGTATCCCTACTAAACTGATACGACTTATCAGGATGACGTTGGACACTGTTCGTTGCTGCGTCAAAATTGGAAGAGACTTAACCGAAACCTTCCAAACCACCAGAGGACTTCGACAAGGCGATGCGCTGTCATGTAGCTGCTTTAATATTGTTCTTGAAAGAGTGGTACGCAACACCAATGCCAATACAAGTTGCATCATTTTTCAAAAATCCACACAATATCTTGGATATGCAGATGACATCGACATTATGGGAAGAACCAAACGAGCACTCACGTGTGCTTTCTCTAATGTCGAGTCTGAGGCGAAGAAAATGGGTCTTGACATCAACAAGGACAAAACGAAGTATTTACTTGGTGGTATGACAATTGACAGGTACAACTTCGAGGTGGTAACCGAATTTGAGCACTGCTGTTAACTCTGCAAATGACATCAGCGCAGAGATCAAACGCAGAATTACCCTTGCTAATCTCTGTTTCTTTGGCCTAAGTAAGCAGTTGAGGAATAAGGCCCTATCGCGAAGTACCAAAGGGACACTGTACAAAACTTTAATCATCTCAGTCTTGCGGTATGGTACAGAAGCATGGATCCTCTCCCAGGTGGATGAAGGATCTCTTGGTATCTTCGAGAGGAAGGTTCTGAGTACTATCTATGGTCCGGTTTGTGTCGACAAGCAAAGTAACATCTGGCGGAGAATATTTAATCAGGAGTTATACGAGCTGTACAGCGACTTGCCACTGGTAAAAAAACTGCGTGCACAACGCTTTAGGTGGCTAGGGCACGTCGAGCGAATGAACATAGGAGCTCCTGCCCGTAAGGTATTCAATGCCAATTCTGAGGGAACAAGAGGCAGAGGCAGGCCTCATCTCCGGTGGAGTGGGCAATTTGAGGTCAACGCACGTCAACTTGGTATTCAAAACTGGAGGCAGCAAGCTAGAGATCGAGTAGGCTAACGAAAGTTATTACTTGAGGCCTTGTAGCACAATGCGCTGTAGTGCCAACTAAATTAAGAAAGTTCGCTAGAGTTGTGTATACTTTCAATATGCCAAAGACACAGTGTGAGCTTTAGGAAAAGAGGGAAATGTTGGTGTACAATGATTTCGAATTCCTGAACACAATGATAGGGAAAAATAGAGTGCGCCAAAGCATTCCGCATCTGCGTACTACGGCGAAATTATGAATATCTGTACTTTATAGTACGGCTGAAGTTCTGCTCAAGTGTATACTTACGTGTATTCCTAGAAGTGCGGGTATTACGGTTAAATTGTTTAAGAGGAGGAATAGTCTGTTAAAATAACAACAAAAAACCAGGAGACAAGAAACTGTACGACGATGTTCAAATGACTTATTTGAGTTATTGGATTTAATATCACCAATCATTTTAAAAGCTCTTATTTGAATACTCTCCAGGAGGCTTAACCATGTTATTGGAGCATCAGCCCGCAAAGATGATAGTTATATTCAAGTTTCGGAAGTATATAGGTTTTGTAGATTGAAGCAAGATCAGTAGGAGAGACAAATTTCTTGCATATTCTAAAAAAACTCAGACATCTTGTGGCTATTATGGCGACATCACATTCCAAATATGTCGCTATTTTTAGTTTTTTTGATGCTAGTGCCACTCATAGAATGTGGCAAATAGGATTTATCCTCCTTTAACGATACCATTGGATTTTCGAATAATTAAGTCCCACACGTTTTATTATTCTCCCTTATAATGCTGAATTTGTCAAAATTTAATGAGCTTAACATATTTTTGTAGTATGCCAAGGGTGGTTAGTGCGTTGGGCTGTCATTTCAGAGGTCTTGGGTTCGATCCCTGCCTGAGCCATCTAAAGTTTTGTTCACGGATACTGCCTCTTGTGAGGAATTGACAAATTCTCCAAGACTAATTCTTGTCATGAAAAGTGCTTTCTTAAGTTAGCTGTTCGAATTCTTGCACACAGGAATGGTTGAGAGTTGTAAGTCACTATAGGCCCTAGCTATTAACGGACTGTTGCTCCACCGAAGAGGAGGGTTTTGAGCCTGGAAGAAAGTATGAACAAAATTGCTAACCCAACGAAGAAGATATTTGGCAATACTAAAAGTACGCATGTTCGAAAAGAGAACAAGATGCTAGACTTTATTAAACGCCTTTAAAATATCAAAAGCAATAATCTTTTTTTATTCAAAACGACGTAAAGATTTGTTCCACTGGTCGGTGAGATGACCCATGAGATCATAAGTGGTCCTATTTCTACGAAAGCCGTATTGCCGGTCATTAAGAAGCTTCCGTTCCTCAAGATTTTTCTTAAGCTGATAATTAATAAGCTTTTCCATGACGTCAGAAATATTTGCGGTAGAAGAAGACTTGCCTTTTTTGAGGTTTGGCTGAAGAAATGCTGGTTTCCAACTACTCGGAACGAGCCCAGAAGAATATGATAGACGAAAAAGCTAATGAAGTGGTTTTGCTAGCGTGGAAGAATATCTCTTCAGCATAATAGCTGGGTTCATCGGATTTATGAATGTTGAGATTGCTGCAATTTGAAGTTTCGTATTTTCGTTCAAAGATCTTTGGCTTCAAGAAATTAATATGATACAATTAAGATTCATAATAATCAATCGCACATAAATGTCAACCAACCATAACAAAATATATCTATAAGGTCAATATCAATCACTTCAGTAAATGTCAGCATTGATGCATTTTTTTTTTAAATTCATTTTTAGTAATTCAACCTTAAACCTATCTTAAAGCTAAAATTCATAAAACTAGCCTAATTATCCATAACTTACAACTAACTTAATGGTCCCATACGGACCCTCTATGTTAAACAATAATACTTAATATTACTAATGCCTTTCAGCCCTAAGATCTATTTTAACTTCCATTCAATTTTATTTATTGCCCGTGAAGATCAACGATGACCATCTTGCGCCAATTCTTGCACGTATTCCTCGTGGCCCTAGCCAACGGAGTCCGGAACAGAATTGTCTTCGACTTCTGGACAGTTATTTTCAGTTTCCAGTCGTCGCAATATCGCTGAATCTTGTCGAAATCACGGGCCGTTCTGTACGCAATTAGATCGTCGGCGTACGCAATTGCCTTTGTAAGTGTACCTATCAGATCGCTGGTGTAAATGCTGAAGAGAATCGGCGAATTCACCGCTCCCTGTTGAAGACCATTTTTAATTGAGAATGTTGTGGTAGAAGTTACATTGCCACTTTTGACAACAAACTTTCTACCGTTAAGCATATCATAAAGTATATACAACAATGGCTTGCTTATGCCAAGCCTGCTTAGTTTTAGGTAAAGACCCTCTAACCATACGGTGTCAAAGGCCTTTTCCAAATCAACCAGAACTGCGCCTGTGCATTGTTGTTTTGATTTATTCCATTGGATATCAGAAACGAGCTTAGACTCAGCATGAATTGTGTCATGACCCGCCTTGAACCCGAACTGTTTATCCGGAATTATTTTGTTGTCCACAGCCCAATTAGTCAGAGCCTATTGATGATCTTTTGGAAAACTTTGCTGATGCTCGGAAGAAGACTTATCGACCGAAGATTTGACGGGTTGGAGTTGTCGTTTCCCTTTTTCGAGAGCCGATGAACCACAGCTGTCTTTCAATGCATTGGATAATATGCTTTATGCAGTGCATTATTGTGTTGTAAATGTCAATTGCCTCCATCGGTAAATACCATCGAAACCTGCTGACTTTTTGTTTTTTATTGAATTGAAGATGAGCTGAAGCTCAACCTTCGTCACTAACAAGGGACTTGGTCTCGTTTGCTCTTCGATTATGTCATTTGCCAAGGAATCGTCATTGAACCGCATGAAACCGTTATTCTCAGATCGCCATTGTGTCATATCATTTCGAAGGTTAAAGTGATTAAATAGGGCTCCGTTTTCCAGGTCGTTCTTGGGGCGAGTGCTAACATTCACCTTGTACACTTGCTGGAAAGCAGCCACTTTTTCCTTCGGATCTTCAATTATGTAAAAGTCATCGTCAAAGATGGCTTCTTCTGGATCTATTTGCGCTGTCATGAGAACGTCTCTGTTCTCTTCAGTTCTTTGGAGTTTAAGACGCGGTCACTCGAATTGACTGACCGGATCTTGCGGTCCCAGTGTTAATTGATAGGCTGTAGTTCTCCTTAATCAACAAAAACAGGGATGCATTTGACAGGTAGTAAGGGCCAACACCCTTTTGTATGTGACAAAAGAGTAAAATAAAAACTGTACATTAGAATCAAGGAATAGTGATCGCAGCACTTATAAGTTGGAGACAGTGTGACGCAATCTCCGCTTTATTGAAATAAAGGATCCATGTCAAATAATATATTGGCAACACTGTTCTTCTATACCTTTGTTTATTGATTCAATTGATCCCGTTAACAAGTTACTAGCACAAGAGACTTTCACTTATTTTGTCGCAACCCCCCACGAGGGTATATAGAAGTGCATAGCTGTTACCACTTCTGTGAAGCTAAGCTAGTTGTAGTTAAGTCGAGGATTATTATACACATTTCATTTATACGTAACTATATTGTTACTGCTGCTGATCTGAATTCTTCTCCAGCAGCGTGTAGGCCTCTAATTATGCCCACTGATCCAATCTGTCTTTGCGCGGAATGAACTTTTTTTGTTCCTATCCATCTATAAGCTCAACGACATGGGAAATAGAGTAATTTTAGTGCTATTTCATGTACAACACATAAGTATCAGGTATAGACGGATGGACGGACGAACGATTGTGACCGGAGGATATTAGTGTGCGCCCGGAGAACGCCACCACCGCTCTGTCGAAAAACAAAAACTAAAGATTTAACATAGATTTGAGTTTCCAAGTAATTTATTGCAACTTGCTCTCTTATAATTTATATCTAGATTGTGCAACGTCATGTATGGGATTTCGAATTGTATATTATATATCCACGGACATTCATGCGGGATGAATAATACGCTGATTGTGTAAGCCTGCGTTGACATCAAGCTGGCATGAGAAGCTACATCGGCTATACGTTAAAAAAAAACGAGTGTTTATGGGAGATATCAACGCGCTAAGGTTCCATCACAAAACCGACTTTTGACATTACGACGACGTTGATGACAGCAACAGCAGCAACAATAGATTCATATATATATACGTGCACAGCGTAAAGTCCATACCAAAAACCTTCACCGCCGCACCGCATGTGTCGTCGAACGACGACGACGAGCGACGAACGTTGCCATCAGCTTTAATTCAGCAGAGCAGCAGCTGTCATGATGCAAATTTCATAAATAAATACGTGCAACACTTTCTCAATACAATACGAATTTATAGGAATACCCTACATGCTTCGTGTTGCAGTTCAACATAATTGCCACATAGACTATGAAGAGGAAATCAGTAGAGCATGGACTTGCTCTCGCGCGAAAACAATAGATGACATAAAAAATCTCCGACACGTATCTGACTCGCGTATAATATGCTGCTCGGTGGGATGAAGCTAAGCCAAGTACCAGGATGATGATAAGTGCAAGTTGCAAGAGCAATGCACTTGCTGCCGACATCGCTATCGTCGTCATCAACACCGCGCCGCCGCCACCCCTAACACTGCCACAATCGCCGCTGGCTCTAGCTTAGCTGATGGCTGGATCACTGATGTGGCTGATGTAAGGCGATAGGTTTTGACCCGATTCTCATATGTTTTAGGGCGACAATTGCAGCGCATATCATAGACAAAAGACATGGATTAGCTATGAGATCGACGACGACGCGGCGGTAGAGTTGGCGGCGCGGCGTGCGTCAACATTGTCGTTTTCATCGTTGTCGTTGTTGGTCGATGACACAGTATATCTGTCTATCTTTATGAATGGAAATTCCATCGAGGTGATTCTTCCCATCATCGTCATGCGGCGCACCAGCTAGCACCGCCAGTGGTCGGGATGTGATGTGATTTCAACTTGCTGCAGCAGTCAAAATCTCATACTCATAATGCAATCTATTGTTTGTACCTATTTTACGCGCGATGAACAATTTCATGGAGGATTGCATTTTAGTATTATCTATTTATTCACACCTGACATTAATACGCGACTCCAACAATAGGTACTCTGGCGCTTGAGGTATACTACAATGATATGGTCACATAAATAAGTTGTTGGGAAGGAAAATTTAATAATATGAAACCATTCGATGGGAATAAGCACATTTTATTGTGTGTGCTACTTAGACCAGAGTTCAAATTATGATGTTGTTCCAATTTTGAAAGATTTCGAAGTCGCGTACTCTGAGATTTCCCTTGCGTCTTCGCAATACTGATTGCTGCAACTTGAAATGACACTTAAAAAGGTTTAAAACAGTGTTTCCACTTCAAATTACGTCATGTGAATGGTTCAACTTGATTTCTTGAAGCGTTCCAAAAACTGGAAGTTTCTTAAGAACTCATTGATTGAAGTTTGGAAGTTCTAAATGTTGTATTTATGTTCTTCGACGCAGCAGCTAGATTTACATCAAATTGTGTTGAGGTAGTTATGCTTTCAGAAATTTCGACAACACTTCCGTCTACTACTCCAGGTCAGTTGAATCATGTTCGCGTTATTAGTACCTTGAATAAAAAACAAAAAAGAGGCTGGGATGCGACCCACACTGATAAATTCCCATCCCGTCTGTCGATTTGTCTTGCTTAAAAGTTTGTCTATATGCACTCGTATCAATTTTTACCAAATTTGCGTACTATTTTTTGAAAAAATGATAGTTGGATTTTTATATAAAAATTACTGAATATCGAAAAAAATATTTTCTATGAAATAAAATAAGTTTGAAGCCAATATTTTTAATTATTGAAAAGCTATTTAAGTTTTATTTTTTGTAGAAAGACTGTCAATTCTATTTTTTTCAAAATTCTATCGAATGTTGAAAACAATATTTCTTATAAGATAAAAATAGTTTGACGCCAATATTTCAAATTTTTGAAAAGATATTTTAAACGAAAATCAATTTTTTACCAACTTTTGTTAAATTTTGTTTAGGTTTTTAATTGTTTGTACAAAAACTGTCAATTCGATTTTTTTTTAATTTGACTGAATGCTAAAAACAATATTTGTTGAAAGAATAAAGTAGTTTAAAGCCAATATCTACAATTTTTGAAAAGATATTTGAGTCGAAAATCCTTTTTTACCAATTTTTATACATTTTTTTAGGTTTTTATTTTTTGTAAAAAAAAACTGTCTATTCGATTTTTTTTTAAATATGTCCTAATGTTGAAAACAATATTTCTTATAAGTAAAAATTAGCTTAAAGCTTTTATCTCCAATTTTAAAAAAGATATTTGAGTCGAAAATCATTTTTTACCAACTTTCGTTAATTTTTTTTCGGTTTTTAATTTTTTGTACAAAAACTGTCAATTCGATCTCAAAATTTTATCAGATGTCAAAAACATTATTCTTCGTTGTAAAAAATTATTTTGGAGACGTAATCATATTTAAGTCTTAAAATTTCGTAGGTGTCAAATTTGTTTTCTTCAATTTTTTTGATTTAGAAAAAACAGTTAAATAGATTTTTTTCAAAAAATATACATCTTTGATATCACGTTACAATATATTATATAAAATTTAATTCAAGTCCCATTACAATAACTTCCTATGGGAAGTTAATAAATAAATTAGGGAGTGTAACAGCCCATTGAGAACTATTGAATAGTGACTTATAACTCTCAACCATTCCTGTGTTGCGAGGACTGTTGTCAGGGATTCAGGTGACCTACAGTTTTAAGCCGAATCCAAACGGCTTACTTGAGAAAGCACTTTTTCATGAAAAGAATTACTCTGGAGCATTTTGTCAATTCCTAGCAAAAGAAAGTAAACGTCATTAGGTCAAGAAATGTCAAAATTTTGAATTTGACAAATCGGGACGATTGCAATAGCTCCCTATGGGAACTTGATATGTTTTAAATCTTGGTCGAAATAACGTATAAACCAGATTTTCGAAATCTTTTATTGATAACTTATTGAAAAACCATAACATTTCGTTCGTTATTTCGACCTTAAACTTTCCATAGGAAGTTATTTTAATCGGTCCAAACTGTCAAATTCAAAATTTTATCATTTCTCGACTTTCCAAGGTCATTAGAGTCTAAATTAAAGAATTTTAGGGATATCGACTTTAAATAATTTCGTGTAGATAATAATGCAGAAAGATGCAGAGAGGAACCTCTGAAAATTTTGGTTAACCCAAAATATCTCACGAACTAATAACACTTAAATTTTGTTTTAAACATTATAACGTGATACCAAAGAAAAACGTCATTTAAAAAATACAATTAACAGGTTTTATAATAAATAAAAAAAAACTAAAAATTATAATTGTCACCTCAAATATTTAACAAAAAAGGATGGGTCAAACTCCAAATAAAGAATAATGTTTTTGACATCTGATAAAACTTTGAGAAAAATCTAGTAAAGTTTTTTTTACGAAAAAAAAACCTACAAAAAACGTTTACATATAAAAGTTGGTATCTAATATCTTTTAAAAAACTCAAAATATTTGCTTCAAACAGTTTCATCATATGCAAACATTTTAAAGTATTTTAGAATTACTCAACTGACAGCTTTTTAGACAAAACAAGAAAACCTACAAACCTTTTAAGCAAGAGAAATCGACAGCCTTTTTTTATAGGAATCAATCAAAGAGCGACCTTAGAAATCAAAGCATGATGCATGTCAACAAGTATAATCACCACAATTTCGAGCTTCAAATTCGTCCCTGTTATAAAATTCCTTTGTTTACAGTATCGTGATCTCATATTTTCGGTTATTCTGAAATTAAAAAAAAAAGTAGATACATTCATAAAAATTTACCACAGTCATAATTCTTAGTGTGAATGCACTAAAATAATGACCTAAAAATTTCGTCTGAAATCATTTCTTGGGAAGACCAAAAACAAATCACAATCTTACTTTTACGATTTACGAACTTACCATATAAACATTTATGTACCTTTTGTACATATTATATCTTTATATACAGCAGCACATCATATTTAACTTAATATCAAAAATGTGAATCTTCTTCTGTCTGTCCGAAAAGTTATAAATGCAGATATATGCAATGCAGAGAGTGCACGCAGCCTCCGGGCCATTCGCACACACCTCTCCATTAGTGCAGACATCTTGCAAAATGACCCACAGCGACCAAAAGTCCCTATTTACCCCCATAAAGTAACAATGTGTAGTCCCGGTATAATTTTGTATAAGTCGGTCAGAGAGTCAAAAACAGGTACTTAATGGGTGTAGCACTGCAGAAGCAGCAGCGCCGCAATGAAAGAGTATAACCATCGACTACTGACTGCTCAATTACGTTGGGTATGTCGCAAGGATTAACCTTCTCATTTCAAAGTGAAAATTCCTTCTGGCGCATCTCTGCTTCTCCATCTCTCCACATTCAGAGTCCATTGCATCTTCAATTTCAGCTCGCCTCAAATAAACATCCATACGAGTTTTTTTGTTTTGTTTTAACCATTTCGTCAGTGTTCCCAGGAAATTGGATGGTTTAACTGGAGCTATACACAGCTTTCCAGGAACTACTCGCCCGAGTCATGTCCCACACCAACAAAAGTAAATGACGTTCATTAATCTAATGATAGCCCTCCGAATGCATCACTGGCACTGCATATATGAGCAGCACTCTCTCAATGGCAAAAGCAACCTGTCATCCTGACCAAAAGACCAAAAACACAAAAAAAAACTAAGACTCCAAAAGTCCACCATCAGCTCCAGAGCTCTATATCCATAGTGGTGGATCAAAGAAATCGAATTGGTTGATACCGCGCGATGGATCTTTTTGTTGATTTTTTTTTGTGACAAATGAGGATAATTTATCAAATTGGTATCTGACATGTGACATGGGACGAGGCTTAAATGATGTATTTATCGTTACATGACGCTTGCGTTGTGGCATAGTTATATCTTATATGTGGCCCAAAAGAGGTGTGAATCTGGTTTCATTATTGTGCTGCTGCAGCACCTATATGGGGTCTTCCATGTACACATATTTGATGAGTGTCATACAAAAATGTGACGTTTCCAAGTCATGCTGTGGATTGTGATGTGTATCTTTAGCCCCAACTTCCTTTACAATCGAGAGCTTTTTGTTTGTCTTGATTTCTTTAGACTAATATGGGAGAATTTGGAGCTATTGTTAGTTTATTTTTTGTTTGCTCTTTTTTGTAGAATGAAGAATGTGACACAAATGACAGATGACGAAAAGAACAAAGCACCTGACTATAATGTGACACAGAAAGAGAGTATTAAACGGTATTAGGCTTACTAATCATGTATTTTAACTTTTTTTTTCTTACAACTACATTTTAAATAAAAATTCCTGCGGAGGAAGATATCTTTTTTTGAAAATTAAGATTAGGTACGTACTTGGAATTTTGAACTTAAAAGATGTTCATGGGTGGGATTTTGTTGTTCCTTTTGTTGTTGTTGGACAGTTCCCGCATGTTATGTTCCCATGTTAATAATCCAATTGTGGGCGGCTACGGATTACAAGATGTCAATTGTATTTTTCTTAAGTTGAATCTCTGAAATTCAGCTCATTAATAACATTTTCGAAGAAGGTAGACATTAAGATGGAATGCTTATCATACATCAGGTCATGTCAAATGGGTCCATATTTCGACCAAAGGTTTGTTTTTAAATATGCGTATGGCACCAACACAGCTTTAAAATTGTTTAGTTTTTAAAACTTTTAAACCGAAAGCGTTTTCATAATTCTAGGTTTGTGTTTCACAATCACCGAATTCTTATAGCTATAGAACTTTAGAGGAAAAAAACATTTGATAATACTGAAGAAAGACATTTTTAAACGTAATAGTTTCTTAAGAAAATGTTTTTAGAAAAATTTACTAAGTAACGGAACAAATACTATTTTACATGTTATTAGTTCCAGAGCTTTCGTCAGTTCTTTAACGAACTGCTTCGATATTGACGCTTGTGTCTGAACGGTTGTGTTCCATATACAAATTAAGACAGTCGTCCTTAATTTTGACAATATTTTTTTAGGTAACACCTTATAAAAAGTTATCTTACTTACTTACTTACTTAAGGTGGTGCTACAGTCCTGTGTGAACTAGGGCCTCACCCAACAAACTTCTCCATCTAGATCGTTCCCTAGCTAGATGTCTCCAGTTTCGCGCTCCAAGTTGGGTGATGTCACCTTCCACTTGTGCGCGCCACCTGATCCGCGGTGTTCCTCTACTACGCTGTCCTGTGGTTGTGGATTCGAAAACTTTCCGGGCCAGAGCATTGGTGTCCATGCGCTCTACGTGACCCAGCCATCTAAGTCGTTGGACTTTTACCCTTCTGGCTAAGTCTACGTCGCTGTACAGCCCGTACAGCTCGTCGTTCCATCTTCTCCTCCACTCCCCTTCGATGCATACGAGATCGTAGATCACACGAAGAACTTTTCTCTCGAAGCTACCCAAGGTGCTTTCATCCGCTTTTGTCATAGTCCATGCTGGTGCACCGTATAGCAGGACGGGGATGATAAGGGTCTTATATAGTAACACTTTGGTCCCTCGAGAGAGGACTTTACCACTCAATTGCTTTCTTAGTCCAAAGAAACAGTGGTTAGCTAATAGCTATAGTTATTCTGCGTTTGATCTCAGCGTTGGTGTTGTTTTCTGCGTTTACAGTGAAGCCTAGGCAGACGAAGTCCTTGACTACCTCAAAGTTACGTCTGTCGATGGTGACGTTTTGACTAAGACGTCGTTGTTGCATGTCCTTTCTTGACGACAGCATGTACTTTGTTTTGACCTCATTAACCGTTAAATCCATTTTTTCCGCCTCTGAGTCAATACTCACAAAAGCTCCATTGACATCACGCTGTGTTCTTCCGATTACGTCAATGTCATCAGCATATGCCAGTAATTGGACAGACTTTTGATAGATAGTGCCTCTAGTGTTGACGTGTGAGCTCTGCACTATTCTTTCAAGCATTATGTTAAAAAAATCACATGACAGCGCATCAACTTGTCTGAAAACTTTTTTGACATCGAAGGGTTCTGTTAAGTTGTTTCCAACCTTTAGGGAGCAGCGTGAATTCCAAGGTCATCCTGCACAAACGGACGAGTTTGGCAGGGATGCCAAAACTAAACATGGCTCTATACAGCTTGTCCTAGCGGCCCTGAAATCGATGAAAAGATGGTGGGTTTCGTATTTTTGTTCTTGGGTTTTTTTTCCATGATCTGCCGTAATGTGAATATTTGATCAACTGTGGACTTTCCTGGTCTAAAACCACACTGATAAGGACCTATCAGATTGTTGACGATGGGCTTTAGACGTTCACATATTACGGCAGAGAAGATTTTATAGGCGATGTTAAGTAGACTGAGTCCTCTATAAGTTGGCGCAGTTTAGAGGGTATCCCTTTTTCAGGATCAATTTCAATCAATACTGAGGTTTCATTCTTCGGGTATGCTTTCTTCCGACCATATCTTACGGTTAAGTTGGTGCATGCTCCTAACCAACTTATCTTCAGCTGCTTTAAAGAGCTCGGCATTCAAGTCATCCGCTCCAGCGGCTTTATTAGATATGACAATCTTTACTTCGTTTAAGTCGGGAGGACGGAATTGTTGGCTATCGTCGTCTTTGTTGAATGGATCATCCTGCCTGACAGCGGAATTCAGTTCCTCGTCGCCGTTTTACAGTCTGCAGAAGTGGTCCTTCCATATCCTCAGCATTGACTGTGGTTCCACTATGATGTTCCCACTTTCGTCTTTGCAGCCTTCGGTTCTAGGTTTATGTACCTGTGAATTTCGTTTCACCTGTTCATACTCTTTCGAACCTCATTCATGCTTTTAAACCTCTCAACATCTTCGCCCGCATGCTTAACATGAGCAGAGAACTTCGAGAGAGGTTCCTGGTAACTCGGTCGGAAAAGGATTTGGCGATCTCTGGCGATTGTAGCCGTTCGACGTTGTACCTTCTCCCAGCTTCTTCCTGTTTTTCCTTGGGTCTAGAAATCCGAAGTGCTACCTTGGCTACAACGAGGTAGTGGTCCGAGTCGATGTTAGCTCCTCGGAAAGTTCGTACATCCATAATGCTGGAAGCGTGCCTGGCGTCGATCGCAATATGGTCAATCTGGTTGACGGTAGATTGATCTTGAGAAGTCCAAGTTCCTTTGTGAATGTTGAGTTTTGGAAAACTCGTACTGGCTACCATGACGTTTCGCCCCGCAGCAAAATCTATGAGCCTGAATCCGTTGTCGGAAGTGTTGTCGTGCAGGCTGTTCTTCCCGATTATTCCACCAAAGATGTCTTCCCTTCCTAGCTTGGCATTAAAATCGGCCAAGACTATTTTAATATCGTAGCTAGGGCATTGCTTATATGTTTTGTCTAAGAGCTAGAAGAACATATCTTTGGTGTTATCGTTTTTCTCTTCTGTGGGGGCGTGCGCGCATATCAGGCTAATGTTGCCGAATTTAGCCTTGATGCGTATAGTCATGAGGCGCTCTTTGATGCACCTATAGCTCAAAACTTCTTGCCCAAGTCTACCTCCAATGACGAAGCCGCATCCAAATAAGCGCTGTTGGTTTTTATGGTAGCAGTCACTATAGTAAATATCGCAGTTTTTCATCCTCTTTTTGCCCGGCCCATCCCATCGTACTTCCTGGATGGCGGTGATATCTGCTTTATATCGTTCTAGGGCCTCCGCTAATTCTTCGGCCGCACGTATTCTGTTAAGGGACCTAAAATTCCACGTGCATATCCGAAGTTCGTTGTCCTTTATTCGTTTGCGTTGGTTGTCAACAGTAAATCCGTCCGTATCCGAGGCTCGTTGGTGCTTCGCAAATATGAAAGCTTTTACGTGGCCTGGAAGTCACCCCAACTTCACAACCCCCAACCTGGAGGGCCAGATCATAAGTATAACTCCAAGGATGGGAGTTACTGGAACTGTAGACGGCACCGTTGATTCCATCTCGGGAATTCCTCCGCTTCCGTCTGGATAAGGGATCTCCACCTCTCTCGTTTGCTGCACCCAACAACTTTCCACTGGGGTTGAAACCCAATCTCCATTTGAGGTACTAGGCACCCGATGTTCACCACGGGGAGGTGAGAGTAGGAGTTGGTTTTGAGAAAAACCTGTGGACGCTTGTGTCCTCTTGAATGCACATGTCTACCATTTGAACATCATAAAAAGTTATCACTCTACTTTAAATTTTTGAGATCAGCAAATTTTCTGTTTACAAATTAGAAGTCTTAAATATGTCTCCACATAGTTGATAGTTGTAAGAAATGTTGTAGCAAGGCTCTTGTAGCGGCAAACTCGTTTTGATTAACAAATTTTACAGTTTTCACGTGTTTTCGAGTATCAATTCAGAGAAACAGATAATAGGTTCTGCATATTCATTATCTTATTATTTTTTGGCGCTGATCTAGTTGCTGGAAGCATTAAGTTAGCTATGCAACTATGGTGTATGACAATTTAGTAAATCTTTACCTAGAACCTTTTTAAAACTTTTGTTATTGATAAAATATATTCGTCATATAGTTTGTGCTATGTTTTTTTGATCGCTGAACCTTATAAATATAAAGTTGCAGGAAAATCATTCTCTCAAAGGCCTTTTTTTGCTAAGTTGTAACTTGTAATTTGTAACTTTATTTACAGTTTTATTAACGACAAATCATAACTAAGTTGACAAATACAGCAAAAACAAAGAAATTTATAACGACAATATTAAATTGTTCACAACTATTTAAAGTTAAGTTATCGAGCAAATAACTTATATAGGGTTATCCATTTTACATTTTCAAAAGTAAATGTAAAAAAGTGGCTAGGATGCGACCTAACTTTATTTCAATTACTTGCGATTGTAGTTAAAAAAAATAAGCTTGTAAATTAAATGTAATTAAATATTTTAATAAATTCAAGTTCTTAATCGTAAGGATTGAATAACATTTAAGGAAATTGATTTCACGACTGTATTTAATGAATAATAATCTTTATATAAAAAAATTAAATCATGCAAAAGATTTCGGTTTGGCTTCGAAACTTCTTATCTAATTGTCATGCATTTTTTTCAAATGAAAGAGGAATCACGGAGCAAGTTTTAGGCATGAATAAAGTCCGATAATTTTAGTCTATAATTTGTTATCTATAAATATCACGTTTCGATAGAAAATATGAATACCAAGTTCAATTTCTGTCTTGCATTCAAATGGGCAAAAGAACTACTAGGTCTCTGCTGTTTAGGAGTTAAAGTTTTATTGGCAGAAATTGTTGATCCATCGGAACTATTAAAATCATTCTCATCGAGATTCTAAACATTTTCTTGATATGATTCGTGTTTACAATTCTGCTTTCCAAATGACGTCATTCGGTGCCAATGAAATCAGACATGGAGATTATATGAATGCATTTAAAGTCAAGTCTATCTTCCCAAACAACCCTAATGATTCGAAATTTTTGCAACGGCACTAATATTGGTTGAAGAAAAACTTCTAAAAATATCAGGAAAAATTATGTCAGACTTTGATATGGAATCTCCTCTACGGATTGAAGAACGTGACAGACAGTTAAGGGCAGGGATTATCTTTCAGAAACAACGTTTGATGCAAACCAACTTTCAATTTTCGTTCAAGAAAATGAACAAAAATTAACCGACGCGACGACTAGCGACTTGCATACAACACTAAAATCGACAACGTGATGTAGTACAGTGGTAAAATGTTCTTTCTTGATGCACCTGCCGGGACTGGAACAACGTTCTTGATCAATATTTTGCCTTCTAAATTTGCCAGCTAAATTTAGAATGCAAGGAAAAATTACAGTACAGCAGTAGCATCATCTGGGATTGCTGCAACATTACTACAGAATGGAAAAACCGCTCATGCAACTTTAAAGTTGTCTTCAGATTTGCCAAGCCAAGAGCGTCTATTTTGTAGTATCTCGAAACAAAGCTCTCTAGCTAAATTGCTTAAACAAACGACGTTTGTTGTGTCTGACGAATTGACTATGGTAAGTAAAGGTGAGCCTGAAGCTCTGGATCGTACACTTAGAGATTTTAGAGTTGATGAACGTCCGATGGGAGGTGTTGTGATACTGTTCGCTTGTGATTTTCGAAAAACATTGCCAGATGTGCCAAGAGGTACAAAAAGTGATGAAATAAATGCTTGCCTAAAATCGTCGTTTCTGTGGGCTTCTGTCAAACTTTTAAGAGTGACCACAAATATGACAATTTTCAAGAACTCTTTTGGTATATAGGAAATGGAAATATTTTAAATAATGATGGTGAAGTACTAATAAAACCAACGTTTGCAACTAGCTTCACTGGATAAGACAAATTTATAGCTAATGTTTACCCGCAAGTTGCCCAAATTTCAGAGAAAACGAATGATTGGTTACGCGATTTTAGCACCTAAAAACGATTCTGTTTCAAGCCTAATTAATAAAAACCTTTAAATGTTTCAGGCCCATCAACAAACTTATCTTTCAATTGATAATCGAGCGAGCGTTAAGAAAATAGGGAAGGATTTAAAAGGAGATACCGGTGCACATTGGTCTTTAAGTTCTAAACATCAAAATGGGAGGGAAAAACAGAAAGCATTCCACATTCTCGATGTGCGATTTAAGAAAGAATCTCTGTACTTGACAGTACGCCCGAAATTGAGCTCAAGGGTAAACTGATGAGCATTCCTAGAAGTGCGAGTATTACGGCTGAATTGTTTAAGGGGTGGAATGCAACTGGCTAATTTGACAGAACATTGTTTGTAAAAATATCGATAAAATAACGAAAGGCATGAAACATTGCGACGGTGTTCTAGCGATGTAAATGTTTCGATTATAGTTCTGTCGCCTATCATTTTCAAAGCCTTTTTTTGAATTCTATCCAAGAGATTTGTTTTGGGGGTACCTGCCCAGATATGCGAATTATATCGAGCTTTGGACGGATAAAAGTTTTGTATATTATACCAGATCAGAAAGGGTGAACTATTTCATGATTCGTTGGAGAAATCCTAAGCACCTGGCAGCATTTTTGGCGATATAGTATATGTGCCCATGGAAAGCAGCATCTAAGGTGAGTTACGCTTTAACAACAGGAGACAGCATTGAGTTTACGAAGCAGTAAATTCTACACGTTTTTTGATTCCCCATTGGACAATGCTGTCAAGATCAGAATTTAATTAGCTTATCATACGCTGCCGTTTAAATTCCGCAACCGAAGGACAAGGATGTGAATCTAGAAACGGATATGAAAAGCTGAGGGTACTGTCGTCGGCGAAACAGTTTAATGGATTAGAAGTGACAGACCAAAGATCGTTTATGAATAAAAGGAAGAGAGTCGGAGACAAAACGGAGCCCTGGGGTACACCATCATTTATTTTATGAATTTCAGACTTGAAACCATCCAATACAACTTGCATTGAACTGTTAGAAAGGTAATTTCTAATCCAACGAAGAAGAGATTCATCAATACCAAAACCACGCATTTTCGATAAGAGAGCTTGGTGTCAAACTCTATCAAATGCTTTTAAAATATCAAGTGCAATAATCTTACTTTCTCCAAAACGATGTAAAGATTTGTTCCACTTTTCGGCGAGATGAACCATGAGATCACCAGTGGACCTATTGCTACGAAAGCCATACTGTCGGTCATTAAGAAGCTTCCGTTTTTCATGATATTTCTTAAGCTGAAAATTAAGCAGCGTTTCCATGACCTTAGAAAGAAGTGACGTAAGTAAGAAGGACGATAGTTTGAGGTTGAGAAGGATTCGCCTTTTTTAGGGACAGGCTAGACAAATGCAGTTTTCCATCCACTCGGGAAGAGACCTGTAAAATAGGACAAATGGAAAAGCTTACGCAGTGGTTTTGCCAGCGTTGAAGAACAGCTCTTCAGAACAGTAGGGGGAATACTATCCGGTCCAGCGGATTCGTGTGCTTTTGCGACTGCACGAGGAAGATTCGTCCTATAGAATCATTTACGCTCTCAAGAACAAAAGGACTCATGACACTTTCCGGTAGCTTCGAATTAACAGCAAAATGGGCTGCAAGCAAATTGGATTTATCAATAGAGCTTACATAGGGAGTGCCATTGTGAACGAGCGTTGGAACCAAGGATGACGTGATGTTTCGTACGTTTTTTACAAATGACCAGAAATTTTGACTATCTTTGGGACATTGTAGTATTTTTTGGCTTAATTTCTGATCATGCAAAAATTTGGTTCGTCGAATATGACCATTACAGGTCTTTCTAGCTTGTTTAAACTTATTCCGGTTTTCCTCAGCCGGGTTGGCTTTATAACAAAGGAAACGTACATCTCTGAACATAATAACCTTTTTACAGCTCGAATCTAACCATGAGTTCTATTTGGTATTTGGTTTGATAGATTTCACCCTATTCGGACTTAGCCATGCATTTCAAATTTGAAACAATTTTACCCTGCCCAAATTTTAGGTTAAAAAGCTTAATAATATTTTTCGTTTCGCATTATAAGATCACATACTAATCCATATCCAAGCCTATCATATATTACGTCAAAATGGTGCAATTTTTTAACAGAAAGGTCAAATTCATGACCAAATTATAGCTTTTCCGTCCATACAAAATTTTTAAAATATTATAGCTTTATAAACCGACAACCCAGAAAAATCATCGGATTATAGAAATCACAACATATCTTTCAACTTAAATTATAGGCAAAATATTAATCTCAAATTAATTGCATTTATTCAACTCTGAGCCCTATAATAGCTCTTCCATTATTATATCCAATCTTTTCGAAAAGTTTCACAATAGTTTCCTACATATATTTATAAAGATACTATTTTCACCTTTTTCATCCCATCATCATTATCATTGAAGAAAAATATAAAAATATTAATCGAAAGTGTTTCCCTTCCCACAGGTATAACTAACAATTTTTTTTTTGGGCTTAAATGAAAGAAGACAGAGAAAAAATTTGCATAATTTGATCCAATTTTACGGCCTCGAAAATTCATGAAACTTAAACTCCGAAAAATCTTTATTGATGTAAGTCTAAATAATGCGCCTCTCTTTACCTAGACATTGGCAGCTTGATGCTAATTTTTTCGTCTCCCTCTGTCTCGCTCTTTCTGTCAAATAATTTTTCTTTTTTAACCCAAAAAACGTCAACAAACTTTCAGCTGCTACTAATGACAATTTATGATCTATACGAAGTCATATGGAAGCTGCTTGAAGATCGTATAAAAGTTTGTGCAGCTTAAGCAAAAGACTAAGAAGTTGAAAAGTTGCTGTCTGTCTGGTTATATACGGAATTGGACACAAACATAAAAATTAAGCAATTTTAATAAAGTGTGGAGACGTTTTTTTTATTTTTTTTTTTTTAATTAAAACGATTGACTAGATTGAGTTAACGAGAAAAGAAAAACAGACAAAGAATAAGCTTTGGGATAAGTTTTCGTACAAATCAAATCCGGATTTTTAGGTGGGCTTTCATTTTCATATCTTTATGTCTCATAATTCATCGGATTCGGTGTTTTCGATTAACTGTTGACGTTTTTAATTTGAAAATTTCAACTTTGAATAGGCGGGGAATTTTGAAAAAAAAAGAAAAACAAAAATTATAATAGAAGAAGACCAACATTTTATAGCTTCAGATTCAAAAGATGTATGGCTTATTTTCAGACTTACATTTCTCCAAAACATACTGCACCCAGAAAGTGACATTGTATGCAACTAGTTCCACTTCCCACGTCTTTACTCGTAATTGATATGAATGCAAAGTAGGAGTCCTCCATCCATCAATCATACAGGACAATAATCTCCCCTTAACTAGAGAGTTAAGGAATTCCCAAAGGTTCATTCGAGGTGTGGTGTGGCTTACATTGTATCGCTCTGTGGAAATTACATTACGATCACAAGTGTCATATTGACAGAAGAACGTTCCTTCAAACAGGTTGATGTATTTCGAAATGTCATTCTTCGGTGATTCATTCGAATCGAATTTCGGTAGATCGCTTTGGACGCCATCTATCTTCTTAGACTTGCCAGCTTCCATCACACCACACTGTGTCTGTCTATGGATCTCATCAGCGGGAAAAAAGCGATAAATCACCCTTGAGAACGAAAGAAAGAGAAGTCCAAATCCAAAAAGATCTTAAGATCGACTTGAAGACCAGAAAATTTGCATATCAAAATGTTGATGTTGATCCTGAACGGAAGATCCTTAAACTCGACTCCCAGCTACTGTGCTCATTTGAGAATCTCTAAAGTGTTCAAATTACCTTTTGGCCAAGGAGGGGTACCTTACCTATATAAGCCCGACTCGATTCCACTAGTATACCGAGTATATCTTTGGAATTTGTCAATTTCTCTGATGAATGCCCTCTCGAGGGCATGGAACCGGACGGAACATCAGGTATCAGGAGAGTTCGTTCTTCAACGCTATACTGTGGCTGTCCAGAGATAACACTAAATCGCTCTGACTGAATGACTGACTACCGCAGGAACTGGCAGCAGGAAAAAAGTAGATCCTCGCTTCTCAAGACTACTGGGACTGCGAGACTGGAACTGGACAGGGCAAAATGGATTGCCCAAGATCACGACGATGAGTCTGATGGGGTAAGTGAGAGAGTATCTTTGTATACCAGAACGACATCAGCAGCGGCAGCGCGACTGACGATGACGGTGCCGGTGGTTTCTGGATGATGAGATGAGTAGACGAACGACGACGAGCGAATGAACGACGACGAGAAGATGCTCTCATGATTGATTGATGGTTTTGAGAATTTAAAGCGATTTTGATTGACCATTTAGGACCTTGTTGTAGTTGTTGTTGTTTTAGTTGTTGGGTTAGTTAGCCAGGTCCGAGACCATCATCATCATCATCATCGCGAGACGGATTAACAGTCTTATGAACTTATAGGTATTTAGTATTCGGATGTTAGAGTTTTGTATTGCGCGGCAACTGATGAAGAAGCCGAAGCAAGAGTTAATGGCACAGAAGAAGACAAAGTGCCATGTCATATTTGGTGCATTGAAATGGTCATGACCATGAGTGTGCATCAGTTGCAGATCATGCTTGGGTAATTAATTAGAAAGCAATTTAAGTGTAATAAAGAGAAAACAACAACAAAAAAGGAAGGGCTCTTGATGTAGACCTCTGCATGCCGACCGCAGCCTCTTGGATGCATCACGCTTAAAGATTTATAATTGCGCAAAAAAAATATATAAGAAGATAATTGGTGTGGCAAATCTCGGCTAAGTCAATTCGATGTGAGCACTTGTGAACACGCATACCTACGTATTACAGCGGCGTGGCGGCGTATCATGTGGAAATTCTTGCGAGAAATTAAAAAATGCGAGGATTAATATGCCTGAGAAGATGTTTTCGCTATAACTTGCTACGGTGGAAAATTACTTTGACACTCGATTTTAGTGTTTGATGCATTATCAATCACTTGAAGTGGTCAGTTTTGGAGTTGGATGTAGGTATTTTTTCGAGATCATATCTAGATTTTGAGTGAAATGAAGTTCTGCAAAAAAGATAGGAACCTACTCAATCAAAAATTTAAAGGATCTTAGAAATTTTTCTAACTTAGCTCTTTTCAAACCTCTAGGGATGTCCGAAAATGTAGTCAATATTGGAATTGTGTATAAATTTTGAACAAATGATGGAACACTAGCAATCTGATAGTTTTGAATTAGTCAAATTTGAGAACTGCACTAAAAAAATGATTTAATTAAGCGGTGTTTCAAATGATTTTTAAAACGTTCGATATAGTTTCCATACAACATTGACCACCTCAATCCTATCTTAAGTCTCGGAATTCAATCCTAGACCCTCTCAGCAATGGAGTGAATGAAAGTCAATTGAAATGGTTTGTTGTACTTAAGAGTTTTTCAATTAGTTTGGGTAGATTTTGGCGCCTCGTGCCGGCCATTATGTTTTGGTGACATCTGTCAGTTGATTATGCCAAATTATCATGGTGAGTTACTCGATTGAACAGCACGTTCAAATCATAAAAATTTATTATCAAAATGAGTGTTCGCCCACTCATCAACGTTTGGTCCCCAAATTTGAGGCGACCGGTTCAGACCTTCAGAAAACAATCATGCCAACATCCGTCGCTGCGACCCGTGAAAGTGTACAACAGAACCCGATACAGACTATAACTCACCGTGCACAAGAACTCGGCCTTTCGCAGACTTCAATTTTGCCTCGGAAAATGGGCATTCACCCGTACAAAATCCAACTAACCCAAGCAGCTTAAAGTTAATGACCGTAGACAATGCCGTTTGTTCGCTGGCTGGACTTCAAATTTCAAATCGTTTTAAAGAGGACCCCAATTTTGGCAGAAACATACGGAAATGCTTCAGAGATTTAATTGTGGAGGTGTACAATATCGTTCACATGTAGAATTTTAATTCTTTACCAATGAGCCTTAAACAAAACGGGAAAAGTTGTTTATGCGCGAAGCACATAACTGCCTGTTTCTTTAAATAAAAATTGGATCCTAGCACTTGGGTATGGACAGTTCGTTTTACTGAGATCTTCCTTGGTAAAAGTATAACGAAAAAGAAACATCTAGAAATCATTGAAAACAATTTAATTTTTGGAGTTTTTATCAAAACATCGAATGCTCAGCTTTTAATCGACAACTAACGATTTATTTGTTAACTTTCCATAGGAAGTTATTGTAATGGGTACGATTTGTCGAAATGGAAATGTTTATATTTCTCGACGTTTCAAGGTTCCTAGAGTTGAAATAGAAGATTTTTAGAAAAAAAATTGCGTGGGTGGTTCGTTTACGATAGCAGTTTAAAAAAAGGTGAACATTTTGCTTAGCCCTAAATATCTCACGAACCAATAACGCTAGAGACTTGAGTTAAATTTTATATAACACACTTTTTTACCAACATTTTTATTGATACCAAACCACTATATTTTTTTTGAAAAAAAAACATATTAACGTCCTTTTTTTATAAATCAAAAAACTGAAGAAAAAATTTGTCACCTTGAAAATTTTACGAATTAAAAATGATTTCATCTCTAAAACAATTTTGTGCAACGAAGAAAAACGTTTTTAACATTTGGTAAAATTTTGAGAAGTTTTTTTAATAAGAAATAAAAACCTAAAAAAAAAGTAACTCCAAGTTGGTAAAAATTGGTTTTAGACTTAAATATCTTTCCAAAACTTTGTGATATTGGCTTTAAACTAATTTCGTCTCTAAAAAATATTGTATTTAAAATCCTGTAAAACAAATCCTAACCAAAAAACAATACTAAAACTTGGTTAAAATATACTTTCAACTCAAATAGCGTTTCAAAAATGAAAAATATTGTCTTCAAACTTTTTATTTCACATAAAATATTTTTTTCCATATTCAGTAGTTTTTTTTTATAAAAATCCAACAGTAGATTTTTTAATAAAAAAATAAAATAGTAAAAAATAGTACGCAAATTTGGTAAAAATTGATGTTCGGTTCTGGATATCTATCAAATTGATTTCATTCATCCAATTAGTAAAAATTTGTTTTGACTAAAAATCTATTCAAAAAAACTGTTTTGACTAAAATTCTATTCAAAAAAACTAGACTCAACAGCCAAATTTTTTAACCTAACACGAAAACCTACAAACTTTTAAGCAAGACAAATTGACAGACGGGATGGGAAGTTATCAGTGTGGGTCGCATCCCAGCCGAGCTATTGTCAAAATGAAAGTCGTTTTATCGAATTGACATAAGTTATCGCGGGTTTCAAAAAGTGCAAAAGTACAAATAAGAAGAAAAGTAAGGTTAAAAATTGCAATTGAATAAAAAAGTGTTTACAGTTAACGTGTTCAAGGAACTTTTCATAAAACAGTGTTAAATATTGAAATATATGAAAATCCCGACTTTCACAAGTTATGTATTTAAGGGAGTGCTAAACGAGCTGTTGCAGTTTTTATAAAAGATTTTAATAAATATGTTTTAAAATAACATAACCATATGCCAAGTCTTTAAAAGACACCAATTGAAATTTGTGCATTCAAGAGTACACAAGCGTCCACAGGTTTTTCTCAAAACCCACCTCTGTCTATCAGCTAATACTCTCACCTCCCTGCGGTGAACATCAGGTGCCTAGTACCTCAACTGGAGATTGGGTTCCAACCCCAGTGGTAAGTTGATGGGGGCAGCAAACGAGAGAGCGGGGGAGAGGTGTTTCCACTAAGGCAACTCTCTTTATCCAGGCGGAAGCGGACGAATTCTCGAGATGGTATCAACGGTGGCCAGTTCCAGTAAGGTTGAATTACTTAGTGAACACCTTATAGGGCTTCTTCGACATATTTAGAGCCCAGGCCTGTAAGGAGTGGTTTATCCGGCTCCCCTTTCTTGGAGTTATACTAAGGATATGGCCCTCCAGGTTTGGGGCTGTGCCGTCGGGGTGACTTCCTGGCCACGTAAAAAATATCTTTAGTTGCGATGCACCAACAAGTTTTGGATATGGACGGATTCACTGTTGACAACCCACGCAAACGAAATAACGACAACGAACTTCGGATATGTACGTGGAATGTTAGGTCCTTTAACAGACCAGGTGCAGTCGAACAATAAACGGAAGCCCTAAACTGCCCTTAACCGCCATCCAAGAAGTGCGATGGGATGGACAGGGCAAACGCAAACTAAAAGACTGCCATATATACTACGGCCACTGCTACCGAGAACAAAGACAGCGTCTATTTGGGTGTGGATTTGTTGTTGAAACTAGACTCAGGCAAAAAGTCTTGAGTTTTAACAGTCTGAGCGAGCACATCACGACAATCCGCATCAAGGCTGAATTCGCCAACATAAGCGGATTCAGGCTGATCGATTTCGCTACGGGGCAAAACGTTCTGGTAGCTAGTACGCAGTTCACGCATCTTAATATATACAAGGGGACATGGAAATCTCCTGATCAATCAACCGTCCACCAGATTGACCTCATTGCGATCGACGCACGACACTTCTATAGCATACAGGATATCCGAACATTCCCAAAGGCCAATATTGACTCGGACCACTACCTCGTTGTAGCCAAGGTACGGCTACGGATATCCCGATCCAAGCCAAAACACGGAAGTACTGTGATAAGATTCGACGTTAGACGGCTAGAGTCGCAAGAGACTGCTATGTCCTTTTCCGATCGAGTCTCTAATAACTTCTTAAGGAGTCCTATGCTTCCTGCATTAAGCATTGAAAACCAGTGGCAACATTGCCTTGAAGGCATCAGAGATGCCGCCTCTGAAGTGCAAGGTTTCACACAGCCACCACAGCGAAACCCCTGGTTTGACGACGAATGCCGGCAAGCGCACGCAGCGAAACAAGAGGCATACAAAACGGTGCTGCACAAAAGGACTAGAGCTGAAGAGGAGAAAGGAACACCAACTTCTTAGATGGAAAAAAAGAGAGCATGAGAAGCGCGCGATCGAGGAGATAGAGGGATGTCACAACAGGAATGAGGTTCGTAAATTTTACCAAAAGGTAAAAAAAACCTCCCAAGGGTACCAGCCACGAACCGAAGCCTGTAAAGACGATCAGGGGAGCATCGTAGTAGAACCAGAGTCGATGCTGAGAATATGGAAAGATCACTTCTTTAAATTATATAACGGCGATGACGAACAGAATTCCCCTGTAAGGGAGATAGAACCACTCAACCTCGGCGACTCAGATCAACAATTCCGCCTTCCCGATCTTGACGAAGTGAAGATAGCTACATCTAAGCTTAAGTCAAACAAAGCTGCTAAAGCTGACGACATCGCTGCCGAACTATTTAACGCAGCAGGCGTTGACTTGGTAGGGAGCATGCACCAACTCATCTGCAAAATATGGTCGGAAGAATGCATGCCCGATAAGTGGAATCTCAGCATAGTGTGCCCGATGCATAAGAAAGGAGACCCTCTTAACTGCGCCAACTACAGAGGCATCAGTCTCCTTAACATTGCGTATAAGATCCTCTCTGCAGTATCATTTGAACGTCTGAAAAATTTGTCAACAACCTGATTGGTTCTTATCAGTGTGGTTTCAGACCAGGAAAGTCCACTATCGACCAAATATTCACACTACGGCAGATCTTGAAAAAAACCCAGCAGCTTCAAATCGATACCCACCATCTCTTTATCGATTTAAAATCTACGTATGACAGCATCTATAGGGAAGAGCTCTACCGAGCAATGTCTAGTTTTGACATTTTGTCAAACTCATCCGTTTTTGCTGAATAACGATGGAGAACGCACGCTGCTCTATCAAGGTTGGAAAAGATCTTACCGATGCATTTGATGTCAAAAAAGGTTTTAGACAAGGCGATGCACTGTCATGCGACTTCTTCAACTCCGATCTCTAAAGAATTGTGCAAAAGTCAACCGTCAACATTAGAGGCACAATCTTCCAAAGGTCCATCCAATTACTGGGATACGGAGATGATATTGACATAATTGGATGATCAAAGCGTGATGTCAGTGGAGCGTTTTTGAGCATTGCGATGGAAGCGAAGAAGATGGGTTTAGTGGTCAATGAGGGGAAGACCAAGTATATGCTGTCATCAAAAAAGTACACTGAGGACGACGTCTTGTACAGAACGTCACCATGGACAGCTATAACTTTGATGTAGTTAAGGACTTTGTCTACCTAGGCATTGTTATTAATGCAGACAACGACACCAGCGCTGAAATCAAACGAAGAATAACTCTTGCAAATCGCTGCTTCTTTGGACTTAGAAGGCAATTGAGAAGTAAATTCCTCTCTCGAGCATCTAAAATCACCATCTATAAGACACTCATCATCCCGGTTCTCATTTATGGCGCTCAGGCCTGGGCCCTGTCAAAGAAAGATGAGAGCGTCTTAGGATGCTTTGAGAGAAATTTTTTTCGGGTGATTTTTGGTCCCGTACGCATAGATGGAGAATGGAGGAGAAGATAATAACGACGAACTGTACGGGCTGTACAGCGACACTGACATAGTTAGCAGAATTAAAGTCCATCATTGCAAAGTTTAAGTTCAATTGGTTCAGAGTTTATAACTCAGCAGATTCTTCAAAAATTAGTAACTCATTTATTATTTCATGAGTAACATATCACAACACCAAGTCATTTTTAATTATCATAAACATTTCACTCACTGAAAATTATTCACCCATCGAATACCAAAATCATCAACTTCTTCAAGCAGATTTCAACAGAAATTCAAACTTCTTCAAAACCGCGTACCTACCATAAATTTATATGCATTATATTTGGTCATAATTCTGTCAACTAAAACTGAAGTTCTGACAGCATTTTTGTGCGCGAAAATATTCTGTTCCAAAATTATTTGCACCGCACATCATAAATTTTTCTCTCAAGGTCTTTTCGAGGCATGCCAAAATGTCATCTGCTGTCACATAACTTTCGAACCAAAAACGGCACTGAATTTTTTTTGCATTTAAAAATAATAAAATCAAAAAATTAAGAAAAAATCAAAAAAGCAAAATAAAATATGACTCAGTTAGTCAAAATTATTGTTATAGGTATCCAAAGAGGTTGTATTATGCGTTGTTAAACATTTTAAATTGCCTCAATTGTGTTTTTGTTTATTAATGAATTGATTACTTAATTTTTCCCATTGAACAAACAATGCGCGCATCAAATAAATTGTTGCAAATTTATCGAGGCACCTTTTTGGGTGCTTTGGCTTTAGCTTTCGCTTTGCCAAAATGTCAAGAAATTAATTCGACAAGATGTTTTGTTTTTATTATTCTTTTTTTTGCTGCCAATAAAATTTATTGTTGAACAAATTGCAATCAAATTTGAATAAATTTTCGATTAATTTTTGTGTGTTTTTCGTGGATTTCAAATGCGACCAGAAGCTCGTTAAGTAGCAGAAATACAAGTCATAAAACCAAAAACAAGTTTGGCAATTTGTTTGGTGGTTTTAGCATGAGAACTTTCAAGGTGCGGTTTAAAATTAAACTGTCGCTTGGTCGGTTGTCTTATCTCAGATCTTATTGGACCAAATCCGGCTAATCCTTTTGGTTGGAAAAAAGTCGTAAAGTATAATAATATATACAATACAAAAAGTCAAAACGTGCATGAGTGACTTTCGAAAATTTGTGTGTTTCAAATTTACGATCAAAGAAAATTAGATACTAAAGTTTGGTCATTCGATTTTCGTTGTTGTTGTTGTTGTTTTTTTTTGTATTTTTTATTACACAGAAGGTCGCTCAAGACTAGACCTTCCGAAATGGGTTAACTAATTCGGTAAGCATATCACAGGCCATAACAAGCAATTAATTTAAATTTTCAGCCTATGCCCAGATGAGTCTTTTTGGCGCTTTCATCGAAACCGAAATTTATTCCGAAGTTTTTAGTTTTTAACTATACGACCATCAACTAATTAGTCAAGTCTTCTTATCGACCTCTATCGGGTTTTTCATTAGGGTCTTTCGTGAGGTTGCATTTGCATCTGTGCTGCATGTGGTGTATACCTCTTTGTACCTCTCTGAAAAGTCAAAAAACGAAACTGTCACCATCATGCTTTCTTCCACCGAATTTATAATGAGAGAGAAATTCCATAAGACTGACCAAAAAGCGAGGACCGGACGTTATCACATCTTGGGCATCATCATCATCATCATCATCATCATCGTTTCCAGTTCCAAGTCAGAAGCTGCAGCAACATCAGGTACAGCAGCTCTTAAACAAAGGGACATTTGGCTGAAGGTATATAATGTTCTGTACTGACCTGACCAAGTCCAAGTCCAATTGGCTATCTCAATCTTCAGATACAATTTTGGGGTACATCCGTCTCCAACGCGGGGACTTGTTTTACACATTTCAGGTAGGCTAAGTCATAAGTCGTAATTTGAGCCTCCGACATTGGGGATAACGTGTGTGTTGTGTGCCATCAAGTCGAAATTGCAGTTTTATTTCTGAGGTTGTGTGTTTTATTCTTTCGTCGTTTGTAATATTTCGGTTCTTATGGAAAAGAACAATCACAGTGGGGTTTCTAATTCGATTGTTGGAAAATTAATTACGATTCCTTCGGGGCTCCAAAATTATAAATATTCGTTTGTCCCGATCAAGATCTCATCATCATCTCAAAATGTAACATGAGAAAAATTTTGTATATTCATAAATATAATTTGCGTTCTCAAAAAAAAGTAAAAACAAAAACAAAAATTAAGGTAACGATATTAAATGAAAGAAATGTGACATTTAACTTGGATTGTGTGAGAGTTGGTTGTTTTTTTAATTTTATTTTTGGTTGATAATCTCATTACAATAAATCATGGTAGTTGATTGTTTATGAATATTATGGGAATAATATTTTCATCTTTTACTTCATCGTTTTTGTGGTTTTTTTTGAAACAACAAAAACGAAACGGCTGACATGGAAATTTGATATTTTTGAGAATTCTTATTAAACTTTGCTTTTATGTATAATTTTGTTTTTTATTATAAGGGTTTTAATTTTTATCAGATTTTTATTTGTTGACGCCTTGTTTAAAATGTTTATTGGTTGTGTTTAAATTGTTTGAATTATGGTTTAAAATTTGTCAGAGAAATGATCTCTGATGAATGATAAAAATATGAATTTGATGGCTTAGATGAAGAACAATGATAGGTCATCATACTCTTCGATGTTCTTTGATGGAACCATGATGTCGGCAGACGTCTCCGGATTTAAAGTTATATTGATTTGAAGGGGCATCTTTTCTATATTCAAGAAGTTAGTATTGAAAAGATATCGATTGAGTTTTGTGTTAGTTATAGAGGTAGTAACTTTGGTACATCATATTATAACTTCCCATATAGAAGAATTTTGTAATTGGCACGGTTTACAGGTTCCTAGATATTGTTCAAAGGCTTTCAGAGAGATTTGTGTGTGTGCGTGCTATCGCTTTTCTTAAACCATATCTCAATAACATGCCAAAAATACCGACGTTAAATTAATGCTATTTTACAAGGAAAAATGTATTTGATTCCAAATAAGGTTGGCATCAGGCAAGTATATGTCAACAACGCGTTACACTGTACTTCTCTAATCGGGAAGGACATCTAAGAGGTTAATTTTCATTTCCATTTTTTGAAGATGACAGTCACAAGTGACAGATAAACAGTTATGGGAACAATAGATGGATTTTCCTAGAATCTAAAGTGTATAAGACAAATTATTTTAAAAATTAAGTAAACCATTTCTTTTCACTCGAGTTTTTCAATAAATAATTTATTGTGAAACCAAGTAGATTCCATTATTATTGAACAAACACAAATAAATATAAAGGGAAAAAAGAATTATCTAAAATTAAATATAAAGGTTAACGAACATAACCTTTCGAGCTTTTTTCGCCGAAAAATCGTAGATCATTTTGTTGAAATCCAGTTCTTGGAGTAAATCGCTTTCAATACTCAGGACAGAAAGCTTCGATACACGGTTTTGTGATTTTGTCCCATAGTGGTTGGAAGCCTATTTTTTATAATTTATTTTTTGAATATTAAAACCAAATACTTTCTCATTTTGGAGGTTTTGAAATTTCGAGAATTTGGTAGTAAAACAGTTCCGGCGGTTGATATGTACGATAGTCCTTTTCCTTTTTGCATGAGTCAATAAAAGACACACATTGAACCAGGGTTGGGTACGATTTGCCGATTTTTAAAATGTCGATTTGAAAAAGTCGACCATTATAATGTCGATTGTCGACAAGTCGATTGATAAAAATACCGACCGAACAAAATGCCGACTCTTATAATGTCGATTTTGAAAACATCGACTAGTAAAAGGTCGACAGTGACAAAGTGAATGATGTTCACATGCATGCGGCGCCGCATATATTTTTGGCTGCTTCCTCCTATTTATCAAATTTATCTTTTGGATTCCACGGATGATTTTAATGATTCTAGTGCACGCATTTGCTGATTCAAGAATCATTTTCGGGTCTTGCAACATCTTTTTTATAGCGTTGAATCGCTACAAGATATCATTACAAAACGTTGCAAACAAAACGGTTTCGACACCACTCGTCTTCTGTAGAAGGTGCGTTGCTTCATTCCTCACGACGTCTTATTGCTCTTTATTGGAAGATATGCTGGTTAGAGCTTCGATTTCCAAATAGTCGTCGACTAATGCTTTCGTAGACGAACAGGATATCGCTAGCCGCATCGGGAAATCTAAGGCTGCGTACGGGTTGTTGTCAATTGTTTGGAGTAAAATAATAAAATTCTCAACTTGAAGACAAAGCTACGACTCTTCTGCTTAAACGTGGAATCAGTACTGTTATACGCTTGCAAAATCTGGCAAATGACAGCAACTATTACCAGGGAACAGCAGACCTTCATTATTAAGCCTAGTACATACTTGTGAACCATCTCGTGAACCCATACAAATTTCAGTTTTTGGTTCACCCGTGAACTTGCTCGTGAAGCTGAGTGGAGAACAAAGTGGAGAGTTTTCGTTCACGGGCAATTCACGTGCAAAATGTACGGGAACTGTTGGTGAAGCTGAAGTCAAATGTTCACAACGTGTACTCACAAGTGTGTACCAGTGAGCAATGTCAAAAGTTCACTTTCTCCACTGGCGAACGTTCACTTCACGAGGAAGTATGTACTAGGCTTTAGGTGTCTACGAAACATCGTTAGGATTTTCTGGTCCAATCGTAAATTCAATGAAGAACTATTGAACATTGCCGTTCTCTTCCGAAGGCGCATGTGACAGTGGATTCTACACACGCTTCAGTATTGCAGAACATTGTCATTTTTAACTTCCCATAGGAAGTTATTGTAGTACCCGTGGCATGATGGTTTGTGTGATTGACTGTCATGCAAGAGGTCTTGCTTTCAATCCGTGCCTGTGCCTCCTAAAGTTTTATTCACGGGTACTGCCTCTTGCGAGGATTTGACAAATTCTCCAAGAGTAATTCTTGTCATGAAAAAGTGCTTCCTCAAACAAACCGTTCGAATTCGGCATATAAACTGTAGGTCCCCTCCATACCTGCAATTACTCGCACTCAG
Source organism: Eupeodes corollae (assembly GCF_945859685.1). Taxonomy (NCBI): domain Eukaryota; kingdom Metazoa; phylum Arthropoda; class Insecta; order Diptera; family Syrphidae; genus Eupeodes; species Eupeodes corollae. Next base: position 256,444,486 of record NC_079147.1, read on the forward strand.
AAATGGTTAAGAGTTGTAAGTCACTAGGCCCTGGTTTTCTACGGACTGTTGCGCCACCTAATTTATTTATTTTTTATAGGAAATTATTGTAATCGTTTCGATTTTTCGAATTGAAAATTTTCACATTTATCGACGTTTCAAGGTTCCTAAATAAATAAAAGATTCTTAGGGCGATATTTGTGCATGTGTGATATGTACGTACGTTCACGAAGTTTTTTTATTATCCATACCTCAAGAACCAGGAGAGTTATCGACTTCAAATAAATTTTCTTAAACAGATAATTATGCAAAAAGATACAGAATCCTACTTAAAAAATGTGGAACATTTTGGTTAACCCAAAATATCTCACGAACCAATAACGCTAAGGACTTGAATAACATTTTGTAATTTAAATTGTAACGTGATACAAAACCAATATATTTTTGGAAAAGAATTGAATATACGGTTTTTATAAATCAAAAAAGTAACTGTCACCTTGAAAATAATTTTGTGCAACGAAGAATAACGTTTTTGACATTTGGTAAAAATTTGAGAAAATCGAGTGGACAGTTTTTTTTAAAAAAAAGCTAAACAAATATGTGAAAATTTACTTTCGACTTAAACATCTTTTTAAAGCTTTGATATATTGGCGTTTAACTATTTCTGTCTTTAAAAATTATTGTTTTTGAAATTCTGTAAATTTTTGAGAAAAATCGAAATAATATTTATTTTTAACAAAAAATTAAAAGAGGCTGGGATGCAACCCACACTGATAACTTCCCATTCCGTCTGTCGATTTGTCTTGCTTAAAAGTTTGTCTATATGTACTCGTATCAATTTTACCAAATTTGCGTACTATTTTTTGTAGATTTTATTTTTTATGAAAAAACATGTTGTTGGATTTTTATATAAAAATTACTGAATATCGAAAACAATATTTTCTGTGAAATAAAATAAGTTTGAAGCCAATACTTCAAATTTTTGAAAAGATATTGAGTCGAAAATCAATTTTTACCATCTTTTATACATTTTTTTTATGTTTTTAATTTTTTGTACAAAAAACTGTCAACTCGATTATTTTTTCAAAATTTCACTGAATGTTGAAAACAATTTTTTTTATAAGATAAAATAAGTTTGAAGCCAATAGCTACATTTTTTGAAAAGATATTTGAGTCCAAAATCAATTTTTAAAAACTTGTATACATGTTTTTTGAAGTCGATATCTCTTCTAGTTCTTGAGCTATGGACTACGAAAAAACGTCGCGAACGTACGGACGTACGAACGGAAGTACACACGCAAGCACAGACATCTTTCTAAAAATCTTTTATTTCGACCCTAGTGAACTTGAAACGTCAATAACTGTCAAAATTTTCAATTTGACAAATCGCAAAAATTATAATAACTTCCTATGGGAAGTAAATAACCTAAAAAAAATTAATAAAAGTTGCCAAAAATTGGTTTTCGACTAAAATATTTTTTTTTTAATTTGAGGTTGTGCCTTCAAACTAATTTTATTTTATAAGAAATATTGTGTTTAACATTCAGTAACATTTTGAGAAAAATCTAATTGATAGTTCTTTTATAAAAAATATAAACGTAAGAAAAGAACAATACTAAAACTTGGTAAACATTTACTTTCGACTCAAATAGCTTTTCAAAAATTAAAAATATTGTTTTCAAACTTTTTTATTGCAAGAAAAAATGTTTTGCATATTCATTAGTTTTTTTTATAGAAGTCGAAAAGTCTGTTTTTTCAAAAAAAAATAAAATCTTCAAAAAATAGTACGTTCATTTTTGGTAAAAATTGATGTTCGGTTCTTGATATTATCAAATTAATTTCATTCATCAAATTTGTAAAAATTTAAGAAATGCTACTTAAATTTTTTAAAATTTGTTTTCGACTAAAAAAACAAGACTAAATTTTCAAACTAAACTATTCCTTTATATAAAAAATATTGTTGGTAATTTTATTTTTTTTTAAGAATAATTCAACTAACAACTTTTTTAACCCAATACGAAAAACTACAAACTTGTACGCAATACAAATTGACAGACGGGATGGAAAGTTATCAGTGTGGCCTCTTTTTCTATACAGAATACAGACCTTGACAAAAGTTCTGCTAATAGTTAGTAACATATAACGGAATCAGACTTATTTTAATATTCATACAAAATATTGTCAATGTAGATATCAAAGTGACAACTTTCTTAAACAAAAAAACGAAAGCTTGCAAAATCTAATATTTGATAAAAATGGTTTTCGACTTAAGTATATTGAGACCAAAAAAAGATTTATTAAGTTTTTATTGTCCACAAATGTTGTTATTGATATTTGGTTATTTTTTTAACTAATGCTCTGATAAATATTTATTGCATTTTGTAATTATATTATTGTTCAATTATTAAAGCCTCTTTTTTCATATATGTAACTTTATTCATCTTTTTAATATGAAAAGCAAGCAAATTCGTACTCAATTTCTTTTAATTGCCCAAACAACATGTTTGAGTTTTAATTCCACACAAAATTGCAAAGGTGTTTTAATTTAGTTTTTTTCCCCTGAAACCACATTGTTCGGTTTTAAAATAAAGTATCCTTGTTATGTCAATGACATCATATAAAACCCAGTTTTACTTTCAACACGTGATGTCGAACTATATACCTATGTATGCTCCCATTTTAGAACTGTCTTATCCTGTTGGTATGTCATTTTGAACAAAAGACACACATAAATCAGACTTCATAAAACCCTATCTATGGTTGTGAGGTATAATAAAATAATATTTTGTGTATGCAAACCCAAAAGAATTAAAAAATGCTCTTCAAAAGACTTTGCACACAAATCGTGACCAAATAGAAGGCAAGTCGTATCAACATAACATCCATCCTATTATTATCTACATTCTATGCCTTTCTAGGGTTTGTGTGCTTATTTCAAAAATTAAAAAACCTCATATAATACTGAAACCGCACATTATGACCATAACTCTCTAGTCTCGTTCACGTAATAATATACGTATCCCAAAACATTAAACATCCTTTTTTGCTACAAAATAGGATCTAGTACAATGATCTCGTGCGTGGGGTCCGACATTGGTCGGATTAGAATGTGGCATTCATTCGAAGCACTAGATACAATGATATAATGCATACCCTTCACCCGTTTTCAAATGAATTCAGGAGCGCATTAATTTATTTGTGGTACTTCTTTTCCTCTAAGGAGCGATTCTAATTGAATTAAAATCAGAAACCTATAACTTTTTTTTATCAAATTGGCAGATTTTCGACAATAGAGTGAAGACCTTCTGTCAATTCTTGCTTACATATAACTTGAATAGAGAAACAATAAAAACTAACTTTTAGTCCTTTATTAACATTTCAAAACATCAGTTTGGATATTTTTTTCGGAGAGTTTCACAATTTGTCCATTCCTAAAAAAGGACCAATTCTTTTTTTCTTCTGTGGCAACTATCAAATTAAATGGTTTCTACTTTTAATGCTTGAAGTATCAAGGCTCTTGCGAAAGTGAATACATCCCTGTGAGTAGGTTTGGTATCTAATAAGTTCCATGAGTGCGTGCTGCCTCCATAAGTGTCAATTCACATTCATGGATTCATGGCCAAGGCTAAAAGCGAATTTTTCATCATTAACAAAGTAAATGGCGGATTAATCAGCATCTGGGAGTATGTATATACTTTCTTATGTCCTGGTGTTGTGTGTTTCATTTATATTTTGCCTGCAATAGATCGAGCGTACCGCTTCAACCGGTCGTCCAACCGACCGTTCAGCCCGACTCTGTCTATAGGTTACTGAACGTACGTGATGGTATCGGCTTAGAGCGTCTTATAAATGTAACTTAGGTGGTGCTGTGCAAAATGTTTCAATCGGACACTCTGAATGCATCAGCTTTAGGATCGTAAGCAATTGAGACGAAGCAGAGGAGTGTTGTTGTATTTATATTGAATCAATGGGATATTATATGGAAGCAACCAATAAGGATCTTTTAACGGAGGTGTTGTGATTTTGCTAAATCAAAGACAGGTGATAGAGGTCAAGCGAAAGGATTGGTGTGTGATCTGATGTCCCACAGCACAAATCGAATGTTCTGTTTCTGTGTGATGTCGCGGAGCTACGAGTAGCAGCTTAGGAAGGAAGTTCTTAATAAGAATTAATGGTGGTATTTATTGGATGGTCATAAACAATGTGATAGGCAGGGTATTAAATGGTAAAATTAGTATACCCATATAGAAGGTACTTACTTGGTGCAAGGCGATTATGGGGTGCAGCCGTGTATACATGAGAATAAGTAAGAATGATCTTACATGAGTCAAGATGTGCGATTTAACATGATTTGCTAATGTTGAGCAAGAATAAGTACGCCTAAGTTAATAAAAGTGGAAAGAACATCCTGTTTTATTTGTTTAAGATTTGTTTTATTATTGAAACACTAGCAACAAGTTACTTGCTTCGTTTTGAAGACTGTGTACCTATTAGACCGATTCGTAGCTTTTAAGTTAGAACATGGTAAAATAAGACTGACATTCATTTTATGTCTTTAAAACCTTTTATATTTTAATCAAAATATTTGCTTACTCCGCAAAGACTTATTAGAGTTTAATTAAAATGTACAGTTTTTTAAAATATCAATGATAATATGAAACTTTATGAGTTGAAGCTATTTATACAAAATACATATATTTTTTCAACTCATAAAGTGGTATATTAAAGCTGATAGTAAAATTTGACAATAAATTTGAAATATTTTTAAAAAAATTATACTAGTTAGAAAATATTTCAAGATCTTTTTTTAAAGGCTTTGAATTTTTTTTTTTTTAATCAGGATCTTTAACTGGTCACTATGCTTCCTCGATAGTGACGTTGACGCCAGCGCTGATATGATCACAAGTTTTATTCTCCTGGGGATGAAAACTTTTATACCAAACAAGGTTAAAAGTATCAGACCCAAGAAAACGCTTGTTTTGATGCCAGCTGTAAAGAGGTTATTAGGGCCAAAGAGGTTGGTTTCCGTTGCTATAAAGACAACCGTACTGAGGAAAGCCGGAAAAAGTTCAAACAAGCCAGGAAGGCCTGCAAAGCAAATATTCGATGGACCAAATTTATACATGATCAAAATGTACGGCAAAAAATACTGCAATGTCCCAAAGGCAGTACAAATTTTTGGTCATTTGTAAAAAACATGAGGAATTCTTCCTCTTCTTCGGTTCCAACGCTCGTTGTCCTTGACACTTCTTTTGTTAGCTCTTTAGAGAAAACTAATCTCTTTGCTAGGCAGTTCGCTGCCAATTCTACGCTGCCAATGAGTGTAATGACTCCGCCTGTACTGGAGCGAGTTAATGATTCTATGGGGCAAATCTTTTTTCACACTCGTACTGTGGCAAGAGTCCTAAGAGATCTAAATACACATAAATCCGCTGGTCCGGATGGTATCCCCGCTATTGTTCTAAAGATGTGTTCTTCAACGCTGGCAAAACCACTGCGTAAGCTTTTTCATCTGTCCTACTCCTCAGGTCTCGTTCCGAGCAGATGGAAAACCGCATTTGTCCAGGCTATTCCCAAAAAAGGCGAATCTTCCTCACCGTATAAATACCGACCGATTGCACTTACGTCCCTTCTTTCCAAGGTCATGAAAATTATTTATCAGCTCAAGAAATATCTTGAAGATCGAAAGCTTCTTAATGACCGGCAATACGGCTTTCGTAGCAATAGGTCTACTGGTGATCTCATGGTTCATCTCACCGAACAGTGGAACAAATCTTTACATAGTATTGGAGAAAGTAAGATTATTGCACTTGATATTTCAAAAGCATTTGATAGGGTTTGGCATCAGGATCTCTTATCGAAAATGCGTGCTTTCGGTTTGCATGAATCCGCGCTTCATTGGATTTGTAATTACCTTTCGAATCGTTCAATACAAGTTGTATTGGATGGATTCAAGTCTGAAAACCACAAAATAAATGCTGGTGTGCCCCAGAGCTCTGTTTTATCTCCAACACTCTTTCTCATTTTTATTAATGATCTCCTGTCTGCAACAACTAATCCAAAACATTGTCTCGCTGACGATAGTACTCTCAGCTTTTCATATTCTTTTTCAGATTCACACCCCTCTTCTTCGGATGTGGAACTGCAACGACAAAATATGATAAGCTCATTAAATTCCGACCTAAACAGCATTGTACAATGGGGAAGATGAAATCGCGTGGAATTTAATGATTCGAAAACGCAATGCTGTCTTGTATCGTTAAAGCGAAGTATACCTACCTTGCCATTATCCATAAATGGTACTTGCATCAAGGAAACTGAACATCTCGATATTCTCGGTATGTGTATCACCAACCACGTTTTGTGGAACGATCACATACGCGAGTTCGACAAAAATGCCGCATGATGTTTGGGTTTTCTAAGGCGATGCCAGAAGTTTTTCTTCCCCTCTGATCTGGCTGTTATTTACAAGACTTATATACGTCCAAAGCTTGAGTATAACTCCCATATCTGGGCTGGTGTTCCTGCGACTTACTTAAGCCTCTTGGATGGTATTGAAACTAGAGCATTAAAATTGATAGATGATAATATCATCATAATTTCATTTATTTCGCTTGGACATCGTCGTAAGATCTCTTATCTGACTCTTTTTTACCGTTATTTTCACGGCTTATGATCTAGTGAAATAGCCAGTTGCATTCCTCCCCTTAAACAATTCAACCGTAATGCTCGCGCTTCTAGGAATGCTCATTGGTATACCCTCGAGCTTAACTTCGGCCGTACTTTCAAATACAGAGATTCGTTCTTTAGCCGTACTACGCGGATGTGGAATGCCTAACCACACTCTGTCTTTCCTAGTCATTGCAATATACAGGAATTCAAAACCAATGTGCACCGACATCTTCTTTTAAACCCTCTCTCCTCTTCCTAGTGCTCACACTGTGCATCTGCATAATAAGGGTAGTAATATCCCCTTGAGTGGGTGTTTATTAAAAAAAAAATAATAATTATCGTCATGATTATAATATAACAAAGTTCATAATGTTATAAAACGTGAAAAGTAAAACCCCTGGGTTGAAAAAACGCAAGCAGTGACCTTTATTAATCAATTCTCAAATTTGAAATTTGCACTTACCAAAAAGGTAGTTACATTGGAAATATTAGATTCTTAATAATAATTCTCGTTTTTTAAGTTTCACAACACCGAAAAAGTATTAAGTTTTCGAACTTGAAATTGCATCAAACATAAAATTACGATGTTAAAGAAAACGAAAAAAGTGTCAACTGATTTCATACTTTGTAATTGAAATTTTAAGCAAATCCACGATCGGTGTTGATGATGAATTGTGCTCCAATAAAGTAAAGTCAGGTCCTTTGCCCATGACATTAGAATTCCATACTGAGCAATAGTCCTTTGAATCTAATTTCAGATAATAACTATGATGTTCACTCGCTAAGATTTTGGTTTGCTAAGCATGAGTCAATTGTCTCTCCGGGCATACCAATTATTTTTCATTCTCACGATAGCCTCAATCATAAGTTACTTTATGGTGAATTTAATGGTCACCATACTCAAGCACACCATAACAATGTTCAATGCAGTGTTACCTGTTTTAAAGACTTTAAGTAACTCGGCATCTTTATTGTTAAAAACATTCACATTGACATTGCTATTTTAAAAAACTGACTTCTCTCATCCACTCGTAGATTCTACCACCTGAAAAAGCATTGCTCTTCAAATTTGTTGGAGATGGTTTATTTTGGCATTTTTCATTTCAAGGTGCAATATGGAATACCTTGTTAGGGTGGTGCATATGTCAACAAACTACAACAACTCACCGTTAAATTACATCATTTAACACCATCAATGGAACTTTCTAGGTCTTTAAAAATTCTTCCCGTCAGACATTTATATTTTTTTTTATTTTTAAAAGTGTTTTTTAAAAGAGATTGATATTCGGATGGTCCTATTTCTGACATACGAAGTCTTATAAGTAATTCAACCTTTAAAGTAAATATCCCATATTTTCGTACGAAAAGCTACAGAAACTCCTATTCCATTGCTTCCTGCAAATTTTTTAATACGCTTGCTATAGAAGTTCGTAAAATAAGAAATATTGGCGCGTTTTTAAAAGATAAAAGAGACTGGGATGCGACCCACACTGATAACTTCCCATCCCGTCTGTCGATTTGTCTTGATAAGAGTTTGTTTATATGTACTCGTATCAATTTTTACCAAGTTTGCGCACTATTTTTTGTAGATTTTATTTTTTATGAAAAAACGGACTGTTGGATTTTTATATAAAAATTACTGAATATCGAAAACAATATTTTCTATGAGAAAAAATTAGTTTGAAGCCAATATTTTAATTTTTTAAAAAGATGTTTGAGTCGAAAATCAATTTATACCAACTTTTGATAATTTTTTTTTAGATTTTTAAATTTTTGTACAAATCTGTCAATTCGATTTTTTTCAAAGTTTTACTGAATTTTAACAACAATATTTTTTGAAAGATAAAAGTAAGCCAATATCTACAATTTTTGAAAAGATATTTCAGTCGAAAATCAATTTTACCAACTTTTATAAATTTTTTTTTAGGTTATTATTTTTTTAAGAAAACTGTCAATTGGATTTTTCTCAAAATTTGTCCTAATGTTGAAAACAATATTTCTTATAAGTAAAAATTAGCTAGAAGTTATTATCTCAAATTTTTAAAAAGATATTTGAGTCGAAAATCATTTTTTACCAACTTGTGTTAATTTTTTTTCGGTTTTTATTTTTTTGTAAAAAAACTATCCATACGATATTTTCAAAATATTACTAAATGTTAACAACAATATTTTTTTAAGATAAAAGTAAATTAAAGCCAATATCTCAAAGTTTTGAAAAGATGTTTGAGTCGAAAATCAATTTTTACCAACTTTTATACATTTTTTTTAAGGTTTTTATTTTTTGTAAGAAAACTATCAATTCGATTGTTCTCAAAATTTTTCAGAATATTATAGTTAATATTTCTCATAAGATAAAATAAGTTTAAAGCCTTAATTTTAAGTTTTTGAAAAGATATTTGGATCGATATTCAATTTTAACCAACTTTGAGTAATATTTTTTTTCGATTTTTATTTTTTATTAAAAAAAACTGTCAATGCAATTTTTCTCAAAATTTTATCAGATGTCAAAAATATTATTCTTCGTTGCTCAAAATTGTTTTGGAGATGAAATCATTTTTAAGTCGTAAAATTTTGGAGGCGACAAATATTTTTCAGTTTAATGATTTTTTTCAAAAAATACACTTCTTTAAAATCACGTTACTATTTATTATACAAAATTTAATTCAAGTCTCTAGGTTTTTGGTTCGTAAGATATTTCGGGTTAACCAAAATATTCAACTTTTTTAAAACTGTCATGGTAAAAAAACTACCTACGCAATTTTTTTGAGAGCCCTTCCTGCATCTTTCTGCCTTATTATCTGTATAACAAAATTTATTTGAAAAAAACGTCGCAAACGTACGGACGTACGAACGTACGTACACACGCACGCACTGTCATCTTTCTAAAAATCTTTTATTTCGACTCTAGGGACCTTGAAACGTCGACAAATGTCAAAATTTTCAATTTGACAAATCGGACCCATTACAATAACTTCCTATGCAAAGGAAGAAAGATGCAGAAAGGACTCTCAAGAAAATTCAGTGAATGGTTTCTTACAATAGCAATTGAAAAAAGGGTGAACATTTTGTTTAACCCAAAATATCTCACGAACTAATAACGCTAGCGACTTGAATAAAATTAATTAATTACTAATTAAACATTTACTTTTAATTCAAATTTCTTTTCGAAATATAAAAATATTGGCTTCAAACTTATTTTATCCCACAGAAAATATAGTTTTTAACATTCAGTAAATTTTTACAGATATCCAAAACACCGTTTTTTTTATAAAAATAAAATCTAAAAAAAATAGTACGCACAATTGTTTAAAAATTGATGTTCGGCTTTCAATATCTTTTGAACAATAGGAGATATTGACTTTAAATTAGTTTCATTCATGCAATTTGTATTGTTTTATATAAAAAGCTAAAACTTTTAAAAATGCTCCTTAAATTGATATTCGACTAAAAATCTCGTTTTCAAAAATATTAAGATTTTGAAATCAAACTATTAGTTCATAAAATGAAAAATATTGCTGTTAATTTTTAATAATAATTAAACTATCAACTATTTTAAGAAAATACGAAATTCTGCAAACTTTCAAGCAAGAGAAATTGAAAGACGGAATGGGAAGTTATCACTGTGGGTCGCATCCCAGCCTCTTTTTCAATTATAAAATACAGGTTCTCAATTTTTAAACAGGCTTTTTGGATAAATCAGGACCAATTTTGTGTGATCTTGCATTTTGTTTCTGAATTGTTTAAGTCAGATCAGTTTTTAATACATTTTAGTAGCACATATTAAGTGTTGTATTTGTTTCAAGAAAACTTTCAACTTTTGTACAAATATTACCAGATGTCAACCGTTTCTTCTTTATGGAATTATTCTGGAGTTATGATCACTTTTTTGTTTGTAGATCATTCGAGGTAACAAATATTTTATTTCGGTATTCTTAAACTACAAGAAAAACTGTGTGTTAAATTCTTCTTAATTCAAGTGGTACGAGGTTTAAATGTGAAACATAAACCTAGATTTTTTCTTACAGCCCTTTCAGCATATCGTGATGTTTTTATTTATAAAACAAAATGTTCTTAAAGCTCATATCTTCTTAGAATCTTTAGAAATGGGCCGACCAAAAAAGCTTTAAATTCACTGAGGCACATATTACATGTATCTGTTAACAAAAGATTCAGGTTCAAGTGCCCTTGAAACGTGGAGAAATGTCTAAAGTATCAATAAACCAAGTTTAAAAGCGGTACTCTAATCGAAATTTTTCGCGGTTCAGTAATCTTTAAGACTCAAGGATCGTATGTAACTTTGTCCGATATTTATGATAAAGGGCTCAGTCTAACTTCACGTTTGTAAGAATTTGTCCAAAGGAACTTATTTTATGTTTGGTTATGCTCTTGAAAATGTCTGCTATTATCTAAAATTTTCCTAAACCAGTATATCTTCATCTTCAAGTCCTTTGTTACCAAGGGCACGAGTCAGAGGTAACCCGAACTCCTTTCCTTGATTCTTTTCAATGATGGACACGTTTTTCACTATGGTATTTCATTATGCAACTTCTATAAGTATCCATTTAATTATATTAAGTACCACATCAAAAAAAACCCACCGCAACGCTGAAACAAAAAGTTTGAAAACCAAAAAAAATAAACGCTGTTATAGTAACGTACCTTAACCATAACCTACCAACCTACCTAAGTATATCCTTCCTTCAAAGATCAGCTCAAACAACAAACAGAAGAAAAAGAACAAAAAACCTAATTAATAAAGTTAAGCTGAATCCTGATTTGGTGCTAACTCTGCAACTCATTTTACCCCCTAAAATCATCTTCATTAACTGAGTACACATAACCACCACATCTCCAGGTAATCTGTTTACCCCAATTATTTGCAACTAATTACTTTCCCTTTATAAAACACAAAGTCAAGCCAAAAAGTGAATCAAATGAAATGAAATGAATAAAAAAAACGAGAAAATGAGGAAAACTCCCACATACACCCACACACCCTCATATAACGGCCAAATCCAAAGAAAATGTCTTCAAAAATTCTTCATCTTCTTCTTCTCCATCTTATCTCTAGAAATATCCTTTCATCCCGAAAATCACAGCACGAAGCACGTGCCTAATTAAGAATGAACAACAACAGCATCAGAGTATACAAAGTAGAAAAAATCCTCATTAAGCACTGCCAATGTTTGAATGAATTGAATCAAAAACAACATTAAAACACAATCCCATTCCATTTTATCCCATCTTTTATAATCTTGGATATAGCTCGATATAGATATAGGTTAGGTATTAGGTATAAGGGTTTAGGTTCAGGTAATGAAAATAAAAACAAAAATGTATTTCTACAATGGCGTAATTACTTAAATTTAACGGAAAATAGCTCCTTAGAAGTAAATCGTCACCTTTACACCCCCATCATTGAATCAGTCTTCAATTTTTTATATACCATAAGATCTTATCAGAGATAGAGGGGAAGACACATTAGATGAAAAGAAATATCAAGAAGAATTCTTCAAAATTTACCGTGTAGAATCCTTTATCCAAATAACATTATTCATCCTCGATTTAATTTCAAGGACTACCTATTCAGTCAGAGTCATCACTCCCCTTACCACCCACCCACTGCTACGACAGGATTAGATCACTGGGTCTGTTAAAGGTGGAAGGTTAGGTACAATGTATATGAAGACGAAAAGATGTCTATTCCGCGTCACCTCTCTCTCTCCTTCTCTGTCTTTTGCTTGTCCATTGAATTCATTTTCCTTTTCATTTGATTTTGCGTTTCATTATACAGGATGCTGTATCCTGTAAACGTATATTTCTAACCTTACCCCATTTTTAGGAATCCAAGGACGAACAGCGACGATGAGGACTACAAAGACGATGAGGATGAAGACCGGTGGAGCGGGTGACAAGAAGCTGATGGAATTTTGTGTGAAATCGGGTGAATTGGTGCGCCTGACGGCACGACGACAACGACGATAGCAACAGAAGAAGAAGATTCAATCAAAAGCATTTAAAATATTTCCACCTATTCAGCAAAACATTCATTTTCTTCCTATAGCAAGCATCACACAGGAACAGGACACAACGACGCAACGCGCTGAGAAAAAAAAAGGCAAACTCAAATCGGAAGATGCGAAGAAGAAGCAGTTCGAAGAAAGAAGAAAAAATACAACATTATCCTTTTGAGCAAGACGATAAATAGACGAAGACGACGATGCCGATACCGAAGAAATTCTTCAGTCATTTGGAATTTTTCACCTGAGAGATGTCCTTTCAAGCGGATGCACGCGCGAATGAAGCGCACAAAAATCTTGCAGCCAATTAAATTCTTTTGACTCTACAATGTACATCGTATCCAATTTTCTATTCCTTAGTTTACTTATTTTGTTGTTGATACAAACTTCAGCGCACCGTGGGATGTCGTATTAAAGCGTATCCTGGCACAAGCCAAAAGGTAGGTGTATATTCCCAAAGAAAGGATGGTTTTCGTGTCCTTGCAAAATGTACCAAAATCTATATTTATGATTATTATCAGTGTTGTGCTTGTGTGACATGACCTTACTTCCTTGGAAGGAAAAGATCGATAAGAATAAGTGGCACACGCCACCGCCACTCCGTCGACCGTCGCGTCGTCTTCGTTGTTGTTTTGCGTCGTCATATATCCTTTTTGCATACATACCTTCACTAATTCCTTTCAAGGACATTTTTTTAATTTACCGTGCAAATATTTTCTTTCTTCTGTAGTTAAAGGAATTTCATTGAAAATTTTCCACAGACGACGACGACAATCAATAGGTATAAGGAACAATGTCCTGTGTTTGTCCTAGTTCACGTGCCTGTTTTCTCAGGACTATGAAAATATTTTCATTAAAAATGCAGCCGCACAGCGGGTGGTATAGATATAAGAAAGAAAAATGACAAACAATGAAGTCCGTCCGAGTCGCCGTACCGCGGTGTGTAGGAAGCGGCTACCATGTCCTTCGAACATTATTTTCGGTAGCTGATTCCAACTTGGAAAGAACGTAGTAGCTCTAGATAAAGTACCTGTTGCTTCATTCCCTTTTCCATCGTAAGTTTCATTCTGAACATAAAAATATTCCTTGAAATTTATTCCAAAAAAGATGACAAGGACTCGCGCTACTGAACTGATGCTGGAACAAACAAAAAAAAACTCCTAGGTAGGTAAATTATATTGTAATTTTGTTCGATAAGCTCTCTCTGTCTCTGTAGACTGAAGGTAGGTAGTATTATTAAGTAGTACAAGGTTTTGTGACTTTCTGTTTCTGGCTTAGTTTGGTGGGATTTATGAATCTTCTGTCTTCTTCGTTGGTTATAATCGGATTATATAGACTAAGTGTGCCAAGCTACCTTCACATATACCACCAACCTAACCTATCTACCGAGTAAGGTAGGTATTCAAGGAACGATGAAAAAAGGATAAATGATGTTGGGGCAATTTGTCGCAGCAGTTATTATTATTATTTTTTTTTTGTTTAATATTTAGTTAGGTAAACTCGGTCTTATGATGCCATGATGGAATTTGCTTAAAAAGGCGAAAATATTGCGAGGTAGAAGTTTTAAAATATGGAAACAGTTTTTTGTTTTACTTGAAGAGTTTTGGATTTTGTGACAATTTGAAGAGAGATTATAATTTTATTACAGCAAATATGCTATTAAAGATTTGCAAAATAGTTAAAAAGTTCTGCACAAATAATTTGACTTAAGGTCAAGGATATAAATGACTTTTAACATTAGAAATTTAAAAGTCAATTTCACTGCTTATTTTGTTTTCAAGGTATTGGAGTCGAAAATCAATATTTACTTATTGGTTGTTATATCAGAGACTATCAATTAAAATTTGGAATGAATATGAAAAAATTGTGGTACCCATGGCATGATGGTTAGTGCGTTGGACTGTCATGCAAGAGGTCTTGGGTTCGATCCCTGCCTATGCCATCTAAAGTCTTTTCACGGGTACTGCCTCTTGCGAGGAATTGACAAATTCTCCAAGAGTAACTATTGTCATGAAAAAGTGCTTTCTCAAAATTAGCCGTTCGGAGTCGGCATATAAACTGTAGGTCCCCTCCATTCCTGACAACATTACTCGCACACAGGAATGGTTGAGAGTTGTAAGTCACTAGGCCTTGGTTCTCAACGGACTGTCGCACCACCCAATTTTTTTTTTTTTTTTTTTTTAATGAAAAAATTGCTATTTGTTGTAAAAATTATTGTTTAATAATATAATTTTTGGTTTCTAAAATATTCGACGAAAAGCTTACAATGTTTTTTTCATGCATATATGAAGTTCTTAGGTTAATGTCAATAATTATGTTATATTTTGATAACACAAAAAATAAATATCCTGACGAAGAAAGTTACCCAAAACGCACTATAGATTCTTGGAACGTCAAAAATGTCCAAAATTTCAATTTGACGAAAAGGGCCAGTAATAATAATGTACAATGGGAAGTCAAACTATATTTATGTATTTCAGAAAATTAACTATCTTTATTCAGAGGAGGCTTCTGAAGTGTTGGGTTTCAAGCAGCCACCAACAAGGAACTCCTGATTTAATGAGGAAGGTCGGCAGGCAAATGCAGCCAAATAACAGACACGCAAAGCGGCGCTGCATAAAAGGACGAGAGCTGCTCACGAGCTCTATGAGCAGAAGAGGCGAGTGGAACACTGACTTCTCAGAAGGAAAAAGAGAGGGCATGAGAAACCTCTGGTCGAAGAGGTTCAAACAAGGAATGAAGTTCGAAAGCTTTATGAGCAGGTGAAACGGAATTCACGAGTACATAAACAATATATTTCGAACCGAAGGCTGCAAAGATAAAAAGTGAAACATTGTAGTGGAACCGCAGTCAATGGTAAAAGTATGGAAGGACCACTTCTGCGAGGACGAACCTAATTCCATTGTCAATCAGGATGATCTATTCAACATAGACGACGAAAGCCAACAATCCCGTCTTCCTGACTTAGACGAAGTAAAGATTGATATATCTTAGCTGAAATCTAACGAAGCCACTGGATCAGATGGTTCTCCAAAGCAGCTGCCGATAATTCGTTAAGAGCATGTACCAACTCATCTGTAAGATATGGTCGGAAAAAAGCATGCGTGATAATTGGAACATTAGTATCGTTTGCCCGTTTCTGAAGAAAGGAGACCCTCTTAACTACACAAAGTATAGAGGCATCAGTATCTTTAACATCGCTTAATTTGTGAAAGTGTAAAACCCATCGTCAACAACCTAATAGGTCCTTATAAGGGTGGTTTTAGACCAGGAATGTCCACAGTCGATCAAATATTCACCCTACGGCAGATCCTGATAAAATTTCAAAAACTTGAAATTGACACCCACCATCTTTTCATCGATTTCAAGGCTGCATAGATAGCATCTACAGAGACAAGCTGTATAGAGTCATGTCTGGTTTTGGAATCCCTGGCAAACTCGTCCGTTTTTGCAGGATGACAATGGAGAATTCACGCTGCTCCATTAAGGTTGGAAGCAAGTTAACAGAACCTTTCGATGGGAAAAAAGTCTTTAGACAAGGTGATGCGCTGTCATGTGATTTTTAAACATCGTACTGGAAACAGAAGGTGCAGAGCTCTCACTTCAACACTGGAAGCACTATCTTTCAAAAGTCTGTCCAATTACTAGCATATGCTGATGACATTGACATAATCGGAAGAACTCAGCGTGATGTCAATGGGGCTTTTGTGAGTATTGAGGCATCAGAGGCGGAAAAAATGGGTTTAACGGTTGATGGGGGCAAAACAAAGTACATGCTGTCGTCAAGAAAGGACATACAACACCGACGTTTTGGTCAAAACGTTAAGATCGACAAACGTAACTTTGGAGTAGTTAAGGACTTCGTCTACCTAGGCTCCACTGTAAACGCAGAAAACAACACCAGCCCTGAGATCAAGCGAAGAATAACTCTTGCTTACCACTGTTGCTTAAATTAAGAAAGCAATTGAGTGGTAAAGCCCAATCTCGAGGGAACAAAGTGTCACTTTAAAAGATACTCATCATCACCGTCCTGTTATACGGTGCAGAAGTATGGACTTTTACGAAAGCGAATGAAGGAATATGGCGGCATTTTGAGAGAAAAGTTCTTGGTGCGATCTAATGTTCGGTGTGCATAGAAGGGGAGTGTAGCAGAAGATGGAACGACGAGTTGTACGGGATCTATAGTGACGTAGGCTTAGCCAGAAGAGATAAAGTCCAAAGATTAAGATGGCTGATTCAAGTAGAGCGCATGAGAACCAGTGTTGCGGTTCGGAAAGTCTTCGAATTCACACCCACAGGACAGTGAGGTAGAGGAAGACCGCGGATCAGGAGGCGCGCACAAATGGAAGTGACCTCACCGAACTTGGAGAGAGAAATTGGAGACATCTAGCTAGGGACCGAGCTAGATGGAGAAGTTTGTTGGGTGAGGCCCTAGTTCTCACGGGACTGCAGCGCCACCTTAATTAAGTAATTTTTTTTAGTAAAAGTACCAGGAACAATTGCTTGCTTAATTAATGTAATAGCACTGATACTCAAAAGACACACAAACTAGTTTTGACTTGAGAATGAGCAGTTCTTAAATTATTTGAGCAGTTTTTGTTGGTCTGTGTTATACTTAAAGTATCGGTGACATATTGTATATACTTAAGCTTCAAATTTCAACACCAATACTTAAGAGCACACATAAAGTAATGGTTCGTTCCATTCCAATATCACAACTTTTAGAATAAACCGGTGGTTTAATAGCCAATACCTGCTTGTTGCGACGAATTACTTCCAAAAGTCCTTCAACTAGACATTTTGCAACTCGGTTTCAAAAAAAACTGAGGTAGAAAAAATTAAAATTCGATTAAATTCGCGTCATGGTTTTCCAAATTTATAATCAGTATTTTCAGTATTCCACCTGACTGACATAAATCAGGAAGAAAAGTTAATCATTTATGGTTAAAGAGTATTTAACACAAAATGTCAAACGGTGTGGAAAGAATTTCTAACTTCCGATAGTGTAATATGAACCCTTTGTCGATTTGAATGTATTCATTCTGCAGAAATTACTAACTTGGAAGGAGTGTATGTTAGAAAATAACAATTTAAAAATAAATTGCTTCTTCTTCAACAGTTTTTTCTGTTAACTTCTTTCTACTTCTACATTCTGAAACGTTCTGCCACACCTCTTAAAATTGCTTTGTTATGTTATTTATACATTTTTATTATTTTTTTACTGATTCTATTAAGAACTTTACAAAAATTAGATACACTTCATATTTTTTACTTTCCCATCAATTTCAAAAACTAAGCCCAGCGTATCCAGCCTACAATTCCTCCATTAAGGAGTGCTAAAATATAATATTTTTCATACCTTCATCGAGTCATTAACCAGATCAAACGTGCGAACGATGTTCTAATTCACCTTAGTTAAAAAATATGGGCATATACATTATATGGAACTCCTTTTAAAGCTATGTGGGTGATTAGGCCTCCTTATATGCATTAAAAAATCTCACAACTTCCACCTACGTTTGCACTTGTAAGCTATTAAATAAGTCACACTAATTTAGGTGAAAAATACAAAAATTTGCACCACAACAAAAAGATCCGTACACCCGGACAACAACCTATTAAATTTGTGATCAGTGCAATAGTGGGTGCCATTAACACCACCGACACCACCATCACCACCGCCAACAACAACAACAAAACATTATACCGGTGCAATCCATTCACTGGCATTTTCGAGATGACGGAAAATCTAAACATTTGATAAATCTGCAAAAGGTGCACACGCTTAGCATCGCATCAGCTTGAAAGTGTGCAGCTTATAAATTGCCATATAGATGGCTCATATACCGAACCGACTCAACGGGCCATATTATAGGTAAGATGGAGATGTAGGCGCGCACATTGGACGGACGACGACGCATGCGTTGAAAGAACACCACTAATCCATTCGTTCCAAGGTGGCTTCGAAATATACGGTATGTACCTTTTTTAAGCTCTGAGTCGCGTTCTCTAGAATCTCTTCCGCATATGTGTTGCTATGTGCGGCGACAACGCTCACAGTCAGAGTCACAGTCAAAGGCAGAGGCAGCCAAAGACTTTTATGAGACTCTAAAGATTATGATAAACTATTAATTATGGTCGTTTACACGAGAAGAAGAAAGGAGCACAAAAATAAGCTAAAATAAAAAAAGCAACGTCCCAGCTCCTCCTCCTTGTGGTACCTTAGCTAAGCCGTGAAGCTGCAATCGTCGTCATCTTAGGTCGCACTCGGTAGTATGTACAACGACGACAACAACGTCAACGACGACGACGAAGCGGACGGACGCCGGAGAATGGTAATTGCAATGTTTCTCTAGCTGATGATGATGATGATGAAGATTGAGTATACCACCTTTTAACTGTTCTTTGTTGGGGGCTTTTCCTCAAATGCAGCGCAACACCTTGTGCGAAGTCGGGAAGAATTCCCATCGAACGCGTCTACACTACACACGGGCCCGGGCGTTGATTTCTTTTTCGGGATATCACTCGTTCGCTTGCAAAGCAATCTCCGCCAATTAATCATCTCTCTCTTTTTCTCGCTTTTTCGCGAGATGCGTTTAGCACGCTGGTTGCTGTTGTGTTTGTGTCATCACAGCAGCGACTGCTGGATGGCATTGGAACAGAATACAACACGCACCGCAACTCCTACATGTGATAACATCCATATCCACGACCAAAGACGCGAGGCAAAGCGACTACACCAAACGAGGTTTCCCTGTGCTCCTCTTCAAAGGAGCAACAGTATCCATCAGGATTCTTCGCTTTTCTGCAGTTTGCAGTGTGTATACCATTCGGTGGGGCTATCCTATGCAAGTTGCGAAAGGACGACGACGCGACGAAGCGATGGTTTAGTTGGTAACCCAACCCACAATCAGCTTATCTCAAGTAATAATTTCCCCCGCCAAAAAAAGCAACATAGCGAGCATCCCTTTTTTATCAGTCGGAACATCATCACATGGTCGCATCTGGGTTGCGGACATGTTAAGTAGATGCGCCACAGCGATAGGCCAAGGTGAGGAAAATCCTTTCGTGTGAATTCCTATGCTGGACATTTCTGAATGTGTAGCTAGAGATAACGACAGCGACAATGACAACGACGACGACGCGACCGACATGGTGGAGCTTGTAATGAAGACAATTACTGTGGTTGTGGCATAGAGTCCTTGTGTGCTGCATGCGCCTACGGTGGTATCGCATAAATAGATTAGGGACCACCTCTTTGATATGGTGTTTTAATCTTCTAGCTTGTATTTGGCTTAAGCTGGTATAAGGCAGAAGAAAAAATCAAAGGACACTGCTTTAATAACGAGTTTTTCAAATAGATAAGTTGTATAGTTTTTTCTTTGTAGTATAATATGATTTCTTAGTGATGATATTGGCTTCGGTATGAGAATTCCTTATGCTTCCGAAGATTGGTGTATATTTTAAAATGTTTGGTAAATTGTCAAAAATGCATACGAAACAGTTTGATTTCTAACACATCTTGAAATCATTTTTATATTTATGAAAGATTAACAAACACAAAAATTTTTTGATTGATGGTAAAATTCGAAAATATTTAAAAAAAACTGTTTAAGTAAATTCTGACCAGAACAAAATGTTGAAAATAGGGTCTGAAGCTTTGAGAAAGTTTTATATGTCAAACTGAGTCATAAAATTATTTAAGACACTTTGAATTTTGACTAATTATATAAAGTAGTACCCGTGGCATGATGGTTAGTGCGTTGGACTGTCATGCGGGAGGTCTGAGAAAGTTTTATATGTCAAACTGAGTCATAAAATTATTTAAGACACTTTGAATTTTGACTAATTATATAGAGTAGTACCCGTGGCATGATGGTTAGTGCGTTGGACTTGGGAGGTCTGCCTAAAGTTGTTTTTACGGGTACTGCCTTGCGAGGAATTGACAAATTCTCCAAAGGTAATTCTAGTCATGAAAAAGTGCTTTCTCCAATTAGTGCTTCGGATTCGGCATATAAACTGGAGGTAACCCCCCCCCCCCCTGCAAATACTCGCACACAGATATGGTTGAGAGTTGTAATTGTGAGTCACTAGGCCCTGGTTCACTATGGATTGTTGCGACAACTAATTTATTTATTTAATAATATAAAAAGTACAGAACTTCAACTAAATTTAGTGCTCAGAATTTTTTAAAAAGAAAAATGCATTAAACAAGGACAAATTAAAATCATGCAATACAAATTGTATTGAATGATTCCAAAGTTTATTACTAATCCAATGAAGGAGGGATTAATGGAAATCGAAAGCACGCATTTTCGATAAGAGAGCCTGAACCCTATCAAATGCCTTCGAAATATCAAGTGCAATAATATTATTTTCTCCAAAGCGATTTAAAGATTTGATTGTTCGGTGAGATGAACCATGAGATCACCAGTGGACCTATTGCTACGAAAGCCGTACTGTCGGTCATTAAGAAGCTTTCGATGACCTTGGAAAGAAGGGACGTAAGTGCAATCGGTCGAAAACTAGAGAGTGAGGAACATTCGCAATTTTTGGAAATGCGGTTTTCCATCCGCTCGGAACGAGACCTTAGCAGTATGACAGATGAAAAAGCTTACAAAGTGGTTTTGCCAGCGTTGAAGAACACCCCTTCAGAACAATAAGGGGAAACCATCCGGACCAGCAGATTTATTTATGTTAAGATCATTTGTAGATTTGTACTGCCTTTGGGACATTCACTATTATTTCCCGTATAATGTTTGGTCATGTTAAAATTTGGTTCGTCAAATATGGGCTTTGCAGGCCTTCCTGACTTGTTTGAACTTTTTCCTCAGTTGGATTGGCTTTAAAACAAAGAAAACTTACCTTCTTCACTCTAATAACCTCTTTACAGCTCGCATTGAAGCATGCGGTTTTCTTAGGTCTGATACTTTTAACCCTATTCGGGATAAAAGCTCTCATTCCCATTAGAACCAAACTTGTGATTATATCAGTGCTGGTGTCAACATCACTATCCAGGAAGCATAGTGACCAGTTAAAGATCCTAAAATAATTATTGAGACTTTCACAGTTTGCTTTCTCGCATTGCCAAACGGTTCTCTTAGGAGCTCTTTCTTTAACTGGAGAGTTTTTTCACGAGAAATTTGCTGATATGACACAATGGTCAGATGTGCCTAGAGGAGATAGAAAACTAATAGTGTACTTATCAGGGTAAGAGGTAAGAAACAAGTCAGGAGTGTTTCTGCTCTACCTACCACGTCCGATATTCGAGTGGGCTCGTTGACTAGGTGAGTAAGTTGGTTCAGTGAAGATCTCAGCACACACTCTTTCGGATTTTGTCTAGCCTGAATGTTAACGCAATGAAGAATTGTGTACATTTAAATTGCCCGTAATAACGATTTCAGTGCGAGGATAGGACGAAACAATTCTTTGGATGGAATTAGACAAAGCATCAAATTCACCAGAAGTTGACACTCTGTCTCGTTTGGGGCTTCGATAAAGGAAGCAATAGTGAATGATTTGCTTATTTACGGAAAATTTAATTGTGGCAAAAACTGATAAGCAACATCATTCCTAATGTATATAGCGAGACCATGGTGGGAAAAGAATAATTTATACCAAGTTATACCCCTGAATAAAGAATTCAGTGGGATCGTAATCCTCACCTAGTTGGGCTTCACTTAATGCCAATACAGCTGACCTGTTTAAAGCAGTATGGGAGTACATAGAAGGAAAATTCGATCTAAGCGCACGAATACTTTTAACTAAATTTTTTAACTTCTAATATTACTTTTTTTTTGAACTTACACAAACATTTGTTTTAATAAATAAAATGATGAATAAAATGCAATTGTGTACATATTTTATAGCTTAACATAAAATATACCAATATTTGTATTCTTCATAGAAAAGTTATAAAAATTCTTGTTAGTTTTAAAATATTTAACACTAATTTTGTACTTCATTGGAAATAATAAATCAAATAGTATTTTGGTATTTTGTAAAAATAAAAAATAACAAAAATAATGCCGCTAGCGTGATTCTTAGAAAATTTAATAAATCGCCAATTTTCAACAGCATCATAAACACGCGACTAAAAGTCCTTTCCGCGAAACTGAACGCAGCAAAGAAAGGAAACCAAACTAAATGTTGTCTCAATATGTCAACCTTTTTTCAAACAATTCTATTGTTCAGAAATAAAAATGTTCCATTCTTATATTCTGCTACTGAAATACATACCTTTTAATTTTAAGGGCCTAAAATTAACACTCAGGTAAATTATGTAAATGGGAAATTTTTATTTGGGCAGTTTGTAGTCATAAAACAAATTTATATGGCATCAATAAACCTTCAACGAAAATATTTTACAATCTTTTATTAAAATTCGTACGACCATTTTCCAGTGAAAAAAAATCACTATTTTTAAAATTATTGTCGCGGGGCGTTTTAAGTGCGAAAGTCAAGATTGTAAATCAATGCCTATAGGCTCAAGTTCTAAGGAAGTAAGGAACGAAGGTTTGTTGTTTCTTTTGAAATCCTACAACTTGCCTATACATACAAAAATACCTTTTTCTGATGATAGAATCAGAGAGACAAACTAATTGAGTCCTAAGGCTGTCCCACTTGCAATTGTTATACCCGATGACAGCTTGATTGAGGAAGAAGTCCCTAAGCGCACTCACGCATGCGTTTTTCTATATGGAGGTACCTTTGGACTCTTCTAAATGTCTGGAGTCTGAACACATTGTAATGGTGGTGTTGTGGAATAAACATATATAAACTATAAGCTATATATAGGGACCTATTATTGAAAGGTAAACTTTGTGTCCAAGGCGCTGGACCTCAAACACTTGACAACATCAGCACTGCAGCAACTACAGCAACAACTACTCTTGAGAGCGACCATAGGGTAGACTTTGGAACTTCTTGAGAGTTCCGTTTCTGTGCCTTGTGTAACCAATTTTTTTCATTTTATTTTTTGTTGTTTTTGACAGCCCATTTACTGCGTCTGCGTTTTGTTTACTTAACTTGGAGTAAAAAAGACTCATCTGAGACATAAACAAAATCGGACTGTAAGTTGACGTCTTAATTCTTCTTCCTCATGAAATGAAATGGACGGACATGATCGTCCGTCGGTCGTCTTCATCGTCGTTGTTGAATGATCCTCATCATCTCTAGGGTGGGATAGCTTGGTCTTGAAGTGTTTTTGTTTTTTGTTCAATATTATGTGTCCTGTCCATAAGCAATGATGAGGAGCGTGTGGTGTTGTTTTTTTAAGCTAAATATACGCAACGTTTAATATCGCCATCATATACCATGGCACATATGTATATGAGAGCCTGAATCCGTCTTCAACTGTGAGCATAGGGCGCACGTTGAATTTAGCAACAAAGCTAAAGCGAGCCTAAGCAAACATCAAATACTTGCAAAACGATGACAGGAATATTATCCCAACGTAGAATTGATGCTAATTGGTTTGCAAATTATGGTCATAAGTGTAAACAGTGCTTTTTTTGTGTTCGTTCTCTGACGCTGAGTTCAGAGCCAAATAGAATATGGACATTATGGACGATGGGAATTGGTTTGGGAAGAATTTTGTGGGCGGGCAGAGGCGGGTTCCTGCAGAGAATTAATTCTTTCTGTAAACAATTATCCATATTATGAGGAATTTTAAACGATGACGGAACCGCGGAGGCCAACGGCGCTATGGCGGCCTTGTTGAAAGGAGGATGGTATATTTCACTCATTGAATATTATTGTTGGTATAACAATGACAGTCATAACAGTGTTAAACATTAAACCTTAATTAAAGATAATTATGTAAGAAAAATGGACATATTTAGATAATTTCTTTTAAAACTTTATTAACATTCATAATTTAATTTGAAAATTTACTTAACTGTCATTCGAATTTATTAATTACCATAAGCGGTATTTATATGTAAGATCCAGGCTTAAGATATTATTGAACTTTCATATCACATTACAAGATTAATAAATCCGTGATTAACTTAAAGAATACAGAAATTTATTGAACTTGAACAGAAAAGTTAATACAAGAGCATTATAAAACGAGTAAGCATATTTAATTAAAAATTATTGCAAACAAAATCTTTGGATTATGAAAACGATCTTAGGCTGGCAGGGGGTAGAAACACAAGTCCAGTGAGGCATAAAACGTGTTTTGTTCTGTATGACTATGGTGCGAAGCAAAGTTTTTGAAAATAAGTTAACAAAGGCTTGATGGTTATATCGGTTTGAGAATATGTTTATAGTTTAATAAAAAAAAAAGTGTTCAAAAGACTACTAAAAATTTGTTATAGACTAAAAAGGCTTGAAATGTTATTGTTTTTTTTTTTTTGTTCGGTATTAAGTAAATAAATAAATGAATTAGTTGGCGTAATACTCCGTTGAGAACTAGAGCCTATTGCCTAGTGACTTACAACTCTCAAGCATTTCTATATGAGAGTTATGTTGTCAATGATCCGTATCCGAACTCGCAAAAGCCAGTTCCCGTGAAAAATGTCTAAGATGGCAACGGACTTATCATTACGCCACGGGTACTATGGCATAATACATATACTTCGGGCATATTTTGTTTAATTTTATAAAAAAAGAAATTTAAAAACTTAAAAAAAAAAATATAAACGTTGATGAAAATTGTTTTTCGACTTAAATTTCTTGTCCAAACTTTGAGATATTGACTTTAAATTTATTTTATCCAAAATATTGTTTTCAACATTCATTAAAATTTTAAAAAAAGTTTCAGTGACAATTTTTTTTACAAAAAAAAAATATAAAATTAATAACATTGTACCCGTGGCATGATGGTTAGTGCGTTGGACTGACATGCCTGAGGTCTTGGGTTCGATCCCTGCCTATGCCACCTAAAGTCTTTTCACGGGTACTGCCTCTTGCGAAGAATTGACAAATTCTCCAATAGTAACTCTTGTCAAGAAAAGTGCTTTATCACATTAGCCGTTCGGATTCGGCTTAAAACTGTAGGTCCCCTCCGTTCCCGACAACATTACTCGCACACAGGAATGGTTGAGAGTTGTAAGTCACTAGGCCCTAGTTCTCGAACGGACTGTTGTGCCACCGAATTTATTTATTTATTTAATAAAAGTTGGTAAAAATTGATTTTCGACTCAAATATCTTTTCAAAAATTGAAAAATATTGGCTTCAAACTCATTTTATCTCTTAGAAAATATTGTTTTCGATCTTCAGTAATTTGTTTTTATAAGAATCCACGTTCCGTTTTTTCATAAAAGAAATAACAACTTTTATGAAATGCTACTAAAATTGGTAAAAACTGGTTTTCGACTAAAAATGTCGTTAGCATACAAAAATATTGTTGTCAATTTTGAAATTTTTAAGAATTATTCAACTGACAACTTTGTTAGCGAAAACACGAAAATCTACAAACTTTAATGCAAGAGAAATCGACAGACGGGATGGGAAGTTATCGGTGTGAGTCGCATCCCAGCCTCTTTTACACTTACCATAGGAAGTTATTGTAATCGATCCGATTTTTCGAATTGAAAATTTTGAAATTTCTTGACGTTTCAAGGGCTCTAGAGTCGGAATAAAAGATTTTTAGAGTGATGTCTGTGCGTGCAATTTTTTTTTATTTTTTTCAAAATCTGAAAGCTTTCTTAAAGCTAGACAAAAATTCTTAAAAACCTATCGTATAATTGAAAAACTGAAAAAAATATCTTACTGGCCCTATGCGGGTGCTCTAAGTTAATCCATTATCTTATAACTAATACCTTTCGGCCTAAGAACATTGTTAATGCTAAATAACGAGCCAAAGTAATCTTTTTTTGTGGTTTTTTTTTTAAATAATTTTTTTTGGGTGCCACCCTGACTGTCCGTAACCTAATTCTTAAACCTATGTAAGCCAGCCAAGATCAAACGCCCTAGACAACTTTGAATGACATTCTCAATTTGAATCCACCAAAACTGGTTTTCCCGCCTCAACCTATCTCTTCGGCTCCTATTGGAAACAGTCCTACTGGACCGAAGGCACTCGGCTCTATCCAGTGAGCGGACGTCTCGACTGTTTTACGGCTGACGTGGTAGATTAGCGAAACTGCCTCCCTATCCTGTATCAGCCCTCTATTGTCTTAATAGAGAAAAGCTTCGAGCGGAATGTTACCAATTAAACGGGCACTTTCGTAGTACTCATTATTGGGGAAGTAAGCCCCAAGATTTAAGCTGTTAGTCGACGACATCGTTCTCGCAATGTGACCTCTACAAGCTTCAGCAAGAAATTATCTATTCTGTTTATGTTTGCTCTGTTGATGTTGTATAGAACCTGGTTGTGATAGTAATATTTGTACTCCGACTCTGGTGTTCTGTTTAGTCCAAGGCAACGTCGCAGACATTGTCTTTCAAAGACCCGAAACTTTTCCATTTGAGATGGGGCAACGTTGAACAATACCGGGCACCCATAGGAAATCGTCGGACGGATAGGGGCCATGTAGCACATCACCTTCACCCTGCTGTCAAGACGGCTGCTAAAAACCAACCGTTTTGTCAGGGCGAATGGGCTCCTAGCTCTGGGCAAAGCAGCTTTCATATGTCTGTCGAAATACAAGTACTGATCCAACCAGATGCCAAGGTACTTTACTACACTTTTATCTGCCAATGACTGTCGATTTGGTCCGAGCATTACTAGATTTTTCTAGTTTCGCATTTCTGAAAGTTGATTTTCAACTTCCAGGGGCCCTACTATGTAACTCGATTCTACAATGAAATTGCTCGAATTCGAAAAATTGCTACTATGTATCTATTTGACTACTTTCGAACAAACGAGAATCGAATAGTTCTAGTAGTGCCAACTATATTCATATAAACTTTCGAATAAACGAGGAACTACGTAACTCGAAAGTAGAATTCAAAACAGGTCAAAATCGAAAATAATCACTCTACATCAAATGTGTTTGTGAGCGGAGTTTTTTTTGTCAAAGTGTAACTAAAATGTTATAAATTATTAATATGCAATTTGAATTTGAAAGTTTTTCATTCAAGTTTTTGTGTTTTATTATTTACACCGGGAATTCGTGATTTTTGCCAAAAATAGCGTTTGGACTTTCGCTTCTCTTCCTCATTCATTTCAAAATTCATCATCAGCAGGCATATGACACTTTTGATTGAAGTCAAAACTTCGGCAAGTATTTTTGTTATGGTTTGCTGTGCACGTCCAGCGTTCTTATCATCACCGTTGTGGTTTTGGTAATTTCTTATTGCCAAAAACTTCAATGCTGCTAATAACTTCATGATAATTGGAAAAGCATTTTGTCTTCTGCGAGAAGAACATAAACCCGTCTTTAGTTTAGTCTTTAGACGATAGTTCTAAAAAAAACTAAAACAAAAGTATATATTTTTGATTAGGAATGCGTTCAAATATTCGACCCTACATACCTACATATAAATGGTCCGTTAAATAACTTATTTTTTTTAAATGCTATAAAAACATCGAGTGTAGCTTCGACGGGTGGCACGTAGCGCCGCGTGCCGCCGTCCTGTGGAAACCAAATATACTCATCCGTCTGTGAACAAAAATTCGTTCCACATGGCCCGATAACGATCGCTATTGACTGTAGCGGAAACTCCTTGCTTATTTTCGAAGAAAATTGACCCAATTATGCCTCTGAACCAGAATCCGTACCAAACAGTGACTTGTTTTGGATGTATCGTCTATTCAATGTATGCGTACGAGTTTTCTGTGAACCAAATGCGACAATTTTGCTTGTTTACATACCCGCAAAGATCAAAATGAGCTCCATCTGAAAATGTGATGAACCATATTCGTTCAGCGGAAAGACTGTGAAATCAGACATGAGCTAAGTGTAACCATTCACGAAAAAAGCACTTTTCGAAAAAAAAACATTCTATGGCGGACCCTATATGTGCAAACATTTTCTCACTCAGCTCCATTATTTTGGAATTATCACTTATTCTTCTGCGTTTAGTTTGCTCGTACCGTTCTTCATTTCCTTGCAAATTGAACCAAATTCCAACGGTGTCCATTTTTGTAATAATTATTTTTGTCTAAAAATTTGATGTTTTATTATTGTTTTTTATTATTTTGTTTTAACTGTCAAACAACTCGATACTCGTTCGAAAGTAGAACATTTTTTGAAAATAAGTTGGTATAACTGGCATTCGATTCTACTTTCATACGTGGTACTATTTGAAAGTAGAATCGGAAATGAGTTTCGAATAGAACCAAAAGTAAAATCGAGTTACATAGTAGGGCCCAGTCATCGCAATATTTCTGAATCTTGTCGAAGTCACTCTGCAAAAGTGTCTGGAAAACCTGAATTTTTGTATGTTTTTGTTTGTTCTGTTACACTGCCAGTTTTGACAATCATAAAGCATATACAACAGTGGTTTACTTAAGCCAAGTCCGTTTAACTTTAGATGCAGAACCTCTAACCATACATTGCCTTTTAGTTTAGTTTAGTTTTGTTCCACTGGATGTCAGAAACAAGTGTCATGTACTGCCTTAAAACCGAACAGATTATCCTTAATTATTTGATTGTTCTCAGCCCACTTGGAGAGAGCTCTATTTCTAACCTTCTCGAATACCTTACTAATACTTGGCAGAAGACTTCTCGACCGGAGATCTGCCGGATGGGAGTTGTCCTTTCCCTTTTTCTGGAGAGGATATACCACAGCTGTTTTCTAACGGACTGGATAATATGCATTATTCAGGACGTTGTTAAATGTGCATAGCTTCCTGAGATAAATGTCGTATTAAAATGTTGGAGATACCATCGACGCCGGCTGACTGAAAAAAAAAGGTATAAGTCAAGTTTTGCTCGGCGATGATGGAATTTGCCAAGTTTTCGTCATTGAACCTGGTAAACCCGAGGTTCTCGGATCACCACTGCGTTATGTCGTTACACAGGTAGAAGTGGTGCTGCAGGGCTTTGTGCTCCAGGTCGTGATTAGGGCGAATGCTAGGATTCACCTTGTACACGTGCTGAAAAGCAGCCCCCACGGTCTCTGCTTTCTTGGATATTCGACAACATAGAAATCATCGTACAAGACGGCGTCTCCTGGATCTATACCTGCTATCAGAAGAAGGCCTCTGTTCTCTGTCGTCCTCTAAAGCTGTGTGCGTGCCGTGCATGTCTACGTATGTTTGTACGTCCGTACGATCACAAAGTTTTTTCCGTCTTCCAAAGCTGAAGAACCAGCAGAGATATTGACTTCAAATTAATTTTTGTACACAAATAATAATGCAGATAGGGATATGCAACGAAGAATAACGTTTTTGATATCAATTTAAATTTTGATTGAATTGACATTTTGACTCAAATATCTTTTCAAAAATTTTAGATTATAGCTTTCAACTTATTTTATTTTATAAGAAATATTGTTTTCCACATTATAAATAGTGGTATCATCAATGAGACTCTTTCAGTGATTGTTCTTTTCCTTATAATGGATGTGGATCTTTAGCAGAATTAACCTGATGCACTTATTAGGCAACATCACATTTACCACATGCAATCTCTCCAATAGAACATCGACGACAAAATCTGAAATAACCCTTCTTGGATGGACGTTGTGGCCCGTCCACCATATTTTTTAAGAACTAAACATACCCGTAGTACCTACCTTTCCTTTTTCTTATTCACTTGATTTTTCCTTTGAATTGCATTGAAGACATATCTGATCGAAAAAGCGGTGCAGTCTCCAACAGTAAAAGGTGAAGTCCATTTTGAGTCCAACAGTCCAAGCGTGCGATCGTCTTCTTTTGGCTATTTGCTTGTCACATGTGCAGGAAGGTCTTTCTTTCTCTGTTAAATATTTTAATTTTTTTTGTTTAGTTTAATTTTATATATTATTTGCCTCCACCAGTCCAGTTAAGGACTTGGAGATTTTTAACTCGAAATTGCATGCAACAAACAAGTGACTCGCTTTGGCTCTGACTGTGAGTCTCTGTCCCTGGCAGCTTACATCTTCGATATCGGTTGCGCTGCAGCAGTCGAGCGGTGATCTTTCCTATACTAACTTACAGGGTCACCCTAAAGTCCTGCTGATGTAACTAAATTTTTCATATATACAAACATCGACGTTATGTTCCAGAAGCAAACTAATAATACATATACTCGGACTTGGAGTCAGAGTCAGACCGCAACAACTCAAATTCACTGCGACCGGAGTCTCCTCTTAATTAATGTATCTGCCTATCTTTAAGATTTAACGATAATATACGGAATTTTAATTGCAAATGGATAAAGTAGAGGCTCCACACCAACCATCCAACCAACAAACCAACCATCGAGCCTGCTAGCCAGCAGCCATCATCAACAAAGCAGAAGCGTCCAGGGCGACATGCATTGGCTCAGTGCAGTGCAGTGGTCGGTTTGTATAGCTGAGCTGAAGCGACGACGACCGACAACGCGTTGTTGGATACTCGTCCTTTTTGGTTAACACCATATCCAATAGACCTTCAATAATTCATTAACAAGAAAAATTGTTTTTATTTATTACACTTTTGGCCACTTTCATGGGCGAATGCTAATGCACCTTTGTATTTTTGTGGAAGTCTCAGTCCAGAGGTAGTGGAGTCTCATACAGTGGTCATTGGAGAAGAGCTGGAACTGGTGTGGACTGGTGGTAAATTAAAACTTTGCGACACATCACAGGGTGGTACCTTCCTATATATAGAGAATGGATGTGGAACCCATTTAAAAGATCAAATTTCTCAATCTTGATAAGCCTTGGCTCTCTGCAGTGCCAGGACCGGTCAACAAACAACGACGACAACGACAAACGGATGGCGAGCGAGGACAACTTCCATTTCTGTCACATTCAGGGGCTGAATTGGGAATGGAGAGAGTTATGTTTTTCTTGGGACCGTCAGCGGAGGAGGTGAATTACATTAATCCAACATTATGTTCTGCTTGCAACACGACTCGGACAACAGTTTTGAAATAGATTCCCTTTTAATTGCTGTGATTTGTGAGTGTGACTATTTTTGAAGCAAAACATTTTGACAGAAACGATCTTGTTTACTAGGAGATATTATGTTACATGACATGAGCTTCGGGGACAACTGAACGCGACAAGGACGACGACGATTATGATGACGCATCAAGATGATAAATGAAAAATAGAAAATGATATTTTCTGAGAAAATTATGGTTCCAACGTTGTTAAGGTAAGATCTACGAAAACAATGCAGGCCTTATAATAACTCCTTTAACAGTTCTTATACGTATAATTGAAAGAAAAATTTAATATTTGAAATTTTTCAAAGACCACTTGCATAACATATCTATATATATAAAAATCAATGCCACTTTTCGTTGTAATTTTATAACCCAACAATGCCTTTACTGATTTGGCTAATTTTGGTCTTGAATTATTCGTGGAAGTCTAGAGAAGGTTTGTACGTAGAGAAAATTTAAAAAAAAAACTTCAAAAAGGTATAAAATCAACATCTTTCTATATTCCCATATACAAACATTTTGTACTTAAGGAAATCCCGATTTGTTGATTACCTTAAAAATGTAGAATGAAGCTGTAACAATAATTGAAGATATGAGTTTAACGATTGTAAATAAGGCGTTAGAACAATTGGGTATGACCGCACCAAGTCGTAAGATACATGATTTTTTGGACTGTGAATTGCAATGTGATTTACGTATATTTGTACAATCGGTTTTAACTTAATTAAATATTCAACAAAAACATGTGTATGACACAATCATGCAAGCCATTTCCAATATTACAGGTGGATTATATTTCTTGGATGCATCTGGTGGTAAAGGCAAAACTTTCGTTGTATCATTGATTTTAGCGACTATTCGATCGGAACAGAAAATTGCATTGTCACTTGCATCTTAGGAAATTGCTGTAACATTATGGTCGGACCGCACACTCTGTATTAAAATTGCCATTGAATGTACATTGTACGGGTGATTGAAACTCCAGCTTGCAATATTGCGAGAAATTCTGCTATGGCAAAAGTTTTGCGATTAACGTCAATTCTTACTAATGAAATAAACGCCTGTTTGAAGTCATCAGTTCTTTGGAGATATGTACAAAAATTGACACCTGACATTAATATGCGTATTCACTTACATTATGCTGCACTGCCCATGAGTTATCAAAACAATTTTTAGATATTGGTGATGTCAA
This sequence comes from Eupeodes corollae, assembly GCF_945859685.1. Classification (NCBI taxonomy): domain Eukaryota; kingdom Metazoa; phylum Arthropoda; class Insecta; order Diptera; family Syrphidae; genus Eupeodes; species Eupeodes corollae. The sequence goes on from NC_079147.1 coordinate 256,477,324, forward strand.
AATACCAATCGACAGTACCAACGGATTGATCACTTTACCGAACAATTTTTGTACAATAGCGCAATCTATAAATGAGTTGGTTGAATGTGTTTATCCGAATTTTCTTCAGAATTACAGAAATCATGATTGTTTGAGAGAACGCACCAGTTTAGTACCGAAAAACAATCATATCAATGCCATTAATTTTTAAATTCAATCGAAACTGCCAAGTGTAGTCACGACATATAAATCAATTGACAGTATTATGAATCAAGATGAACCAATAAATTATCCAATTGAATTTTTAAATTCATTGGAACCGGCTGGTATACCACCACATTGCTTGAATCTGAAAACTGGTTCTTTGATTATTACGAAATATTAATCCACCAAAACTGTGTAATGGCACCAGACTGGCAGTGAAAAAGTTATTGCCAAATTTGATTGAAGCTACAATCCTTACAGTAAATTAAAAGGAGAAGTGTGTTTAATACCGAGTATCATTATGATTCCAACTGATATGCCATTTGAATTCAAAAGATTACAATATCCTGTGCCTTTATCATTTCCGATGTTCATAAATAAGGCCCAAGGTCAAACACTTCACGTTTGTGGTGTCAATTTGGAGGAATCATGATTTTCACATGGCCAACTTTATGTTGCCTTTTTCAGAGTCGGTACCCTCAACTGTTTATGTATTCATGCTCAAAATGAAAACAAAAACTAAAAATATTGTTTATCCAACTGTTTTAGACTAACCCATTTAGACCAACCATAGTAAGCGTACCTAATTCTTTTTTATTTTTAAGTTTTTACTCTTTGCTGATAAATATAATATAAACAATATATCATTTGGGTCATTTGGACTTTCAAATAGCTAGCAATTTGAAATATTTTTTGTTTGAATAAATGAACTTAATAATAATTTTTTTTATTACAATACCTTATACGTAGCGAAGCACGTACCGAGCCGCTAGTACAATATACATATGTACAAGATGTCACTGTAACACTCAATGATGAAATGTAATGATTATAGAGTAAAAAGCAAGTATATGCATACAGTGTCCCTTTTGTATAACTTATATATGTATTTAAATTTTGGAAAAGCTTGCTCAGAAACTACGTTAGCTTTTTAAAAGTTTGAAAAGTGTTATGAGATTTTATTTTGTCTTAATAAATATCCATTGACTTGATAGTTACTTAAAAAATTTTTTAGAGAAGACTTATAACTTCCCATTTGTACTAATGTTGAAATATTTTTCAAAAGTAAAACAAAAATATTAAGAATTGTGTACAGTTTTTTTGTAGGTTTTGGTTTAAATTATTTTTTCAATTAGATTTTTCTAAAAAATAAACTAAAAGTTAACACAAAGGAAGGAAGGAACCTGAATAAAACAACAACAATTACTTGTGTGTGCTTAGAAAAATGCTAATCGGTTCAGTATAGTTCGGTAGAACGAAAAAACCTGTAATTGGCTTACAACTTTCATGTGGGTGCGGTGGCGTAGTGCTTAGTGCACTAGCTCCATTATCCAGTGCATTGGAAGACCGCTGTGGTTCATCCTCTCCCGAAAAAGGGAAAGGACAACTCCAACCCGTCAAATCTTCGGTCGATAAGTCTTCTTCCGAGCATCAGCAAAGTTTACGAAAAAATCATTAATAGGGCTCTGACTAAGTGGGCTGCGGACAACAAAATAATTCCGGATAAACAGTTCGGGTTCAAGGCGGGTCATGACACAATTCATGCTGCGTCTAAACTCGTTTCTGATATCCAATGGAATAAATCAAAACAACAATGCACAGGTGCTGTTCTGGTTGATTTGGAAAAGGCCTTTGACACCGTATGGTTAGAGGGTCTTTACCTAAAACAGAGCAGGCTTGGCATAAGTAAACCATTGTTGTATATTCGGTGTGATATGCTTAACGGTAGAAAGTTTGTTGTCAAAAGTGGCAATGTAACTTCTACCACAACATTCTCAATTAAAAATGGTCTTCAACAGGGAGCGGTGAATTCGCCGATTCTCTTCAGCATTTACACCAGCGATCTGATAGGTAGTCTTACAAAGGCAATTGCGTACGCCGACGATCTAATTGCGTACAGAACGGGCCGAAAGGTTGAGGTTATTACAATTCTCTTGCAGCGTGATTTCGACAAGATTCAGCGATATTGCGACGACTGGAAACTGAAAATAAATGTCCAGAAGTCAGAGACAATTCTGTTCCGGACTCCATTGGCTAGGGCCACGAGGGATACGTGTAAGAATTGGCACAAGATGGTCATCGTTGATCTTCACGGGCAGCCATTAGCGAGCAAAAGTGTAGTGAAGTATCTCGGTATCTGGTTAGATCAGTATTTATATTTCGACAGACATGTAAATGCTGCTCTGACCAGGGCCAGAGGAGCCTTCGCTCTGACGAAACGGCTGTTTTTTAGCAGTCGGCTTGACCCCAGAGTGAAGGTAATTTGCTACATGGCCCTCATACGGCCAATGATCGTGTATGGTTGTCCTGTGTGCTTCAACGTTGCCCCTTCATCAGGTGATAATGCATCTTCAAAAAGTTACCGTTTGGTGTAGATTGTGGGCCAATATCGTAATTGATCAGTACTATTCTGAAAAGGGCTTTAGTGAAGCGGTGATAGTTAATTTGTTATGGCTCAAATTGAACTATATGGACCTAGACGACATGTGGTTCCAGCAGAACTGTGCTACTTGTCACATAGCAAACGCCACGACATCTACACACAACATCTACCCGCCTGTATTGAAAAACCCTATATTAAAAGACAAAATTTCAATGGCAAATATAAATTTGTTTGTTAAAAACTATTAAAAAATATATGAGTCGTTTTGAAAGTGAAGAAGTAAATAATAGTTGACAAGACAATTGACATATCGTTTTTTTTTATTTTGACGAATTAGCAAAAGAACATGCATTTAAAAGTTTTTTTGTTCATACCAATTTCAAAAATGCCATCTCTCAATAAAAAAACGTGTCTTTTGAAAAGCTTTTGTTAATAAAACGAATAAGTGAAAAAACCGACCAAAGTGTAGTGACACTAAGAATTTACTTCGATATCAGAAATGATTTTTCGATAAAAGAGTATTTTCAATTTGTCGTAATCGAATCGAATTTTTGCTATCAACAATTTAATAGCCAAAGAAGTATATTAAAGTCACTGGCAACTACTTTTGTGCATACTAGATTCAGGTGGGAATGGAACCCAATATCAAGGAGTTGCAGCTACGCAAGGAATAAGCAAAGAAACCGTATACAGAGTGATTTCAAAAAGTGTCAAATATTATCATGGATGAATTTGTCTCTAACACTATTCGATGTCCACAAAATTGTTCAGATATAGCCTCGCAATTTTATTCTCAAGGAGGATTTCTTTATATAGCTAGATGTGTTTACGGTATCATAGATGATATTGATTCACCAAAAGCTGCAAATTGAAAAGTTTTTGGTGAAATAGGCTCTAGATATTAAAAACATGCATACAATTATTGTATTAAAAAATCGATGTGACAAATATATTCTTTTTTAGTGTTTTAATTTATAACAATTTGGTATAACGTGGAATGCACAAATATATATATAAAATCTAATTGCAGTGACTAGCGTTATTGGTTCCAAAAATGTTTTGGGTCAACAATATTTTGTAGTATAACAACTTACTACTTAATTTTTTTGATGTTATTATCTGTAAAATAAGTTTATTTAAAGTTGACATCTCTGCCCTTTCTTGAAATATTGGGAACGAAAAAATTGCTTCTGGACTAAGGGCCATGTGAAGGTACGTACATGTTAATTATGAGTACAGACATCTTTCTTAAAACCTTTGATTTAGATTCTTGAAACCTTAAAACGCCGAGAAATGTCCAAATTTTCATTTGAACAATTCGGAAAAACTAATAATTACCTTTGCGAAATAAAAAAAACTAAATCCTTAAAGTTTTCTACTTTAACTTTACTCAATTTAATTTTCTACAATAATATTTCAAAAGCTTAATTAAACTTTATAAAAAAAAGTAAAATTTTGGTTTCTATTCAAGAACAATTTAATAGAACCAGGAAAGAGTATGAATTTTTAAAAAGATTTACTTATGAATAATATATTTGGTATCTGGAGTTGAAAATAAAGACTTATTCTAAAGTTTTTTGGTAATTTTGAATACTAAAAGAAAATCGAGTCTTTTCAAGGAACTTAAGTGATACTTGTAATAATTTTTCTTTATTTTTCCAATCAAATGTTGCTGACTTGAGAATAACTTATGATCAGGATTATAATAATTTCAATTCTAATACAAATGCTGGCAGCCTTTGTTTATCTATAGATGATGTGTTGTCAACGTTATCATCTCTGGACAATAGTAAACAGTTTCTCTGCTGCACTAAATAAAATTCATCAACTTCTTAAATACAATTTAGCAGCCCCAAAGTGTTATATTTTCAACATACCTTAAGTACAAAGAATAGTTTTAGATACTTGGAAACATTTTCTTATTACCCTTTTGCATAAATCTGGATCTAAGGAGTCGGTGCAAAATTATAGACCTATTGCTAAACTTCAGTTAATCCCAAAAGTATTTGAAGCAATTGTTAAAATAAACTATTTAGTTTATTTCGAAATCATATTTTTCAGCTTCAGTATGGCTTTATGAGTGGTAGATCGACGGCAACAAATTTATCAATATCTCTCTTCTTTGCTTAGAAAATGGTTTGCAAGACGACGTTATTTACACCGATTTTTTAAAGGCATTTGATAGTGTGTAACTTAATATTCTTTTTAAAAAACTTGAGCTGGGTTTCACTCGGCTCTGCTTGATTGGATTAAAAGTTATTTAGTTGGATGTAGTCAATATGTTAAAATTGGAGATATTTTATCAAAGGAAATAATAAATTTTCAGGTGTACCACAACGCAGCTACCTTGGGCCGCTCCTTTTTACTCTTTTTATTAATGATTTGCTAAATTATACTTCTTATGCAAAGTGGCTGCCAATGATTTCAAGATTTGAAGCTGTGTAAGATCTCCAGTAAAATTTGAACTGATATTGACTGCATTCTTAACTGGTGTACTATAAATATTTTTTAATTCAATATTTAAAAATTTAAGATCCTAAATCCATTTAGTTTCAATTACAAAATTAATAATCATCCATTACAAAGCTTAACGCAACAAAAAGATCTTGGAGTTACCTTGGACTATAAAATGAGTTCTTAGCTTCAAATCGACCACGTTATTTCTAGGAAATTACACGATGTTGGGTCTAAAAGTTCTAAGTCTTTAACTTTACTAAATCAAGTATCCTTTTAATTAAAAAAGTTCAGAAAAGATTTATCAAATTTGCTTTACTTAAGGTTTTTAGAAACTCAGATATTCCATCTTATGAGATCAGGTGTATATTAATTAATTCGATACTCTTTGCTTTCGATGTTTTGAAATCTAATTTTATTTGCTATCAATGTTTAATATTCAGGCACGTACCTTCTCGTAGTTAGCGACCTACAGAGATGGTAAGTTTTTACATGTTGCTTTTCATAGTATATACAAATTATGCTAAAAACCATTCAATTTCCGTATTGCTTTTAATGTATTTTATTTTTGAATTGATTTAAACAATAGTAGGTTAGATATTAAAAGGCATTTGTTATTTTATTTCATTATTTGTAATAAACTTTATTATTTTAAGTAAAGTATATTGAACTCATGTATTATAAATCTTATTATTATTTGATTTAAATGCACTCTCCAAAGGTTATGTTACTTGAAAGAGGAAAATAAATAAATAAATAAAATTCACAAATATTTATGCCAATGATTTGTGAGTATGCTAGTCGGAAAATATTGATAAAGAATTACAAAATATAAAATCTCAAGATTAGAGAGGCCTTTGAAAATTGTACAATGTTTTAATTAATGTGATTATCATTTCTGCTATAAATTTCAAAAATAGAATAAGTTCCTGGTTGAGGATAGAAAAGGTACCAAATACGTTCTTTCATATTTTTTAAAATACGCGTTTCTGTATAAAAAAATAAATTATTTATAAGTAATAGACAAAGTACTTACAGTTTCTTCTAATCATATATTATTATCAATGTAGATTTCAAAACTGACAATATTATATCTACAACTAAATAAGTTGATCGTCATGTTGGTAATGCAAAAGATTTAGGTGGAGGTGTTCTCATAGCGGTAAAAATACATATTTCTCTTCTTCTGTATATTTTCCATTTGAATTATCAATTGAACTAGTATGTGCAAAGATAATGGTACAGACCAAGACTATTTTCATTTTAAACGTTTATATTCCTCCAAAAAGTTTAGAGTCTGTTTATAGCGCACTCTCCTTAGCATTAGACTTTGTTATCAGTTTATCCTGCGCTGACACCAATATTCTACTTCTAGATGATTTTAATTTAACGCACATTGACTGAATTCCATCAGAAGACGAATCTTTCCTTGAACCCTCTCTTTCATCTTCACAATTGGAAATATCTTTTCTCGATAAAATCCTTCTTACTGACTTACAGCAAACAAGCTGTATTAAAAACTCAAAAAATCTAATTCTCGATTTAGTCTTTTCTTCTGACGCTATTAGCACTCCTGTTCTAGAATCTAGATCAAGAATTACTAATATTGATAAATATCAACCTCCCTTGGACATTTTTCTTGACTTAAGTAATCACCTTACTGAACATAGTAATTCCTTTGATTGCTTATATAATTTTGACTTCAGATGAGCTAATTTCAAGTTGTTGTCTGAAGATTCAACCATTTCTGGAATTGCTAATACTTTTTAGCGTTTTCCAATATTGACGAAGCAGTTTCAATTTTTTATAAGATCCTTAATAATTGTTTAGAAACAAATCTATCTTTTAAGAAATCAAGAAATCTCAAAACTCTGTCTCCAGTCAACTTCTCTTTTTATGTTGAACTCTTTAACAAATTTAAATCTCTTTCTAATTTTTTATACGCTTGTTATGTTATTGACATGGGCACCTCTTTGAAAGAGAATCCTAAGAAATTTTGGAAACTTGTAAATTTAAAGCAAAATCAGATGGCTTTCCAGTTAACTTCACTTACAAGAACCTTTCGTTAGATAAAACTGTTGATATCTGTAACGGTTTTTTAACAAATTTCAGTGAATCATTTGTTAATAGCCCTCAAGAAGTTGATGAAGCACATTTTCATAATCTTCACTCCTTTTCGCAAACTTGCTGTAGTCAGATCTCTGTGCTACAGAGTACGGTCCTTGATCTTTTATCTGCCTTGAATGATGACTGTTCAGCCGGTTCCGATGGTATTCTCCCAATAGAACTAAAAAAGTGTAGTAATGCTTTATTTGAACCCTTTACGTTCTTATTCAAACTTTCTTTAAAAACAGGCAAATTTCCCAATATATAGAAGAAGTCACTAACACCAATTTTCAAGAAAGGTAACAAGGCGGATATACCTAAGCAAGTACAGACCTATTGCAAAGCACTGTTGCATTCCTAAAGTGTTTTAACAAGTTGTTTGTGAAAGTGTAGCATTTTTTAGTAAAAATATTTTGCAAACAACAACATGGTTTTGTGAAAAAAAGGTCAACCGTTACTAATCTCCTCATATTCTCAAAAATATGTTCAAACACTTAAGAACAAGGTTATGAAATTGACTGTGTATACACTGACTTTTCTATAGCTTTTCACTAACTTATTTTATTTAAATTCAAAGCTCTTGGTTATTATCCATTTTCCATTTTTCTTAGCTTGGATCAAATCATACCTTGAAAACAGATCCTATGAAGTAAAATTTAGAAAGTCTCTTTCTGAACCTTTTGTTTCTCAATCTGGTGTCCCCCAGGGATGCCATCTTGGCCCTTTTCTGTTCATCCTGTCTATTAACCACGTATCGTCATGTCTGCGCTCAGGTGAAGTTCTCATTTTTGCTGATGACATGAACATTTTTAAAATTGTAAAGTCCACCCATGATCGTATCCTTTTACAAGCCGACATTGAAAGTTTCACATTTTGGTGTATAGCCTTGCCCTCAACCCTTTAAAATGCCAGTCGATAACTTCTACTAAGAAACATATCGGTAGTGTGTATGATTATTATTTCAGTTCCAAGTTAGAGTTTACACATCACATTAATTTTATTGTCAATAAGGCAAGTTCTATGCTTGGTTTTATAGAACGCAGGGCAAAGGAGTTCAATGATCCCTATGTTACTCTTCCTTTGTACAGTTGCATGTACATGTTCGTCCTCATCTTGAATATGCTTCGCAGGTATGCCCTCCTTATTACGAAATTTATAGAAAACATATTGAATCAATTCAACATAATTTCATTCGCTTTGCCCTAAAGGGTCTTCCTTGGGAAGATCCTTATGATCTGCCTCCCTATGAACATCGTATTTAGCTTCTTCAATTGCATGATGGTTAGTGCGTTGGACTGTCATGCTAGAGGTCTTGGGTTCGATCCCTGCCTATGCCATCTAAAGTCTTTTCACGGGTACTGCCTCTTGCGAGGAATTGACAAATTCTCCAAGAGTAACTATTGTCATGAAAAAGTGCTTTCTCAAAATTAGCCGTTCGGAGTCGGCATATAAACTGTAGGTCCCCACCATTCCTGACAACATTACTCGCACACAGGAATGGTTGAGAGTTGTAAGTCACTAGGCCTTAGTTCTCAACGGACTGTCGCGCCACCCAATTTATTTTGTATTTATTTATTAATTGCAATCTCTCCATCAATGGCGTGTTAACAATGATTTAATATTACTTTCTGCTAACTACTTTCTGAAATTCTGAAGTGTAAGTTATTGAATCCATCACTTTCAATCGGGTATACCTCTTGATCATGACCTGATATATACCTAGTTAGTAACCCTTAAATCAAACTCAAGCCATCAAAAGCCTTCTAAAAATTTCCCTCAATTGTTCTAAAGTCAAAGATTTCTTTAAAAAAAAATATTATTCCAAGTACCTGATGTGTCTAAACTTACTTTTTATTTGTCACTCTCTTTCCTAATAAAGAGAAAAAAGTCGTAAACAAGCTTCTCAAAAATCAAATGGGGTGGCGCAACAGTCCGTTGTGAACCAGGGCCTAGTGACTTACAACTCTCAACCATTCCTGTGTGCGAGTACTGTTGTCAGGAATGGAAGGGACCTACAATTTAAGGCCGAATCCGAACGGCTAATTTGAGAAAGCACTTTTTCATGACAAGAATTACTCTTGAAGAAATTGTCAATTCCTCGCAAGAGGCAGTACCCGCGAAAATTATTTTTTTTTTTTTTTAAATTAAGGTGGCACAGGCAGGGATTGAACCCAAGCCCCTTGCATGACAGTCCAACGCACTAACCATCATGCCACGGGTACTACAAGCTTCTAACTATGTTTAAATACATACTCTGAACTATATATTTACGTCGTTGGGTCCTTTTAAAAAAACACTTCATGCAGACAAAATATGTAAGCATACCGTTTTCCATCCTCTTGGTATACTTAAAGAGGTAGGTACAAATGCAAGTTAAAGATAACTAATGACCAGGATCTACATAATGCCTCGTCCATTTACACGCTTACCACACTCGTGACACATTATGATATGCACAAGCATTGCTTTAAGTGCACACATCATCATATGTGTGGAGAAACTGTCCATGGACATGGGATTCCCTCCTCATCCTCATCTCATACATCTATAGTGTGTTGCTAAAGGGTAGTCTTTTCTATAGAAAACCGCGCTCCATGGACTTTGTCGTCCACTTTTATGCGCGCTGGCTGCACTAATCCTTTTCGAAAATAGAAGCTGAGATTTTCTATGTCTTTTTTTTTTGTTGTTGTTGTTTGTTCCTGCTGCTGACGCTGACCCTATCCACTTCCAGTCACCATCATCGTCGTCGTCGTCGTCGTTGTCGTTGTTGTCGTCGGAGTCTTTTCGTCGTGCACTTTTTATACTTATAGCAATATTTCCTTACTCAACCCACTCGTTTTATATGCGCGTTCTGTTGCATGGTTAATTCATGAAGTGCGCTGACGAGTGCCGGCTTCATCCTTTAGGACGCCATCGCCATCATTATTATCAACATCCTCCCCATCATCATCATCGTCATCGTCATTTTGTAGTTGTTGTTGTCATGCAAGTTGTTGTTGTCATCATCATAGTGCTTGTCCTACACCACGTTTAGATGATGTTTTGCGATGACGGATTAAAGGTGTTCCGAGCTGCGCAAATGGTTCCTCCACTCCAACTTTACAAAATGCTTAATTTCTGTTTTGTACCTACATCTAAATCTGTACGCGTCTGCCTAGTGCCTACTGCCTATAGGTAGGTACTTTTCCACGTAGGCCGATGTTCACCGACATTCATTTAGCGTGTTTCAACAATTTAATAATTAGAGTAGCTTGAGAATAGGACTCCGACTAGTGGTCTTGGTGCGGTCGGTCGTCGGTCGGTGGTGGCTATAATAGCTGGTGTGAGTTGAAAAGGATTTTGTGCGTAGGCCGGCTAAAGAGCTTGTCCGACCGATAACGACACGACAACATGTGTGCGGTGTGCGCTTAATTATTCCCTGAGCTGTGTTTCGCTTTATCTTCGACGAGCTTTAGAAGATTGTCACCGCATCACCATCAGCTCAGCTGTAAACATCTTTAGCACTTTTTCTTAAGACTCATCACTGATGCTTCTCTAATGGACATCTTGACGCGATCGGGATGAGCCCGCATGTGACATGTGGGATGGGTATAAGTGGCGTTTAGTTGTGGAAGGGCTCTGCTGATACATTGAATTGATGGTATAGAGGTATCCGTGATGTGCACGCATTTGGAACTCCTTGATTTGGATTGGGAATGCGAATGCGCATTGTGGAGAGTGTCAAGGTGATTTCCATCAAACTCTCAAGGAGCCCCAGCGCGATGCTCGTGAGTGTCATTTCGATCGCCTACGTGCCGCTCTATAGGTAAGGTATAGGTAGATACTCCCGCAATTTAAAATCTTTTCTTTTATCGGATTGTGCCTATTTCATGAAATGCACTATTTCAACACCTAATTGTGTTCCATTTAGCTATGGATGGGCCCACGCGGATGGAGACGCTGACGCGACATGGAGACACTTTGCTTGACAGGACTGATGGCTGGGATGGAGGTATATTCATGCCTAAGGAAGACATTTTACTGCTTCGAGCAGCACACTATTTGAATCACAATTGGGTGCTCGAAGGAGTGTGAAATCATTTAGGGAAACTCTGTGTATGTTGATGGTGGGTGATGGAAATCATAAACAAGTCCAGTTGCTCATGGTGTACAAAGAACTCGCTCCATATGGTTGAGCTTATAATATGAACGTTGCCTTGCCCCATGGACAGACTTATGAAGGAGCAGTCTTATGACGAGTACGAGTAAATCATTGTAGGTACTGATGACTGTTATTTTATAAACAAACAAAATAATTATGCAACAGAAGCACAAAGCACAAGCACTTACCCTGCAGAAGAGGCAGCTTCTGATGAGTAGCTTGTTAATGAGGTTCCAAAAATATATCCACGTCACTGTCCCCTCCGTCTGATAGTCTTCTGATGGTAAAGTCTACATGGAGCAGGTGTGTTGTTTTGAATATAGTTTTATTTAGACTCATCGATTTTCTTGACATTGGAAAAATATTCAAATTGAGTTTATAATTAGGTGATAACATTGTTGTCTATATCGGGGCAAGCTAAAGATAAGGTCTCCTACTGTTATAAGAGTTTGTGTTTTTTGTTTTAATATTTCAAGGGCCTTTTGCGGTCGAATGGATGGGAAAATATTTTGATGTTTGTTTTTATTTGTTTATGTTGATGTGAAGATTAGACAAAGTTCATAGTATCGAAAACCAATCACAGCGGGTGGTATTTTTCAACAAATGATAGGTTATGACATATTTGAATATAAACAAAACGATAAAGCTTTTTATTTGAGATCATTGAATATTAACGCTACAAGATTGAGATCATTTTGATATACATGTTTATTTAAGAGGTGTGGATGATTTTATAAGTCAAACGTAGACGTATACAAAAATGAGTTAAACCATGTTTATGTAAATTTTTTGGAAGGATTTTTATTTTTGTAAGAAAGTTGCCAGCTGATTTTTTTTTTCAATTTTAAATTAAATTAAATGCGTTAAAATTCAGTAACTTAAATAGGTTTTAAGTTTTTTTTTTATATAATTATCAGGTCAAAATTATTCTTGAGCTAATATTATATTTTGTTCGTAAAATATTTGAGGCTAAAAGTTGTATTTGTTTTAAGATTTTTGTATCAAGATTTAATTTGACAAATCAGACCGATTACGATAACTTCAACTATATTTTAAAGAAGAATATCCAAATTAATTATGCATACATAAGTGCCCATTTTTAGAAATTGGATCGGAAAATTAAGAAAATGGATTGAGTATGATTACCTCCGAAATTTTTGAATCGAATTTTTAAAAGTTGCTTTACTTTGGATTAACTTAAATTTTGCTGTATTAATGATAATTTTATGGTTCTTCAAGTTAAAAATTGAAATAAATTAAGTCTCGCAACAGCTCGTTGAGAGCTAGGGACAGTGACTTACAACTCTCAAATATTCATATGTGCTAAAAATGTTGTCAGGAATGGAAGAGACCTACAATCTAAAACCTATCTTAAAGCTAGACAAAAATTCATAAAACTAGCCTAATTAACCATAACTTACAACTAACTTACTGGTCTCTTACGGGAACTCTAAGTTAAACTATAACACTTAATACTAATGCCTTCGGCCCTAAGATCTATTTAACTTCAATTCCATTTTATTTATTTTTTTTATTCATTGGAAAATTTAGACAAAACTAATATCAATATCCTATTTTATTTTTACTTAAAAACTACTTAAAATAAGGTCCTTAATATAAAACTTAAAGCTAACTTAAAGCTAACTTAAACTACCTATTCTACCTATAAACTACTTACAACTAGAACAACCACAGTAGCAAATATAACTATCTAACATTTTGTTTTTCATATTTTGTTGTCCTCTTTTTTTTTTATTTTTTTTTGTTTTGTATTTTTGTTTATATCTTCTTTTGGCACCATGCCGATTCTACTTAAAACTAAACCCTAAAACTATAAAACAAGTATATATGCCGGCCAAGGCTTACATCCCAATCCCTACAAACCACTATCAAGTGCCTATTAAAGCCAACAAAACTGGTTCACCCTATCAGTTCGGTCCCGTTTGGACACAGCCCTACTGAACCGAAAGAGCTTTGTTCCGCCTTGTTCCATGACGTCCCGATTGTACAGGAGTCGCCTATATACGATTCGTCGTCTGACGCGGTAGATTAGTGGAACTGCCAATCTATCCTGTATCAGACCCCATTAAACGCTAATTAATTATCAGCTCAAGAAATATCTCGAAGAACGGAAGCTTCTTAATGACCGACAGTATGGTCTTCATAGCAATAGGTCCACTAGTGATCTCATGGTTCATCTCACCGAACAGAGGAACAAATCTTTACATCGTTTTAGAGAAAGTAAGATTATTGCACTTGATATTTCAAAAGCATTTGATAGAGTTTGGCACAAAGCTCTCTTATCGAAAATGCGTGGTTTTGGTATAGATGAATCCCTTTTTCTTTGGATTAGAAATTACATTTCTAACCGTTCAATACAAGTTGTGTTAGATGGTTTCAAGTCTGAAATTCATAAAATAAATGCTGGTGTTCCCCAGGGCTCCGTTTTGTCTCCTACTCTCTTTCTTATATTCATAAATGATCTTATGTCTGCCACTTCTAACCTATTAACCTGTTTCGCTGACGAAAGTACCCTCAGCTTCTTATACTCGTTTCTAAATTCATATCCTTGTCCTTCGGATGTGGAACTTAAACGGCAGCGTATGATAAGCTCATTAAATTCAGATCTTGACAGCATTGTACAATGGGGAATCAAAAACCGTGTAGAATTTAATGCTTCGAAAACTCAATGCTGTCTCCTGTCGTTAAAGCGTAACACACCCCCGGTGCCACTATCTATGAGTGGCACTTACATCCAAGCAACTAATTAAGATTCAGTATTCGGTGTGTGTATCACAGATAACATTTTATGGAATGATCATTGCCAAAAATGCTGCCAGGTGCTTAGGATTTCTCCGACGGTGCAAGAAATTTGTTTAGTTAGGTTTAAATCTATAATCGAAACATTTACATTGCTAGAACACCGCCGCAATGTTTATTGCCTTTCGTTGTTTTATCGATATTTTTACAAACAATGTTTTGTAGAATTATTCAGTTGCATTCCACCCCTTAAACAATTCAGCCGTAATACTCGCACTTCCAGGAATGCTCATCAGTTTACCCTTGAGTTCAATTTTGGGCGTACTGTCAAGTATAAAGATTCCTTCTTAAATCTTAAATCGAGAATGTTTAATGCTTTAGCCAACCCTGTTTTTCCTCCTATTTTGATGTTCAGAACTTTAAGACCAATGGTATCTCCTTTTAAATGCTTTCCTATTTTTCTAATGCTCACACTGTGTTTAACTATAAACATATAAAGGGTACTAATAACCCTTTGAGTGCCTGTAAATTATAAAAAAAGTCTGTCTAAAAAGAGGAATGAATCTGGTGGAATGAAGCCGCTTAAGCATGCACTCTCAAAATACTCGGCGTTTGGATAGAACGCCCGAAAATTTAATTGTTGGTCGAAGACATAGCTCTTGCAATGTGACCTCGAATTAGTTTTATCACGAAATTGTCAATTCTGTTGATTCGAGCCCCGTTGTATATTACCTCGTTGGAAAAAAAAAATGCACGTAAGAAGATTCGGATGTTCCATATAAGCCGGTACAGTGTCGTAAACACTGCTGCTCGAACACCCGAAACTTCTCCATCTGGGAAGGGGCAACGCTGAACCACACAGGACAACCATAAACGATCATCTGGGGTTAAACTGACTGCTGTAAGATGGTCGTTTCGTCAGAGCGAAGGCTCCTCTAGCCCTGGTCGATTTCCAGTCGTCGCAATATCGCTGAATCTTGTCGAAATCATGCTGCAAGAGACTTCTAATAACCTCAACCTTTCGGGCCGTTCTATACGCAATTAGATCGGCAGCGTACGCAATTGCTTTTGTAAGACTACCTATCAGATCGCTGCCTGGTGTAAATACTGAAGAGAATCAGCGAATTCACCGCTCCCTGTTGAAGATCAATTTACATTAAAAATGTTGTGATAGAAGTTACATTTCCACTTTTGACAACAAACTTTCTACCGTTAAGCACATCATAAAGTGTATACAACAATGGCTTGGCTGCTCAGTTTTAGGTAAAGAACCTCTTACCATACGGTGTTAAAAGCCTTTTCCAAATCAACTAGAACAGCACCTGTGCATTGTTGTTTTGATTTATTCCATTGGATATCAGAAACGAGTTTAGACGCAGCATGAATTATGTCATGACCCGCCTTGAACCTGAACTGTTCATCCGGAATTATTTTGTTGTCCGCAGCCCTATTAATGATCATTTCGAAAACTTTGCTGATGCTCGGAAGAAGTCTTATCGACCGAAGATTTGGCGGGTTGGAGTTGTTCTTTCTCTTTTTCGGGAGAGGATTAACCACAGCAGTCTTCCAATGCATTGGATAATATGCATTATTCAATGCATTGTTGAAGAGTGTGGTGTAAATGTCAATTGCTTCCGTCGGTAAATGTCTTAGTACAATGTTGGATATACCATCGACACCTGCTGACTTCTTATTTTTTATTGACTTGAAGATGAGTTGAAGCTCAACCTTCGTCACTAACAAGGGACTTGGTCCCATTTGCTCGGCGATTATGGCATTTGCCAAGGAATCGTCATTGAAGCGCATGAAACCGCGGTTCTCAGATCGCCAATGTGTGATATCATTACGGAGGTAAAAGTGATTAAGTAGGGCTCTGTTTTCCAGGTCGTGGTTAAGGCGGGTGCTAACCTTGTACACTTGCTGGAAAGCAGCTCCTACTGCCTCAACTTTTTCCTTCGGATCTTCAGTTATGTAAAATTCATCGTCAAAGATGGCTTTTTCTGGATTTATTTGCGCTGTCCTGAGTATGTCTCTGTTCTCTACAGTACCTTGTAGTTTCAGACTGGAATTAACTGACTTGATTATGCTGTCGCAGTTCTTGTTAATTGATAAAGGGTGATTTTTTAGAGGTTAGGATTTTCATGCATTAGTATTTGACAGATCACGCGGGATTTCAGACATGGTGTCAAAGAGAAAGATACTCAGTATGCTTTGACATTTCATCATGAATAGACTTACTAACGAGCAACACTTGCAAATCATTGAATTTTATTACCAAAATCAGTGTTCGGTTCGAAATGTGTTTCGCGCTTTACGTCGATTTATGGTCAAAATTGCATTTATGGTCAAAAAAGCAAAATTGCCGCATTTGGAGGGAAGAGCAACCAGAAGCCGTTCAAGAACTGCCAATGCATCCCGAAAAATGCACTGTTTGGTGTGGTTTGTACGCTGGTGGAATCATTGGACCGTATTTTTTCAAAGATGCTGTTGGACGCAACGTTACGGTGAATGGCGATCGCTATCGTTCAATGCTAATAAACTTTTTGTTGCCAAAAATGGAAGAACTGAACTTGGTTGACATGTGGTTTCAACAAGATGGAGCTACATGCCACACAGCTCGCGATTTTATGGCCATTTTGAGGGAAAACTTCGGAGAACAATTCATCTCAAGGAATGGACCGGTAAGTTGGCCACCAAAATCATGCGATTTGACGCCTTTAGACTATTTTTTGTGGGGCTTCGTCAAGTCTAAAGTCTACACAAATAAGCCAGCAACTATTCCAGCTTTGGAAGACAACATTTCCGACAACATTCGGGCTATTCCGGCCGAAATGCTCGAAAAAGTTACCCAAAATTGGACTTTCCGAATGGACCACCTAAGACGCAGCCGCGGTCAACATTTAAATCAAATTATCTTCAAAAAGTAAATGTCATGGACCAATCTAACGTTTCAAATAAAGAATCGATGAGATTTTGCAAATTTTATGCGTTTTTTTTTTTTAAGTTTTCAAGCTCTTAAAAAATCACCGTTTAGTTCCTGTAGTTCTCCTTAATCAACAGATTGACATTTTTTATTGACAAATTCAGTGTCGTCGTACAAGTTTTTTAGTCTTGTCAGTAGGCCACTATTATGCCTACAAAGTGTGCCAATAGTCGCATTTCTGTAAGCGTCCGTTTGGTCCCGTTCTTTGTACCTTGGTATTGTCCGTTCCATCGTTCGTTTTGTTGCTTCATCCGTCTGTTGTAAATGTTGGTCAATTTCTGTATTTGTCAGGTTTCTGTTGTTTGGTGGAACTATGTCACTCGAACGAAGTTCTCTCTCCACGCGTTCGTTCGGAATTTGCATTACAGCAGCCAGTCCGCACTGACCACTGTATATTCGATTGTCTGTTAGCAGTTTCGAGAGTGTTTACCCACTTTGTCTGTAATTGTCAGTGTGGTGTCGTACAGAAAAAGATCCAGAAAGGAGCTGTACCATAAGTAATATGATTATTAATATTAAAATTATTTAAAACAATAAAAATATTATCTGATTCACTTAAATTATATAAAGGTATTTGAACTTTGAACCCTATTAATAGAACTGTATATATTTCTCTTAACAAATATAAAGTCATAGCAGATAGAAGATAAATTCTTAATTGAACAGAATTTTGTTTTATTTAATTGATTTCTATGAAAATCAAAACTAAAGCCAATTAAAAATTTGACTTCTTACATTTTTTATTACCTTCGCACTTTGGTGTTAATTATTTATCCAACACTGACTAAAAATATCGTGATATAGATCAAAAAGTATTAATGAAAAAATAAATGGATTGGTACTTTGGACAGAAAAAATAAAAAGAACTAATTATTGTCAGTATTTTACTACATCATCAATTAAATAAACCTTTGAAGTTCCTTATTATTTTTGTTTAAATGATGGGTGCATAAATGTTGGATAAGATTATTTTTAAACATACCTGTTACTTTCTTATTTGCTCTATAAATACATAACGTAGTAATTATTTTTAAATTGTGATTTGCTTGAAGGGTATGCTTTCCATACACCTAACATTATTTTTAAATTTAATCCTAATTTTTCCTGAATATCATCAGAATTTTGGCATGGTTTTCTTTTATTTTTGTTTTTGAATACCGAGAACGTTGTGTTGTTGTTTTGTATAGCGTTAAAAAAAACTTTTGTTTAGTTCTTCTACAACAATCTGTTTTAACATTTCGAAGGTTCATGTTTTCCATGCCACGCGTACGACAGTAGAATTCAGCAGCCAAAAGTAGCTGGACACCATAAATCTTTCGCCTAAAATTCCCAAAAGAATACAGAAAATATTTATGGTAGCAATAAAATTAATGCTCATACTACCTTTCATTTGTTAAACTCATTTATTGCTTTATATAAACCTCTTTGAAGGACAAACTCATACTCACATACTACCTGCAAATATACGTATGTATATCCTTCATGTGTCAGTCATCTTTTACTATCAATCCATTTTAAAACCGTGCCAGTTCCACATTAAAGTTTCAGTCACGCGACATTATCTTCAAAACACCCACCTGGAAGCTATGCCTATCATTCCAATTATATCCTTCAAAAATCTTTTCAAAAATTCTCCTACTAAATGCCTCATTTTTTCCATCAAAAGTAAAGAAATCCTTTAAATAGAAGCCAGATTTGTTCTGCATCAGGACATCGATAATAGTGACGATGATGATGATGATGAAGATGAAAATGAGTCCCGGAATATTGGAAGGATCCTTTTTTTTGTTGTTAATTTTCTTTTTGGTATTGTTCGAGTGAATTTTCAACGGCCTGGTGCTGCAACAGGAATTCATTTCATGGCTTTTGAAAATCACTTGGGCATGGCAAAGCGGATGCAAATCTGAGCATCCGTGGCAAATTTCAATCTAGCGTGCAATTTCTATGTGTATGTGCAAAGGATATATTCTTATTGCGCAGATGCAACTGGATGCAATTTTGTTTTGTTTAAATTCCATCATACACATGTTTGGGAAGAATGAGGAATGAGTTCAATTTGGCGGAAAAAGATCCTTGCGTGTACGAGTAAGCATGTTTGTTGTCCTTTTATTTAATCAACGTATATGTACACATATGAGCGAGGATTAGAAGAAGGATCAAGTTTTTCTTTAAGGAGTGATATTCCTGCGTGTGAAATAATTCTTAATATTGAATTGGATCAATCAAAAGGATCAAATTCCCATCATTCGATGTTACCTATACCTACATGAAAGCATCTTAATCCTTGCTATAATGTTTATTAAATCTTATGTTAAAATTCTTTCTTTGAAGTGCGGTAGGTATAGGTACTGTCTGTATACATTTATCCTTATTCCTTTTACACTAAATTACTATTTTTCTCCCTTAAGCTGTATATTTTGTATACGAGGAGAAGGTCAAAATAATATTTGTTTTTACTTGAACATAAATGAGAAGATTTGGATTAAGATTACTTCCAATCGAAAGGATATTCGTAAAATGTTGTTTGTTGTTGTTTCAAGTGTCCTTTTAAAACTGTTTTTATAGGATGCAATTATGTTCGATTGATGGAATTTTCACTCGAAAATGAGAACCTTTTTTTATTTTTTTTTACTTTTTGGGTAAAATATTTTGATTCCTTGGAAATAAATTGAATAGGTAAGGTTATAAGTATTGTGTATTGTTGGGTGATGGGCTTGAATGTTCTTTTTGCTAAATTTAGCCAATAAGTTGTTGATTGAAGAAGTCTATTGTTGTTTAAGAGAGTAAATCGACCCTGAAGGTTAATTAGTGTTATTAGAACCTATGTACACAAGCCTGAAATAACACTCAAAAATGGTTGGTTTTATACCTTATGAGCGAGGAGAATGTCAGTTCAAAAAACTTATTAAAAATTAAGGTGTTTTTTCGGTTCTTAGAGAAAAGACGTTGCAAATTATTATTTTTGTTAAAATATAGTGCTGAAATAGCAATGTTAACAATTGTGTGGGTACGTAAAAAGTCTGTAAGAAATGGATTAAGGCTTCACAAAATAAAGTTGTTTTTAGTGAATTATAATTTTACAAAAATAAAATTTGAAATATATGTACTTTGCCTTTTTTGTTTTCAAAGAAGAAAACTTTCTTTAAAATGGAACACAACATCTTTCAAGTGACTTTTCTAACTGCGCATTCTGTCATTCCAAATATCAAAGAACTTTTTGATGATTCCAGGCTGTATCTCAGGGATTGATTAGATGAAATTGGTCTTATGAGCTTGAGTCTTTTCTGGTTTCTTCGTACAATGCATAACATAAGTTTTTCACTGTTCCACATATAGCCAGTCTAAATTGGCCAATAGGGGGGTAAGAACAGGATTTAGAAATCTAGTGAGGACAAAATTATTTTGGAATGGTCTCGTTATCCTACATAAGCCATCAGGTGTCATCCAAATCCATGTATTTAACTTAATAGCCATATTTTCAAACAAATGCCCCAATTACGATGCCATATTCGATAACAAACTATCACTCTCTATGAAACGAATAATAAAAATAACGTTGGTGTTTTATAAGACCTTGATATTTGTATTTTGTTTGTTAACGTAGCTTATCGTCAAAAACGATGATTTTTCGCAAAAGTTACAAGAATCGGTGTCACTTCTTGGAATTCAAAACACTTAGATACTTCAGAAAAAGCTTTTCAATGTTTCCAACGTTGTTGAAGTTTAAAGTGACTTATTTTTTTGCTTTGGTGTGATAGACTGATAGACTGAATTTAAAGTTAAAAAGAGGCTGGGATGCGACTCACACTGATAACTTCCCACCCCGTCCGTCGATTTGTCTTGCTTAAATGTTTTTCTATATGTACTCGTATCAATTTTTACCAAATCTACGTACCATTTTTTGTATATATATAAAAATTACTGAATATTGAAAACAACATTTTCTGTAAAATAAAATAAATTTGAAGCCAATATTTTTAATTTTTGAAAAGCTATTTGAGTCGAAATTAAATTTTTACCAAGTTCTAGTATTGTTTTTTTTTTAAAGTTTTATTTATTGTAAGAAAACTGTTAATTCGATTTTTTTCAAAATTTTATCGAATGTTGAAAACAATATTTCTTATAAGATAACATAAACTTGAAGTCAATATTTAAAATAATTGAAAAGATATTTGAGTCGAAAATCAATTTTTAGCAACTTTTGTTAAATTTTGTTTAGGTTTTTAATTTTTGTAAAAAAAACTGTCAATTCGATTTTTCTCAACATTTTTCAAAGCAATATTTTTATAAGATAAAATAAGTTTGAAGCCTAAATTTAAAGTTTTTGAAAACATATTTGAATCGATATTCAATTTTTACCAACTTTGAGTAATGCTTTTTTTAGATTTTTGTTTTTTTATTAAAAAAACTGTCAATTCGATTTTCATCAAAATCTTATCAGATGTCAAAAATATTATTCTTCGTTGCACAAAATTGTTTTGGATATGAAATCATATTTGAATCGTAAAATTTTGGAGGTATCAATTTTTTTTCAGTGGATTTTTTTCATAAAATATACTTCTTTGATATCAGCAATATATTATATAAAATTTGAGTCTCTAACGTTTTTGGTTCGTTAGATATTTAAGGTTAACCAAAATGTTCACCTTTTTTTTAAACTGCTATGGTAAAAATACTACCCACGCAATTTTCTTAAGAGCCCTTTTTTTATATTTCTGCCTTATTATCTGTATAACAAAACTTATTTGAAGTCGATATCTCTTCTGGTTCTTGAGCTATCAACGACGAAAAAACGTCGCGAACGTACGTACACACGCACGCAAGACATCTTTCTAAAAATCTTATATTTCGACACAAGGGACCTTGAAACGTCGAGAAATGTCAACATTTTCAATTTGACAAATTGGACCCATTACAATAACTTCGTATGGAAAGTTAATAAAGCCCTCAAATTAGACGTTCGGATTCGGCTTAAAACTATAGGATCCCTCCAATCCTGAAAACAGTACTCGCACACAGGAATGGTTGAGAGTTGTAAGTCACTAAGCCCTAGTTCTCAACGGACTGTTGCGCCACCCAATTTATTTAACTTAAAGACCAAACATTCTTTAAGTTTGAGGACTCCTTATTAATTTGAAATAAACTGAAACCAACATTTCTTATCAGTGGAGTAGTCAGCGCTAAGAGTTGTAAATACTTAAGACTTTTATTTAACTAAAAGTTAAAATTTTTAAACAAAGACTTTAAGTCAATTGACTCAAAATCAAATTGACTTCAGTCTTTTTAGCTTTATAAACTGTTTTAAGTCATTTAAAATTCAATTTTGAAAGTATGTAAGTTTTTTGAATTCAGTTTTTTTAACTCAAAAGTCTTTAAATGACTTTAAGGTCTTTGTAAAGTAAAGGAGACTGCAAAAAAACTTGAATTTCACTCCATTGACTTCTTAAATTGGATTAAAGCCATGGCTTTTAAAATAATTTTTAATTTAAAAATTAAAGTTATTTCAGAAGTTGATATATTTATCGAAATAAAAATACAAAAAATTCATAGTTGTTGTGTCTTCAGAGTAGTGCTTCTTCACATACAACGCAAATCCTCTTTAAAATGAGACCAATTTGTCGTAGTGTTTCAAATCTTGAATTGATAATTGATAATTGATAATTGATAAACGTTGAAAGTTATAATTTCTGGTTGAATTTGTTCTTGAATCAAAAAAAGGTAAGGCTTAATTAGGTAGGTTCCATTGGCTTGGAGCAGTTTTAAGCTTATTTCTTCTTTAGTATCAGCTGCTTCATGATTTTGGCTTCGAAAATTTTTAAAAAATTGCTTATGTAAACCCCCGATTTTGTCATAGTAGCTGCTTTTAAAAAAGGAGACCCTCTAAACTGCACCAACTATAGAGGAATCAGTCTAATTAACATCGCCTATAAAATTTTCTCTGCCGTAATATGTGTACGTCGAAAGCCCATCGTCAACAACCTGATAGGTGCTTATCAGTGTGGTTTTAGACCAGGAAAGTCCACAGTTGATCAAATATTCACATTACGACAGACAAATCGACACCTACCATCTTTTCATCGATTTCAAGGCCGCATATGACAGCATCTACAGGGACGAGCTGTATAGAGCCATGTCTAGTTTTGGCATCCCTGCCAAACTTGTCCGTTTGTGCAGAATGACCATGGAGAATTCACGCTGCTCCATAAAGGTTGGAAACAACTTCAGAACCTTTCGATGTCAAAAAAGGTTTTAGACAAGGTGATGCGCTGTCATGTGATTTTTTAACATCGTGCTTGAAAGAATAGTGCAGAGCTTACACGTCATCACTAGAGGCACTGTCTTTCAAAAGTCTGTCCAATTACTGGCATATGCTGATGACATTGACATAATCGGATGTAAATGGGGCTTCTTTGAGTATTGAGGCACAGGCGGCAAAAATGGGTTTAACGGTCAATGAGAGCAAAACAAAGTACATGCTGTCGTCTAGAAAGGACATACAACACCGACGTCTTGGTCAAAACGTTAACATCGACAGACGTAACTTTGGAGTAGTCAAGGACTTCGTCTACCTATGCTCCGCTGTAAACGCAGAAAACAATACCAGCCCTGAGATCAAACGCAGAATAACTCTTGCTAACCGCTGTTTCTTTAGACTAAGAAAGCAATTGAGTGGTAAAGTCCTCTCTCGAGGGACCAAAGTGTTGCTATATAAGACCCTTATGATCCCCGTCCTGCTATACGGTGCAGGAGCATGGACCATGACAAAAGCGGATGAAAGTACCTTGGGTCGTATGCATCGAAGGAGAGTGGAGGAGAAGATGGAACGACGAGCTGTACGGGCTGTACAGCGACGTAGACTTAGCCAGAAGGGTAAAAGTCCAACGACTACAATGGCTGGGTCACGTAGAGCGCATGGAAACCAATGCTCCGGCCCGGAAAGTCTTCGAATCCGCACCCACAGGAGAGCGCAGTAGAGGAAGACCGCGGATCAGGTGGCGCGCACAAGTGGAAGGTGACCTCACCCAACTTGGAGCGCGAAACTGCAGACATCTAGCTAGGGACCGAGCTAGATATAGAAGTTTGTTGGGTGAGGCCCTAGTTCACACACAAGTAAGTAAGCTGCTTTCAAGTGCATTTACAATTTACTCATCCTTTCCTTCGTTAATTTATTTGCAGTTTCGTCAGGATCGTGAGTAGATGGCTGTTCTTGTTGAAATTGTCAGTACGACTGGATTTTACGAACTTGCTCCTGTACTCAAAGACTCTGTTAAGAAATAGAACTGACATTTTAAAATTAAAAATAGTTAGAGTAATTTTTTTTTTAAATAATTTCGTGTACAACAATTTTTTTAAATTTTAGTTTAAAAATATTTGTATTATGCAGTTTTTTTAATGTACGTATTTAATTTTATTTCCGTTAAATGATATCGAATTTTATAACAAATGGATTTTAAAAATCCAAAAAAAAATATAATTTGACAGTTTTGAGCATCAAATTTTATGTTCGTTCAGAAAAATTAAAATATTATTAAAATCGGTTCATTATTTCTAAGAAAATTAAAAACGAAATAACAAAATATTTGTTTTATTAAAAGAAACCAAGTTAAGAAACATCATTAAAGATCAAATTTAATATAATTTTAGTGGTTAGTTTTCGAGTAAATTGGAATTTTCGATTTTTGACCACAAAATTGGTTAATTTTAAATAGACCTCAATCGACAGAATATTTTGGACTAAAAGGGCAAGGACAGGCAGAGACACCGCCAGATAGATGGGCTTAATCGGATGATCCACTTTTTTTGACTTCTCTTTCGTTGTACTGTCATGTTTGATTATGAATCTCAAACTCGAAATTCCTTAAAGAATGCAATACTTGCCAAATAGTTCCTTTATATCGCAAGGTAAAATGAGCAAAAGCTGTTAAAAGCAAACATTACAAAATTATACTGGAAATAATCTTAATGTTATTTATACACAGAGAAATTGAAAAAAAAAATAAATGGACAGTTTATACAATAAATCAAAATTAATTAAAAAATTATTGTATCGGAAAATCAATAATTAAACATTAAATATTATTTTTTAATATATGGAGTGCTTAAAAAGTAGTAAATTAAACGTTATAACTTTGTTCTTAAAACTCAATAATAAATTTACACCGAGCTAGAAAATAATGGAAAGTGAAGAAATTATCCAGTTATCAATTTTCTTAAAACCAAGTTTCAATGATAAGTTATAAAGCTATTAGATCGAGTTTTAAACTCATTTTAGAATATTTTCAACTAATTTTCCTTACAATTTGGTAAAATAAAAAGTATGAAGTAAAAAAAAAGTTGTTTCTAATGTTTGTCTTTATAAATTTAAAAGTCTTTCGAGCTTAACTTAAAGTATTGAACTGATTTGCTTGATGTCAATATAAGAAACATGAGCTTACACTATAGGCGCTACTGTTAGGTATTTAGCTTAAGACCTTAAACTTGTACAATATTTTTTGTATGCTAAAGCAAGGCCGCTTGACGCCTTAAACATGTCTTCAAACTGTAAGGAACACCCTATTACAAACATAAAGGTATTGTATGTTATCTCATTAGATATTTTTATGAAGGCCTTACTATTCAAATATTTCCTTAAGACCCTGTCAATTTAGATTTTCACTTCCAATTCAATTCCTATGTAAGGTTCGCCCCGCATTTGTTTATTTTTTTTTTCTCTCCAATGAAAGAACAGAACATTAATGAATAATTTGCAATGTTTTAATTCAACTTTCAACGCTCTATACGCCATAGATACGGCTATACCAATATCTACATCTATAAAACAAGAAGTTTACCTTAAGTATTTTTTTTTTATTTTTTGTCTAAAATAAATAGAAGAATTATTTTCTTCCCTTTTCTATTTGTTTTTCAGTTTGTTTAATTTTATTTTTTTTATTCTTTCAACAGTTTATTTGAATAAATTTAATTTTTCATCATTAAAAATCAACCAACCAAGGCCATTTCAAGTGTTTCAACAACAACAACATCAACTTTATATAGGAACCATCCAGGGTAAGAAAATAATCGCGTTCCGTGTTCTTGGAATCAAGCGTTTTTTTAAAACATTTTTTTAATACAGTTTTTGCTTCGCTGCGTTGGAATTTTAATCAAAAGGTACAATTATGTGATCTATGCATGCAGTAGCAATAGCTAGGCTTCCAGCTAGCTATAGTAGCCAGTAGCAATATGCTATACTCAGCAATGCAACTCTGTGTTTGCTTATGTTTTTTTCACTTTTATTTGTTTGCATTTCAATTATTTATAACCCAGTTAATTTGAATAGGTTAAGTTAGAGGGGCGGGAAAATAGTGCTGCGAGGAGGGGGTAACCTTATGGAGTGTAATGTATAGGTATATTTTTCGTGGGTCCTGTTGAAATATAATTTTTTTAAATATAGAAATACAAATTTCCATTTATATGAACCTATGTATGTTTGTATACCTACTTAAATAATAGAAACGAGTGATAGGTATATCTCTCAGGAAATAAAGTTTTTCAAGTGCCTACGGCCAATGTGATATAATATTGTATGTAGCTACTTAAATAGAAAAATATTTCAGTGGAAGATGAGTTAGATATTTGTTCAAGTACTTCATATTGAATATGTTTTTCAAATATTTTACCTGCCTACTTCAAGTGCCTACTTATTCCTAATACAGATTCATTTCAACTTTCTGATGTTGGTTATGTAAGTCTTGAGTATGAATTGGATATCTATAGAAAGGTTAAAACTCGTTTTGAAGATTAAAGGGTCAGATGTGTGCAAATACAATGTTACATAATATTTTGTATTTGGGTCAATCCATCAGTCGATTTTGATGTTTAACTTTAAGAGACTACTTCCAAAATCTCAAGGACATCAATAAGGAAAGTAATTCATACACTTTTTTTAACATTTTGCATGTTGACTTGGTGCTTTCTCTAGAGTTCTTGAAACTTTTAAGAACACGTCAAATGTTTGAAGTCCCAGATCTATTTTTCAAAATCAACTTCAAACAAAGGTACAAAGTGGCAATTTTTACAACGTAGTTTGCTTTAAAAAAAAACCTTTTTACGTGCTTTTATTTAAATGACATCAACTATTTAACTAGTTTGGGGTTTCGGGTGGTAAGAATTTTAGGAAAATTTTTGCCTAGTTATCCGAAATAACCCAGTAACTGCATATATATCAGACAGTGCGTTAAATCCAGCAGTTCTTATTTGTTGTTATGATGTTGGCCTGATTTATTGATCCATTTCAATGTTGTATCTGCACATGCACCCGTTTTTATAACAAAGTTGTTCAATAAACTAGCTTAGATACATTTTTTACAAAAAAAAAAAATGACAAATTAATACTAGAATTACAAAAACAGACAGTTTGCCATAAGTTATATTAAAACTCTGGGGTCAGAAAATAGGGCCAAAAAAGAGGCTGGGATGCGACTTACACTGATAACTTCACATCCCGTCTGTCAATTTGTCTTCTAAAAAGTTTTTTTTTGTCTTGCTTAATTGATCGGTTAAAAAAGTTGTTACTTGAATTATTCTGACTAATTTTTAAAAATACCAACAATATTTTTCATATAAAGAAATAGTTTAGTTTGAAAACCTAGTTTTGTTTAATAGATTTTTAGTCGAAAACATATTTTTACCAATTTTATTAGCATTTCTTAAATTTTTGCAAAATGAATTAATGCAATTAATTTGAGAGATATCAAGAACCACACGTCAATTTTTACCAAATTTGCGTACTATTTCTTGTAGATTTTATTTTTTTATGAAAAAACGGACTATTGGATTTAAAAAAAAAAACTATTGAATAGGTTTTTAAACTTTTTAAAACTTTACATTACATTTAGTTGACAACAATATTTTTTAAAAGATAAAGGTATTCAAAGCCATATGTCAAAGATTTGAAAAGATTAATTTATTTTTTAGGTTTTTATTTATTGTAAGAAAACTGTCAATTCGATTTTTCTGAATGTTGACAAAGATATTTTTTAAAAGATAAAAGTAGTTTTAATCTAATATTTGAAAGTTTTGAACAGATATTTGTGTCGAAAATCAATTTTTACCAACTTTTATTAATTTTATTGTTTAGATTTTTATTTTTGTAAACATAAATGTCGAATCAATTTTTCTCGAAATTTTTAAAAATGTTCAAAAAAATATTTTTATAAGACAAAATTAATTGAAAGCCATAATATAAAATTGTTTAAAAGATATTTGATTCGAAACTCAATTTGTACGCTCTTTTTGTAGTGTTTTTTTTTTTAGGTTTTTATTTTATTTGATTTTTCTCAAAATTTTACCAGATGTAAAATTGTTATTTTTTGTTCCACAAAATTGTTTATATTTTATTTAAAGGCCATTTTATTTCAAAAATAATCAAATCAAAAGGGCTATATCAACATTTTACAGCAACATTTGGTGCCAAGTGTCATTGAGCCTGGAATAAGAGACAATTTCATCTTCTACCAGGAAAATGACCCCAAGCATACATCTTACACAGCAAGGCCGTGGTTGTTGTATAATTGTCCCAAAGTGCATAAAACACCTGCACAGTCCCCTGACCTTAATGCAATTTATCATATTTGGGATGAATTGGGACGTCGATTAGCTCAAAATTAATTAATTTTGTATGCATTGTGGCAATTGAAGTCGAGATCAAATCATATCAGCTGAGCTACAACTTACAATTGACATAACTCTGCTCATCATTGAAATGATCTTTAAAATTAGTCTAGGTCTATATACCTCAGCGATGGAGAGAAGTAAAAGAAGTTTTCATTCCCAAAGCGGGCAAATGTTCGCATGTCAACCCTAAAGATCTATTAGCGTATCATCATTTATACTCAAAACTCTGGAACGATTGATTGATATCCATGTACGTAATAGCATTGATAAGAGACTATCGATGTCTCAGCATCCTGGATATTGAGGGCGCTTTCAACAACGTTGACACATAGGTTATCACTTCTGCTATGACGACCATAACCGTTGAATACTCACCCTGTGAGTTGATTAATCTAATGCTTAAAAGCAGGATCATCAACTCTAAGATGGGGGATTTTTGTACGAAAAGGTCTGTCGGTAGAGGCACTCCGCAAAGAGGTGTTCTGTCCCCTCTTCTGTGGAACATAGTGGTTAACGAAGTACTTACACGGAAGTACAAGACCCCAGTAATTATACCTCATTCAATAAAAGGTGTACCACTTATTTTTACCAATGAAGCCAAATATCTTGGTCTGATATTGGACAAAAAATTAAGTTTTAAACCTAATATGCAGGAAAGAGTTAAAAAAGCTACAGTAGCTCTTTTCCTTTGAAAGAAAGCCATAGTTAGCAAATGGGGTTTTCAACCTCACATTACCTATTGACTATACACATCGGTCATCCGACTAATACTTATGTACGGGGTTGCAGTATGGTGGACTGCATTAGAAATAGTCACATACAGCGACAAACTTAGCAGAGTCCAACGCACTGCATGTATCTGCATAAGCGGGGCATTAAGAACCACTCACTCAGCTGCGTTGGGCACTCTCCTCCATATGACACCGCTTGACATATTCAGCAAACAAATGGCAGCGAGTACAGCTATAAGACTCAACGCCTCATCTCAATGGACCAACAACAATGTGGGCACTCCATCATTTTGACCCTCTTTGGTTCTATACCAAAGTACATAGACTACACTACTCCTAAACAACTATTTGCAAACAAACTTCTTGAGCTAAGAGAAAACGTGATATCAACTTCTGATATCCGCGTCTTCTCTGACAGTCAGGCTTCTATCAAATTCCTTGACGGTGTCTCAACCAAATCTCTAACGGCCCTCGATTGTCGATCGTCCCTTATAGAGATGGCGCAGCAATTTAACATTCACCTCTGTTGGGTGCCGAGCCACAGAGACATCACAAGAAATTGTACAGCCGATGAACTCGCTAAAAATGGAACCATCAAACCTATTTCACCTGAAAGGGAGAAGATAGGTAAGTTGATAGGTACATGTAAACTTCTGTTAAAAGAAACAGTTTTTGCGATAGCGAACTCTAGGTGGCACAATTTACCAACATGCGCGGCCACAAAACTCGTGTGGCCTTCACTGGACCTAATTTGCTCTAAAGAATTGTTATCTCAAAGCAGACTACATATTAGCTCCCTAATAGGTGTACTTACGGGACACTGTCTTATAGGCAGATACGACTTGGTGTAGCCTCAAATGGCTTCTGAAGGAGCTGTATGGACGAGGAAGAAGAGGAAACAATCTCTCACCTTCTCTGCACTTGTCCCCATCTTTCACTAAGATGCACACTTCATCTGGGAGAATATTCTTTGGATAATCACAGTGAACTAGCTAAAAAGGATGTCAAATATCTCTTTCGCTTTATAAAAAGCTTAAAATGTTTCGACTAGTTTGAAGTAATAACGGTTCTATTGAAAGAAGTTAATTAAAAAAAAAATTAAAGAAAATTAAATAAAGATCCATCGGTTCATTTTTGAGAAAATTCGAATGTTGGATTTTTGAACCAAAACTTTGTAAGTGGACTTCTGTTAATTTAGAAAAACACACGTAACGTTAATCTGCTTAAAACTTTAAATTCTAATTTTGTACTAAATCGATCCAATGGTTATATAGGGGTGTAAGCAGTCAGGCAGACGGAATGGGAGGACCCACTTTTTTCGACTGCTCTATCGGCAGAATGTCATCTTTGATTAAAATCTTTAGCTCGAATTTTTTTACGAATGCAAAACTTGCCATATACATAGTTCCAATATCATAAAAACGAACGTTTACAGCCGAAGACGAGAAAGTTTTCGTCTACGAAGAAATAGTGTGTTGTGTAATGAGGCATAAGCCGTAGAAAACCGTGATAGTTACCAAAAGCTGTTGATAACTGGTGATTGACTTTGATAGCCATTGCAGGCGTTGAAGTTTAATATAAAACAAAAGAACAACACTGAAGGTTACCAGCATTATCAGTTAATAAGCCGCATCCTAAAAACAGTGACTTAGGGGACGAAAACCGAACTCAAAACAGAACATACTTTCTACAAGGAGGGTTATGTACCAGAGTTAGCAACAGTAAATTGCCTAGTTAATCGTGAAAATTAAATATTTAAACCTTAAAATTACGAGTAGTAAAAGCCAAATCTTTTGTATCTCGTTATTTTGGCAGAAAACTGAAATTCTCTTTTTACCACTCTTAACTTCAAGTTCAAGTGTGTTAAGTCTTCTAAGACAAATTTTAAGAATGTTGCAAATAATATTTCAATGGTTGAAGGTAAACATTAAGATGAAACCAATTTTGTTCGTGTACATTCTTGACCAGAATTAAGCAATAACTTTTGATATATTGTTTGTTGATTGTCTTTATAAGCCAAACAATTTCAGCTCAATTAAGGTATAGACAACTCATGGTATGTAAGTATTTGTCTCTCTTTCAAATAAATTTAAATCTCAAATAACTTTATGAGAAGCTGCATAGATTAATAGAATTTAACTAATGAAGTGTTAAGAACTTAAAATTTACTTGTTAAAAAAATGCCTTAATCGGCAGTTCGTAAATGTTTTCATATAGAAATGCTGGGCCCAATTAATTACACTACCTTGACCTTTTATCACCATAAAGATTTTTGTTGCTAACTTTGTATATGAAATTTTCAGATCCGGGAACAAATTTAACTAATTGGTGGGAAGGCATCAGCAGTTTAGTTGAATTCTTTTTAGTTGCTGACGTATTTCCCAAATAACATATCAAAATACTTAACGTTTTAAATATGACCTTAGTTATATGAGAAATATTTTTAAGAAATATCTGTCTTTTTTATTTTATTCAAAATGTGATTGTTAGGATCATATTATTCAATTAAAGTGAAATGAAAAACAAGACATAAACTATGTATGCTTTAAAACCTCTATTTTGTCTACATTTCACGTTCCAAATAACCAACCATATTATTCTCATCCCCAAAACAACTGTTGTGACTATTTATATCTTTAGACAGCCAATTTTCTACGCTTATCGCGCAAAGCCAGCAACTGGTTAGAATTCGAAAATTTAACGCTTTAAAATCCGTTAAACCGCCTTAAACTTCAATTTATAACCCAAGTTAATGTGAGAGAAATAAGTCATAACACAACATTCTTCTTAATTAGCTCACATGTTATCTATTTTTCCCGCTCTTATTAAGCATGAAAACAAGACACACACACACACACACGGAAAACATACACGATTCAAATCGAAACAAATTATTTAACACAAAATTTCATGCAAGGATTTTCCAAGAAATCATACGCTTTCCACTCCTAGTCGAATCGATTAATAAATATTTCCTTCCTTTAACACGTAGATATAACTCAGCCAAAGGATTCTCTATATGAATATTTTTAGATGTGTTTTCTTCACACCTCACAGGAGGTCTCCAGCATTTTAGAACAAGGACCTCCTAGATAATTTTTGCGGTAAAACTGCAACAAAAAGAACAAAAAACGGTCCACAAAAGGACATTCCTTCCCATACAAAAAGTAACAATGGTCTAAACGTGCACATTTTCGGAACGAATTAGTGCATTTAACCTTAACGCTCATGGGTGGCAGTGAAGGGAGCTACAAACAAAAAACAAAGAATGCGTTAAACAAGTGTAACGAATTCCCAGCTCAAGAGTCACATACACAATTTAATAAAAAAGAGAATAAAGGACTTCCTTTTGACAATTCAAAGTGACAAAAAAATGTGACATAAATTTGTTACGCCCTACAGCGGAGCGGCACCGAGAGAGAGAGAAGAAGAGTGATAAAAAGGACATCAAGAACCCCAGGTATATACTCGTACATACGAGATACAAGGACGACTAAGGACGATCAAAGTCTCTTTAGCGCACATCAAGGATTTGAATAATAGTTGAAAGTCGGCCGACTCCGTGCGGTGTGAAGAATTGTGACATTGTATGCCTACACCGAATACATCTCCAACAACAACGACGAACGTCCAAATGAAGGTTCTCCATGACCAGGAGTCTGTGTCGGTCTTCCCTGATGTGTAGGTATGCCAACTTCTACAGCTCCTATAGAAGTGCTCATAACAATGCGGACAACAATGTAGGCCAATGTCTAAAGGCCTATTGTGACTCTATATCTATCATGGTACCTCTCTGTCTATGTGATGGCATTGACAGAACGAGGATCCTCGTTTCATTATGTGGGGCATTAGTTCCGCATTTGAATGTAAATTTTGGGCCTTGAAAATAATGCGGGGAGCTGTCTGGGCATTCGTAGTTTAATTTGGCATGCATTAGTGAGATTCAAAAGGGAACCAAGAACCGTCTTTGCAGACACAAAGGGTTTTAGTTTTTCGTTTTTATCATCGTCGTCGGTGTCGACTGAATTAATGTTGTCATTGATTGAGCTCAGAGAGTGAAAGAGAGAGAAAGACTACGAAATAGGGAGAGATTTTGAGCGAGCCGTGTTCCAAATTTCTGTTCCGGTAAATTGGATTTCCTCAAGATAAATGAGGTCGCATTTGGCTTTTGTTTGAAAAAGGAAATGGATTTTAATTAAGTTGATTAGCATGACTCTAAGAATCAAAATGGAACTAAACAAAAAAGAAAGAAACTTATGAAGGCTTTCGTGTCGCCACATAAATCAAATAGGACAGAAGCCTAAAAAGTTCTATTTATAGAAAAACCTGGTGCACTGTGCAAACATGTCCCTCTCTCAAAGACGTCAAGTTGGCCCATGAGATAACACACATGGTAATGATGTTAATAAATGAATTCCATTGCAAGATATATAAATCATATCCTCGATAAGGTGCCGCTTTTGCTTGCCTTCCAGTTCAGTCCTGGGGCTCTTCTATCGTAGTCTTATATAGGCAGACATAGACACTTTGGGTAGGAGGGTTGGTTTGTTCGTCACAACATTCACCGCCACACCACCGCCGGTCGCAATACCGGTATACCTACGTATAGAACTGTGTAATTAAGTGCAAAAATTCTCTTATACACGTATATAGCTAGGAAAGTTGGTGGCAGCAACCTAATATCCTTGTTTTGTCACATATTTATGAGCTTAACAAAAGGATATAAAGCTGACTTCATTTTTGTATATTCTATAAGTAGAGAAGAATTTGTAGACATTTGCGGCAATTAATCATTATGTTTAAGTCGTGATGGGATGGCAGATTCAAAAGGGAAGGGAAAAGGAAGCGGAAGGTAAGGTAAGGTTTGCTTCAAGTTAGACATTATTTTGTCTTAATAATAAACAAAACATTATAAAAAAGAAGGTAGGAAGGTATTGGTTGAGGAAGAGGATACACATCATGAGACCATGTAATCAAAAAGCCAAACGGTAGATATATTTTGACAATTAATTAGAATACAATGGTTTGACATGTTTCCATGACATGAACGTATTGTTAAGGTCAAAGTTAAAATGGTTTTCTTTAACTTTGATGGAGAATTAATGATTCATGAACGATAAGAAAACGCTAGTATAAAGTGTGTACATACCTATTAATGAATTTAATGCTGTAGCCTGTAGAAGGTGTTGTCTTTGTTATTTAGAAAAAAAAGAATGTTATTTGTATACAGGGTGCCCCGAGGAGGATGCTCCAAACTATGACCTTTCAGAAGTAATTAAATTGTCTGATCTTGTGCCAAATAATTGTCATCTGAGAGAAGTTTTTACATTCTTTTTTATTAGCGGGGTCCAAAAAATTTACGAAAAAAATGTTGCTCTGAGTGGAAAAAAACTGTTTGCTGCTTCAAAAATGGGTGGTATTGCGATAGCAAAAACTTTCCGCGGTAAGAAAGGCCAAAATCCAGTGAAGAGATTGAAAATGGGTAACTTATGAATTGAAGCCAAAGATCGTTGAGAGTCGTTTTCTGTCTGTTAACAATTATCTCAGCTACAAAACAGGAACGGGTGTCTCCATAGGGTAATGAGGGGTAAAACCCTAATTTTTGAAAATTTGTACTTAAAAATTGTTAGAACGCTTTTTTAACTTCCCATAGGAAGTTATTGTAATGGGTCCGATTTGTCAAATTGAAAATGTTGACATTTCTCGACGTTTCAAGGTCCCTAGAAATATGTCTGTGCGTGCGTGTGTTCGTGCGTTCGTACGTCCGTACTTTCGCGACGTTTTTTCGTCGTCCATAGCTCAAGAACCAGAACAGATGTCGACTTCGAATAAATTTTAAAACGAATTACGATTAAAACTTGAATTAAATTTTATATTATGTATTGTAACGTGATACCACACCAGTATACTTTTGGAAAAAATCCAATTAATGTTTTTTTATAAATATAAAAATTCGAAAATCTAGGAATACAAATGATTTCATTCCCAAAACAAATTGACAGTTTTTTTTTTATAAGAAATAAAAACCTAAAAAAACATTTTTAAAGTTGGTAAAAATTGAATAACGACTCAAATATCTTTTCAAAAACTTGAGATTATGGCTCCAAACTTTTTTATCTTATAAGAAATATTTTTTCAACATTCTGAAAAATATTGAGAAAAATCGAATTAATAGTTTTTTTTACAAAAAAAAATAAAAACCTAAACAAACAAAATATTATAAACGTTTTTTAAAATTGAGTTTCGACTCAAATATCTTTTCACAACTTTGCGATATTGGCTTTAAACTACTTTTATCTTTTAAAAAATGTTATTGTCAACATGCAGTAAAATTTTCTAAAAAATCTAATTGAGAGTTTTTTTTACAAAAAATAAGAACCTTAGAATTTATTAATATACATACGTTTAACATTTCAGTTTTGAAAAAATAGTAAATATTTTTTGTTTTTAAATCGAAAATAAAACAATGACATTTTTGATCATAAAATTTTACTGAGGCAGTATAAGAGCTTGCACAGAAAAAGTATTATTAAAATCGTCGAATAGTTCCTGAGAAAACCTTAAAACAATATAACGGTGGAATGAGGCAATACAAACATTTTCTTTTAACTTCCCATAGGAAGTTATTGTAATCGGTCCGATTTGTCGAATTAAAAATTTTGACACTTCTCTAAAAGATTTGTATAGAGATGTTTGTGTACGTACGTTCGAGATATCGACTTAAATAAATTTTGTTAGCCGTGGAATGATGGTAAGTGCGTTGGTCTCGGGTTCAAACACTGACGGTGCCAACTAAAGTTTTATTCACAAGTACTGACTCTTGCGAGGAATTGACAATTCCTCCAAGAGTAATTCTTGGCATGAAAATGCTTTTCAAAATAGCCGTTCGGAATCGGCTTAGAACTGTAGGTCCCCTCTATCCCTGACAACATAACTAGCATACAGGAATGGTTGAGCGTTGTAAGTCACTAAGTCCTCAAACGATTGTTGCGCCACCTAAATTATTTTTGTCTATAATTTAAAAAAAGGTGAACATTTTGGGTAACAAAAATAATTTCAGGGACCAATAACGCTAGCGACTTGAATTAAATTTTAAATTTAATATTGTAACGTGATAACAATCAAGTATATTTTTGGAAAAAAAAACTAATTTAAGTTTTTAAAAGTTAAAAGAAACAATACTAAAACTTTATTTTCGACTTAAAATATCTTTTCAAAAATTAAAAATATTGGCTCAAACTATTTTTATCTCACAGAAAATATTGTTTTTGGTATTCAGTAACTTTGTTTATAAAAATCCTACAGTCAGGTTTTTTTTTATAAATTATTAAAATCTCAAATACTA
Organism: Eupeodes corollae; assembly: GCF_945859685.1. Classification (NCBI taxonomy): domain Eukaryota; kingdom Metazoa; phylum Arthropoda; class Insecta; order Diptera; family Syrphidae; genus Eupeodes; species Eupeodes corollae. The sequence goes on from NC_079147.1 coordinate 256,514,065, forward strand.
CCAAAACTCATTTTGAAATCAAGCTATTAGCAAGAGTACAAAAACTCAGACGACAAGATGTTATTAACAGATAAAACATTAATTTTTTACCATAAGAGGGAGGTCTATCTTCCACCGTTTAGGCTGGAGGGGCAATTTAAAAAAAAAGTTTTTTAAAATGGAAAAAATAGTTAAAAAATAACAGTTATACTTACAATTAGTTATAATACATTTTTCAAAGCCAAAATTCTGTTCTATTAGCGTGTTTTTAAATCAAGTCAAAACTATGTCTTATTTTTGAAAAAAATAATTTTAAATTCAAAATTTGATTAAAAATAAGTTAAAAAAAGTTTTAAAGATTGATTTTCAATAGGTCAAGGTTATCTACTATTGTTTTTATTTTAGAATTTATTGCACTTATTTGTGTTTCATCAAAAACTGAAAACTAGATGATTTTATGTCTTCTAGTTCTTGAAAACTTATATGCAAAAAATTGTTGGTAATTTTAAATTTCTTAAGAATAATTCAACGGAGGCAAGACAAAAGGTCAGATGGGATGATAAGTTTTCTGTGTGAGGACAAATTTTTTTACTGGAATTTGAAAAAAAATGTAACCTCTTTGTCTTGAAAGTTTTTAAAAAAAAAACGTCTTATATTTGAAATTTTAAAGAGAAGATATTTGATATGTTTAAAAATCACAAATATATGTTTAAACCAAAGCTAAGGTTTATTTCCTTTAAATGATTCTACTACTGTTTTTAAACAATTTCCTTATATCCGTAGCATGATGGTTAGTGCGTTGGACTGTCATGCCAGAGGTCTTGGGTTTGATCCCTGCCTATGCCATCTAAAGCTTTTTTCACGGATACTGTCATGAAAAGTGCTTTCTTAAATTAGTTCGGATTCGTCGTAAAACGGTAGGTCCCCTCCATCCCTAACAACAGTACTCGCACACAGGAATAGTTAAGAGTTGTTAGTCACTAGGCCCTAGTTCTTAACGGACTGTTGCGCCACCTAATTTATTTATTTATTTAACTGAATAGGTCGATATCAAATAACTTAAAAATCACAAAAATCGAAGTGTAAACTACATGAATTCAAAACATAAATCCGATATTGATTAAAGTGAATTTCAGGACCCGAGTTTATATTTTGAAATGATTTCAATGTCATTCCGAGTTAAAGTGAAATGTAGAATCGCTGATGATGTTAATTTATTCGTAAGTATTTGCAGCGTTAACATATTTTCTGGGTCTTAATACTAGAAATTCTGTGATAAAACTTCTTAAGGGTCTTCCAATAATGATATTTAAACTTTGACAGTTTACAGAAACCTTGCAAATAAATTGTTATTTATTTAAACTGATTGGCTGGATGATCATAGCTATGGATAAAGCGTTTAAAAAGACAATAAAATGATAAAATCGTTTTCTCAAAACGGATGTTCTGTTCAGATCACGGCCCAAGTACTTCCATTAATTTACGGTCATCATTATCGTCGCGTCGTTCTTTAAGAGATCTATTGGCAGTTTAGACAAAATACTCTACACGGAAAGAAATGTATAGCATTTATGACAATGCTAGTATGGTCTGGAGACCCATATTAAAAAAGTATCTTTGATATTCCTACATTGTCTTGCAACAACTCCTATAAGTATGGAATTATGTACTATACTGTATGGTACCACAATCTTTCCTTGTAACACATGGGCGCATAGTACGTTTGACGCGACATTGCCTTCAACACCATACTGTACCGGAGATGTCGCATTGCTACTAGTTTTTCCCGCGATAATTTATGGCGTGATAATCGATACCCTTATTAGATAACTGTCAATAGTGTATGGGTATAACAACTGTATCGATATATTTCTACAATAATAAGGGACATAATAATAATGTATAGACTTTTCTGCTAGGAGCGTTGAACCTGTCGCCAGTCAGTATGGGCCTAACTCCCATACTGGCATTGGCGTATCGGCTATAACTATTGTCGACGTTACTATTCTCATTTATGGCCAAATTAACCATGCTTTCAACTTTTATTACAATGGAAATCTTCTAAGCCATACAGTATTGCGTTCACACCCGTACTTTCATTGTAATATTCGCAATGTATTTCTTTCCGTGTAACAGCATCAACGCTGTTCTCAAAAGTGTGCAAGACAATTCGAGAAAATCAATTTTGAAGACCCCAATTCTTCCAATGTTGTTACGCAACAATTCAACAAGTAGAATATTAACGTGTATTTTCTGAACAGTATTCAAGTAGTTTTAACTTTTTATTGTTAAAGGTTATACTTAATCTATGAACCCATGATTGTTCCAAACCATAAATACTCAAATCCTTTCGATTCCCAAAATATTGTGGGAATACATCGTTAGTTAGACGGTAGTTGTGAATTAAGATAATCAAAAGATTATAATTTTAAAAATTATTCATGAAGCCATTCAATCATAACTCCTTACAGTTATACTAGAAACGCGTTCTAAGACTAGCCCCACATTCTCACACGCATCACGTCAAAAAAGCTATCAATTTCGATAAAACCAATTTAAACGTAATTCATAAATGTAATAACAAAAATAATAAGCACCTTCTTCTGGTAATTGAAAAACTGCAATACCCAAAAAATAGAAAACTTCTCCATTCATGAATAAAACTGTTTTTAAAAACTCAGTAAATAATACGGACTACGCTTAAACGTGTGAACCTAATTTGAATAACATAAAAAATGCAAAATGTTCCCACCTTCAATTTAACATCACAAACCTGCACCTGATACACTGAAAGCGGTAGCATCAAAACATCTTTCTCCATTGTAGGTCACAAATATCAGATTCTTAATTGTCACCTATACAAAAAATCACAACATACACAAAACACCGATCGGTACAAAAACTCTAAAAACCTTGCAAAATATCACCTCACAGGATGTGTGAACAAAAATTTGTTTTTACAAAATTATTCCCACCCTCATTAGATGTCACATAATTGATCATCTATACCCTTAAGTTATCATCATCAACAAAAATTATAATGACCAGAGCATGTGTGTGGCCAGGACTGTGGCATACCCAATACCCATTACCCAATCATGCTTCATGCAACAATTTCGTTGTCGTTCGTTGTTGTCACCATCAAAAGATCAAAGACTCTCAGTCTATTGTAAAGATTTTCATTCATTATTCTTTAGAGCGGACAAGATCACAAGTCACCTGATGTGAAGTCGGTCACTTTGCACATGAATCGACCTCCGAGGCCGTCGTCGCTCCGTTTTGTTCGCTGAGAATAATGAGTTGTGAAATTCAATGAGTTCAAAAGTTCCCGCAACTATCATTTATGTCACATACTTCCATATTTAACATCACAAAAACAAAACAGAGAGGAGAGGAGTGCGTTGCCTTACGGAGATACAATGGCTTTATTCTACGTTCAATAACAAGTTACCGACGATATACCGCCTCCTATATAGCTCTTCCTCGATCGTTTAAAGTGTGCGGTCTTCCCAAGTGATCATTCACTGATCACACATGGTGTTGCCAAAATACAAAAAAATACTTTAAGCCAGTTGAGATTTTTTGGGGGTCCGATCCGATGGCAAAAGGTTCCCATGATATCCGTTTGAATATAAGAGACTTTTCGAAAGCATAAATCACAAGAAGGTGTAAGAGGATCATCATGATCATTGATCGTTACCTTTACAAAAAAATAAAAGACCTTCATGGAAGATGAAGACTCGGTCAACAACAACAACATCGCCGTACTCTCTCCGCCTCGCCAATGGATGACAAGACGAGGTGTACCTACACCATAACTTTTACAACACTCGTGATCACCTTCAAGATCCATATCCAAAGAGCCTAAGCCACGGCAGCGCTTCGGCGGCGGTGGATGGTGTTTCTGATAAAAAAACGATGATCCTTCAATTTTATTACAAATGCCGATCAAAATGCGTGCACGTTTAAAATATAAACCGTCTGCATAGCCGCACCGCCGCGCCGCGCCACAGCAATCAATTCTTGTGGGCACAAATTTAAGTGGGTAAAAGCTTGAAATTGCCATAATTACGTCCAGTTAAAGGTGTTAAAGCCCTAGAAGATCCCATCAGCCACATCAAGTAGATATGGAGACGGTTTTATCTTCTCTTTTCAGTTGTTGTTCTTTTAATGCACTTTCGTATAAAATATCGTTTAAGTGTCAAACTTAAAATGTGGCTCAACACACATATTTCAATATTTGATCCCAAGCTTTGTGCCAAAGAAATCTTCAAATTTAGTACCACATTTCCGAAACAATCGAAAGTCTTCTATTTTATTTATTTTGATTTTTCCTTTTAAAATAAAAAATAGAAAAATTATGTAGTATTTAAGTTGATGTCTACAAACATCGTCTTAAAAGACAATCTCAAGTCGAGAGATATCGAGGCATTCTGTCTTAGGTTATTGTTGTTGTTGTTGGGTATTTATAAACAAATAACATCCACAGAAAAGCCAAAGGCGATTATAAGCATTATTTGGCATTTTGAGGAATTTGGAATGTGTATAATGGACGCAAGACAATTCAATTTGTAGCTTGAGGGGAAATCGAAATCAGTTTGTTTTTAATTTTTTGTTTTTATGTCAAATAGCTAAAATTTTTCCTATGAGAATTCGTTTTAAATTCCATATTAGGCTTAATGAATAAGATAAAGTGTCCACGTAAATAGCTGTAAGCTTAAGCCATCGATCTAGCTACTGAATGCATTTCATTTTACTATATGCCTTTGAGGCATAATAATTATTATTATTATTATTAACGAGCGTAGTTGTTGTTCTTTTGTAGTGGAATTATAGGCTTTTATTATTAAGGTTTTTAAATGTTTTCAAAAGGAACCATTTAAGTTAAGTTTTTATTGACACCTGTGTCTATGCATTTGTTTGAAGAGAAAAATAATATTTTGATGGGAAAGAAAGAGGATTCATCAAAATAAGTCTTAAAATCTGAAAGAAAAGTGATTTTTTTGATTTGGTATATTTGAATGAATTTTTAATTATATTGCACAAGTTTTTAAGTATAAGCTTATACATTTGAATACCTCTATGCTTATTGTTCAAATTCAGGTCTAAGAAAGTGAATGTCAAAATATTTTGTAAACTGAGCAGAATTAATTTTTAATTTAGGCTTTGAATGATGATTCAAAAAAGTGCATATAGTTATGTTAATAATATTGAAAAACTAAACGGGTCTTTGTTTTCATTACACTCAAGAGTTATCATTATAACACTTTGCATTGAAATGCCTCTAAGCCAGGTATAACTTGTCAAAAAAATATGTGTATAAATTTGAATCATTGCATACATTTTGTTTTTTACAACTTTTACTAAAGAAAAAGTTTATGTGAAAGCATTGAATTTTTCTTTTAATGTTTTAAAAAATTAAATTAACTACGTAAAACACATATTTTTTAGGGCAAGATTAAACAAAAAAGGCTGAGATGTAAGCAACATTGATAACATCCCATCCCGTCTGTCGATTCATCTTAATTAAAAGTTTTTTCTTTGTTCTCTTGTTTTGTTAAAAAAGTTGTCAGTTGAATTATTCTTAAAGGGTTGGCTTCGATATCCCGGTTTTTATATTCCCGTTTCTTAAAATCCCGTTTTTTATAATCCTGATTTTTATAATCCTAATTTTTTATAATCCCGCTTTTTTAAAAACTAGTTTTGATTCCAAAATCGAAATTAGATAAAAATTACAACAAAGTAAAATTGAGATATTTTTCTAGATTCATTTTATTGTAATCTTTAACAAATACACCATATCAAAAAATAAAAACATAAAGTATTCTTTGAAAACAAACTCAAATCAATAACCAAAGTCACCGATAGCGTCAAAACCGTTATCGAGAGATAGATTTGCTGTAGGATGCATATTGTTTATGCAAGAGTTAATAATTTAAACAAAAATGGATGTTTATGTACATTAAAAACAACAAAAATTACGATATTATTTAATTTGAGTCAAGTAATTAAACATACAAAATTTGATACATATTGTTATTTAGTTTAATGCACGTATTTTGATTAAAAAAAAAACGGGATTGTCGAGATTTGAAAGGATTTTTAAAAGCGGGATTGTAATTCATTGGGATTTTGAATAAACGAATCGGTATTTTAAAACTTTTTTTTTCGGGATATCAAAAAGCGGGATACGCTTTCAGTCTTAAAAATTTTAAAATTACCAATAATATTTTGCATCTGATGAAAGAGTTTGATTTTTATTCTAAAACCACTTACTTACTTACTTAAGGTGGCGCTACAGTCCGGGGCGGACCTGGGCCTCAACCAACAAGCGTCTTCAGCCAGCTCGGTCCCAAGCCAGTTTCTAGTTTCGAACGCCAGTTGGTTGAGGTCCTCTCCCACCTGGGTTTGCCACCTGAATCGTGGTCTTACTCTACTGCGCCGTTCCTCGGGATTGGATTTGAAAACCTTCCGGGCTGCAGCGTTGATGTCCATCCGCTCTACATGACCTTGCCATCTAAGCCGTTGGACTTTAATTCTGCTAACTAGGTCAGTGTCGCTGTACAGCCCGTACAGTTCGTCTTTATATCTTCTCCTCCATTCTCCATCTATGCGTACGGGACCAAAAATTACCCGAAGAATTTTTCTCTCGAAGCATCCTAAGACGGTCTCATCTTTCTTTGACAGGGTCCAGGCCTCAGCGCCATAAATGAGAACCGGTGTGATGAGTGTCTTATAGATGGTGATTTTAGATGCTCGAGAGAGGACTTTCCTTCTCAATTGCCTTCTAAGTCCAAAGAAGCAGCGATTTGCAAGAGTTTTTCTTCGTTTGATTTCAGCGCTGGTGTCGTTGTCTGTGTTAATAGCGGTGCCTAGGTAGACAAAGTCCTTTACTACCTCGAACTTATAGCTGTCCATGGTGACGTTTTGTCCAAAATGTCGTTGTTCAGTGTCCTTTTTTGATGACAGCATATACTTGGTCCTGCCCTCATTGACCCCTAAGCCCATCTTCTTCGCTTCCGTCGCAATGCTCAAAAACGCTCCACTGACATCACGCTTTGATCTTCCAATTATGTCAATATCATCTGCGTATCCGAGTAATTGGATGGATCTTTGGAAGATTGTGCCTCTAGTGTTGACGGTTGAGTTTTGCACAATTCTTTCCAGAACGATATTTAAAAAGTCGCAAGACAGTGCATCGCCTTGTCTAAAACCTTTTTTGACATAAAATGCATCGGTGAGATCTTTTCCGACCTTGATAGAACAGCGTGCATTCTCCATCGTCATTCTGCACAAACGGATAAGTTTGACAGGGATGCCAAAACTAGACATTGCTCGGTAGAGCTCTTCAATATAGATGATGTCATACGCGGCTTTAAAATCGATAAAGAGATGGTGGGTATCGATTTGAAGCTCCTGGGTTTTTGCCAAGATCTGCCGTAGTGTGAATATCAATCAGGTTGTTGACGAATGGCTTCAGACGTTCACATAATACGGCAGAGAGGATCTTGTACGCAATGTTAAGGAGACTGATGCCTCTGTAGTTGGCGCAGTTTAGAGGGTCTCCTTTCTTATGTATCGGGCACACTATGCTGAGATACCACTCATCGGGCATGCTTTCTTCCGACCATATTTTGCAGAAGAGTTGTTGCATGCTCCGTACCAAGTCATCACCTGCTGCTTTGAATAGTTCGGCAGCGATGCCGGCCGTAGCTCCAGTACTTTTGTTTGACTTAAGTTTAGATATAGCTATCTTCACTTCGTCAAGGTCGGGTAGGCGGAATTGTTGATCTGCGTCGCCGAGGTTGAGTGGTTCTATCTCCCTTACAGCCGAATTCGGTTCTTCATTGCCGTTATATAATTTGGAGAAGTGATCTTCCTAAAACCATTTTTTACCAATTTTAGTGGCATTACTTGAAAATTTGTATAATAATTATAAGAGTAAACACAAATTAGAAAAATAATTACCGAATTTCGAATGTCTGTAAGATAAAAATAGTTGGAAACAGTCGTAATATCAATTTTTAGCAACTCTTAGTAATGATTTTTTCTAGGTTTTTATTTTCTAGAAAAAAAAAACTGTCAACTAAATTTTTCTCAAAATTTAACAATAAATTTTACAAGATAAAATTAGTTCAAACACAATATCCTCTGCTTTTGAAAATATATTTGAGTCAAAAGTTAAATTTTACCAACTTTTAGTAATGTTTTTTTTGGTTTTTATTCTTTATTAAAAAAATTGACAATTCGATTTTTCTTAAAATTTGAGCTGATATCAAAAACGTTATTTATTGTTTAAAAAAATAATTTTTGGAGATAAAACCAGTTTTTGTTCGTAAAATATATTTGAGGTAATAAATATGTTCTTTTCAGTATTTTTTGATTTTGAAAAACCCGTTAATTGGATTTTTTTTAACAAATATAATAAAAGCTTCTAGCCAAAGTTCCTAGCATAATTGGTTCGTGAGATATTTCGGGTTAACCAAAATTGTCAACTTTTTTTAAATTGATATTGTAAAAAAATCACCCACTCAATTTTGTTAAGAGTCCTTTCTGCATTTTTCTGTATTATTATCTGTAGAACTAAATTTATTTGAATTCGATATCCCTACTAGTTTTTAAGATATGGAAGTATTGACGTACGAACGTCTTTTATTTCGACTCTAGAGACTTTGAAACGTCAAGAAATTTCAACATTTTCAATTATTTACAATTTTACAATAACTTACTATCTTAAGTTAATATTTTAGCAAAATAAAAAGTGTGATCTCAAATGAAGGGATATCTCATTTTACAAGTACATTTCTTTCCTTAATTATCTTTTATTTACGTCCCTTATTTTGGGTGACACTTTGTATCGAAATAAAAAAAAAATAAATCTTGCATGGTTTTTGAGAAATTGAGTTTTCCGCTTAAATTAAGCTGAAGCTGGAGGACAAAATCTTAAATAATACAAAAAATAGCTTTGGTCGAAATCCAAATTTGTAGCTTTCCAAAAAATCAAATCAATAAGAACCTATTTTTTCAATTCTCTCCTCTGGTTTCAGGGAAACGGAAGTGGACTTTGGAAACATTAAATAAGAAGAACAAATAACACACAGGGGGTAAAAAATGTTCACTTTATAAATTAGCATTTAAAAAACCACTCTTTCGAGGAGTTGACTTTTTCGAGAAGCTGACAAATCTTCTAAGAGTATTTCTTTTCATGAAAAGTAATTTTATTATAATTAGAGGATCCTTCAGCAGGGTTGCCACCCAACAACGAGTCGAAATTATTAAAATTTTCGAATGAAATTCGGAGTCAGTGGCCTCAACGTTAAGAGTGCTACGTCGAATTTATGTTCGTTATAATCGTCATAGCAGATCAACAATTGAACGTCTAGTGGCAAAATTTGAATCCACAGGCACAATACAAAATGTTCCTGCGTCAATGATACAAAGAAGTTCCCGAAGTGTCGAGAATATTGCTGCCGATGAGGCTTCAGTTTCAAAAAACCCAAATGTGTCTCTCACACGTCGTTCTTAAGCGTTGAGCATCTCTATATTTTCGTTGTGTGGAATTTTGCGAAAAGGTCTTGGCCTATATCCTAACAAGATTAAAATGGCGCAAGAACTGATGCCGCTTGACCACCAGAAGAGTCCTATATTCTTAAATGGGGCTGAGCAATAACTTAAAAATGATTCGAATTTTTATGGAAAAACCATCGTCAGAGGCATATTTCTGGCTGAATGGCTTCATCAACAAACAAAATATGCGGTATTGGTCAGGCAGCAATCAGCACGTACTCAATGAGTTATCATTGCATCCCGATAAAATTATGGTTGGTGTTGTTTATTGGTCGGCGGCGTCATTGGGCCATACTTCTTCCGTGATGATCAAGTATGGCACGGTACTGTGAATGGGGATCCCTATCGTTCAATGATAACTGAATATATTTGGCTACATTTGGATGATGTGGACTTGGAGGTCAAGTGGTTCCAATAAAACGGTGCCACAAGCCACACAGCGAATGTCACAATCAATTTATTGGAAACCAAGTTTGGTGTTATCTCCCGAAATGGTCCAGTTGCTTGTCAGCCTCGGTCGTGCGGTTTGAATCCGTTAGACTATTTCCTGTGGGGCTACGTGTATGGTCTGCCAACAAGCCAGTGAATATTGATGAACTTCGTAAGTATATCGAACTTGAAATTTCAGCAATATCGGCCTATTTATGCTTGAAGACCTTTGAAAATTATTTTCAGTGTCTGGACTTCTGCGTGCGTGCCCGTGGTGGCCATGCAAAAGAAATCGAGTTTCGTACATAATGTCATCAAACGTACGTTCACAGGTATAAAGAATTTCATTGATATCAAAAAACCACTTTAGTTTTATTTAAAAAAAAACGCTTGTGTTCGTGTTCATCAAAACGTGCTGTTAAAGTTGAGGTACGTATCCGAATTATACATACTTAATTTTAAGATCTATATTTGGTTCATCTAAATTTAGAAAAACAAATAATAATGGAGAAGTTGAGTTATGATTTTCAGAAATCTTATGAACTGGAGGTGGTTAGGTTCGTGTTAAACTTGCAAAAATGAACAGTAGCTACCTTAAAATCCTAATGAAAACTGTTTTGATTTTAGTTAACATTTTCAAAAAAATAAGAGGTTAGCTGCGGTGTTTTAAAATCTTAGTAAATAAACTAAGCATAGCTTTTACTTTTAAAATATACTTTATAATTATATTGCCATAAAATATAATTTCTCTTCTTACGATTATATTTTCTGCAATTAATGTTCTGTGTCTATCATTTAAAATAAAAATTTAATTTATAAACTAATAAGTAGAATCTGATTAGAAAAATAAGAAATTAGAATTTAATTTAAAAGAAATCGCAAACCATTTAAAAAAAAAGTATTAAAAAATTAAGGTTTTTTTAAGAAATCAAATGTGTTTTAAAAACAGGATTTAAATTAAAATGTTTGCAGATATATTTTTAAATCTAAAATTATAAGTATTATTTTTAAAAAGACTTTTTTGGATAAATGTTTTTTGTTTTTTAATTAATAAAAAAACTAAACAAAATATTTACGTTAATTAATTTTGAAAACAATCTGGTTTAAAATTTATAAAAATGCTCAGTGATTCTATTAGAGATCAAAATCAAATCAAATGGGGTGGCGCAACAGTCCGTTATGAACCAGGGCCTAGTGACTTACAACTCTCAACCATTCCTGTGTGCGAGTACTGTTGTCAGGAATGGAAAGGACCTACAATTTTGGGCCGAATCCGAACGGCTAGTTTGAGAAAGCACTTTTTCATGACAAGAATTACTCTTGAAAGATTTGTCAATTCCTCGCAAAAATTATTTTTTTAAATTAAGTTTGCACAGGCAGGGATTGAACCCAAGACACCTTGCATGACAGTCCAACGCACTAACCATCATGCTACGGGTACTACGATTCTATTAGATATATTTATATATAGATATACAGAATTTTAATCACTTTGAACACAAATTCAAAGATTTCCCCTGAATAATTAAATAATATAATGCTCCTACTAACCTTATTTTTGTTTTCTTTAGAATTCTATAAATTATCGTGTTTATTTTGTTAAACCACGAATTTAGCACGAAACCAACACAAAAAGTGAAAAAATAAATATTTCACATACGCCATGGTACACATACCTCGAAAAAGTAGTTAATTTTTATTTCTACGAAATTTTTATGAACAGTATTTAAATTTGAGAATTTTGGGAAAAGTTAAAATGATTTGAAATCAAAAACAAAATGATGGTGATAATTTCAAAGAATCCTACTTTGTAACTTTTTCTATTCGTAATATGGATTTATTTTTACTTATTCGATAGTTTATTTTTTGTATTTTATAAGTAAATGTTATTAAAAAGTAATTAATACTAATCAAAAATTTCGAACATAAATACAACACTTAAATCATTGTATGATTTGTTTAAGTGGAAAATCAGACAATCAATTAAAAAATTTCAATAATATTCAATTAGGTGGGAAGCTAAATATATAAGTCCCAGATGAAAAAATTGAGGGGGTGAAAGAGGTTTCAGTAAGTTTTTGCCAAACTACTTAAGAACTTTATTTTGTTTGTAAAAATTGTAGCTCATCTTATTTTAAATCGAACATAGATAACAAATGTTTCTACGTTCATTAAACAGATTTATAGAAAAACTGTCAATATTTTTGGGCTAAGGAATTATTAAGTTTTGTTAAGGTATGTCTGGAAAAATATTTCTTATAAGAAAACCAAGTTTCTGAATTGTTACACCAGTCGAAAATCACTGTTGTTTAAGATCATTTCACAAAATGATCTGGAAATAATCGCACTCAAAATAATTACAGTCGACTCTCCCTTAGTCCCGATAGCTGATTTTCAGGGGAAACCAACAATTGTTTGATGAAATAAATTAAGCACAAATATTTCTGTAATTTTTGCCAATATTGAAGAAAGAGTGTTTCGGGAAATGCCAATATCTTCTACATTTTTTCTTGATTCCTTTTTCAATGTATGCAACTAACTGAATTTTTGTCCCAAACCTCGAGTTGTTTTCGATATCCCAAACCTCGAGTTGTTTTCGATATTCTGTAAATGATTAATTTACATTCATACGGAGTCATTTGCAAAAATTACAAACTCAATCACCTTAAAAAATAAAATCATTATGTCTTTATCTTTATTATGTTATTATCTTTCAAGAAATTAGTTGACGTTCAGCCTCTACTTTATGGTATGTGTTTAATCATTACAGGCTGTACATTTACTTGAAGTTATGCTCAGCATAACTGGTTAGTGCGTTGGACTGCCATGCAAGGGGTCTTGGGTTCAATCCCTGCCTGTGCCACCTTAATTTAAAAAATTAATTTTCGCGGGTACTACCTCTTGCGAGGAATTGACAAATCCTTCAAGAGTAATTCTTGTCATGAAAAAGTGCTTTCTCAAACTAGCCGTTCGGATTCGGCCTAAAATTGTAGGTCCCTTCCATTCCTGACAACAGTACTCGCACACAGGAATGGTTGAGAGTTGTAAGTCACTAGGCCCTGGTTCACAATGGACTGTTGCGCCACCCCATTTGATTTTGATGCTCAGCATTAACAGAGTTCGACTAAGGGGGAGTTTACTGTAGCTATCTGCCGATACATTGTAATTTGTTAATGATAAAGGTATAATTTTAAAGGTTGTCTACTACAAAAATGGGTGAAATCAATATTAAAAAAGAGGCTGGGGTGCAACCCACACTGATAACTTCCCATCCCGTCTGTTGATTTGTCTTGCTTAAAAGTTTGTAGGTTTTTGTATTGGGTTAAAAAAGTCGTTAGTTGAATTATTCTTAAAAATTTTAAAATTATTAACAATATTTTTCATATAAGTAAATAGTTTAGTTTAAAAAACTAGTTTTGTTAAATGGATTTTCAGTCGAAAACAAATTTGTACCAATTTTAGTAGCATTTCAAAAATTTTTACAAATTAGATGACTAAATTAATTTGAAAGATATCAAAAGCCAAACATTGATTTTTACCAAATTTGCGTACTATTTCCTTTTTATTTTATTTTTTTATGAAAAAACGGACTGTTGGATTTTTAAATAAAAAAACTACTGAATATCGATAACAATATTTTCTGTGAAATAAAAAAAATTAAAGACAATATTTTTAATTCCTGAAAAGCTATTCAAGTCGAAAGTAAATTTCTACCAAGTTTTGGTATTGTTTTTTTGTTAGGTTTTTATTTTTTGTAACAAAACTGTCAATTCGATTTTTCTCAATATTTATTTTTTCCGAATATTTAATACAATATTTCTTACAAAATAAAATTATATTAAATTTGTGACTTCCCATAGGAAGTTATTGTAATGGGCCCGATTTGTCAAATTGAAAATTTTGATATTTCACGACGTTTCAAGGTCCCTAGAGTCGAAATAAAAGATTTTTTAGAAACATGTCTGTGCGTGCGTGTGTTCGTGCGTTCGTACAATCGCTACGTTTTTTTAGTTGTAAAGCTCAAGAACCAGAAAAGGTATCGATTTAAAATAAATGTTGGTATACAGATAATAAGGCAGAAAGATGCTGAAAGGGCGGTTTTTTTACCATAGCAGTTTCAATCAAAAAATCAAAAAAACTGAAAAATTTGTCGCCTCCAAAAGTTTACGACTTAAATATGATTTTATCTCCAAAACAATTTTGTGCAACGAAGAATAATGTTTTTGATATCTGATAAATTTTTGAGAAAATCGAAATGAAAGTTTCTTTTTATAAAAAATAAAAATCTAAAAAAAAAACAATACTTAAAGTTTTGCAAAAATTGAACATCGATTCAAATTTCATTTATCTTATAAAAAATATTGTTTTCAACACTCCGAAAAATTTTGATAAATATCGAAAAGGCAGTTCTTTTTACAAAATAATAAAAACCCAAACAAATGTATAAAAGTTAGTAAAAATTGATTTTCGACTCAAATATCTTTTTAAAAAATTGAAATAATAGCTTCTTACTATTTTTTGCTTAAAATATTGTTTTCGACATAAGGACAAATTTTGATAAAAATCGAATTGACAGTTTTTCTACAAAAAATAAAAACCTAAAATGAAAATGTATAAAAGTTGGTAAAAATTGATTTTCGATTCAAATATCTTTTAAAAAATTGTAGATATTGGCTTTAAACTACTTTTATCTTTCAAAAAATATTGTTTTTAACACTCAGTAAAATTTGAAAAAAAATCGAATTGACAGTTTTTGTACAAAAAATTTGAAACCTAATAAAAATTAACAAAAGTTGGTAAAAATTTACTTTCGACTCAAATATCTTTTCAAAATCAAAAATACTGGCTTCAAACTTATTTTATTTCACAGAAAATATTGTTTTCGATATTCAGTAATTTTTATATAAGAATCCAACAGTCGGTTTTTCCATACAAAATAAAATGTACAAAAAATAGTACGCAAATTTGGTAAAAATTGGTACGAGTACATATAGACAAACTTTTAAGCAAGACAAATTGACAGACGGGATGGGCAGTTATCAGTGTGGGTCACATCCCATCCTCTTTTTGAAAAGATATTTCAGTCGAAAATAAATTTTGACCAACTTTAAGTAAAGTTTTTTTTTTTAATTTTTTATTTTTTATAAAAAAATGCCAATTCAATTTTTTTTTAATTTCATGAAATTATTTTAGACACAAAATCATTTTTTGTTCGTAAAATCTTCGAGGTGACAAATATATTTTTTTAGTTTTTTTTTAATTTATTTAAAAGAAAACGTTAATTGGATTTGTTTTCCAAAAGATATTTGTTTGGATCACACTACAATATTTAACATGAAATGTAATTCAAGTCTCTTGCGTTATTGGTTTTTGAGATATTTTTGGTTAACCAAAATTTTCACTTTTTTTCAAATTGGTATGGTAGAAAAAACACATTTCTCCATATTTATCTGTATTACAAAATTTATTTGAAGTAAATATTTCTACTGGTTCCTTACCTATGGAAGACGAAAAAATGTCCCGAATGTACGTACACACGCACGCACAGACATCTCTCTAAAAATCTTTTATTCCGACTCTTGGCACCTTGAAATGTCGAGAAATGTCAAAATTTTCAATTTGACAAATCGACAAATAAAAACACAAATATTTTAAAAATAAGTCAAACAAATTAAAGTCTTACCCAATCTTGAGTAACAAATTAAGTTTAGTTTTGTATCGAACTTCGATTATTATTACCAAGTAAAAAGTTCAATCTAAAAACATCAGAGATAAAACCATTTAAATTGAAAACTTTGCCACTCCTTTGATTCATTCTTTGAATCAAAAAGAGGTTTAATCCAATTTCTATTTGTCTTAAGTCCAGATCCAAATTAATGTTTGCGAACATATTATTTTTCTTTGGTTTCAATATTTTTCTCGTATGACTTGATTCGCATATTCTATTTATCTGGTTTTATGCATCTTGTCTTATATCCTTTTTAAAGTATGTATATTTATTTATTGATTAACCAATGGAAAGTTTTAAAAGATTGCATTTATCTTGGGATATAAGAAAGATGCATGAAGTCCCAGTTAACTTTGAACATCACCCTCCATGCGTCCATATTTGCCTCCATAAAACTCCGAATGTAATATGACACCTAAAAATAACTTCTTAAATTGATTCCAATTTATGTGGTTTTAAAAATTAAAAAAGGAAAAACCATCGTTAAGGAAAAAAAAACTTCAATCCGCTTAAAGTTTTTATTTTTTTCTTTCATTTTTTAAAATAAATTTTATATTAATTTATTCCTGCCTGCATCAGAGGTTGTACAACACAAACACAGACACAAAATGCTTGTGTTTTTCCTTCAAAACAAAGCTCCCTATACTAGAATAATAACTCACGATCAATTTAAACGGCTTTTTGTCAACTCACCGGCAAAACAAAACGTTCCCAATGATTATGGGGTTCCTTCTATGGCCAACATTATGAGCAACAAAATAAGATCCAACATCTGTTAGTCATTGGAACTGTCCAGCTTTGGTAATACCTCAAAGAAAAATGCGCATTTATTGGATTTTTTCATTCAAAAACAAGAAAAAATGATGCATCGTTTTCTTCTTCTACCTAAACCGACTTCTTTGCCTAGAACCTTCAAGATGTCTTTTTAATCCGTCAGATCCAAAAAAATACATATTCTACCTTAAGACACTAAAGAAGAATCTTTTTCTTGAAACTAAAAAAATAAGAAAAGAATTATTCAAATTACGTTTTTGTCTTTTCGGAAACGAGACAACGCGGCCAAGACACGTACTGCTCGACGCGCGATGCGATGCGATGACTTAAAAACAACAAAACAAGTAATCTTCGCGCATAAATAATGAACTTAAGTGTCAAAGGGGAAGAAATCAATTTGTTGAAATGTTCCTTCTGCGCTGTGAGAAGAGGAGCGTTTTCACCCGCTTACAAAATATTCAAACTATAAAGACAAACCGCAGAAGCCAAAAGCTATACGAGTTGAGTTGAGTATATCAAAAATGTGCAGTCAGAAAATCTGTCGCGTATGTTGTAAACGAGCCGTTTTGTTGTTGCTGTTTGTTTTCAGAATACTCGTATTGAAACAGAAGGATGGTTTTGGTGATTTATGTGATCTGAGAAATGTGCGAACTCGAAGCCATCACGTTTTCGACGGATTTCTATACTGTGTGTGACGCTGACTGTGACCGTGGATCATGCAGACGGGACGTGTGGATCTGTGTTAACTGCAACAGTTTTCAACATAACGACACTGACACATATAGACAGTTAAGACAAACTGCGAAATATATTACGGGGAACATAAGTTCAAGAATTTATTTTATTTTCTTAAGTAGATTCCGAAAATTTTATTGTTTTTAGCAATGAAACATAAAACAAACAAAAATAAAAAACAAAACGATGCAGATGGGCTTGGATGAATACTAAATTCTGTGGTCTTATTTTTGATGCGATGGCGGCAGCAATGAAATTTATTGATGATCGCAATATTTTGCATGCAAGCTTAAAAGTTGAATGCGCCTTGCGAAATTATTTCTTAAGTTAAAGTAGCTACAAATAAACTTACAAATAAGCGCATTGTTTTTTGTTTTTAATACCGTGCAGGTTTTTGGCAAATTTGGGAGTGACATTAAGAATGATAAATCGACATCATAATTTTTACGATCTTAGAATGCAATCGGTAGGAAATATAAAAATTAAATCATTTAAACAATCAACAAAAAGGTTACTGCAATACTTCTTCAAGTTTTTTTTGTTTTTTTCAAAGGGTACCATTTTTAAAGAATACTTCTCAACACGGAATTTGGGTATACATGATTTGAAAAAAGTTTAAGGCAAGTTAAAATTAAGCAATACACAAGAAAACAACTTTACAGAAATAAGTAAAGCAACAGCTCGTAGAAAACCAGGGTCTAATGGCTTACAACAATTAACCGTAACATCAGTGATGGAAGGGACCTACAGTTTTATGCCGCATCCTGGCGAATGTTAGAAAGCATTTCTTATAATAAAAATTACTCTTGGAGGATTTGTCAATTTCTCGCAAAGATAAGTATCAGTGAAACTTTAAGTGGCACAGGCAGAGATTGAATCCAAGACCTCTGGCATGATAGTTCTGCGCGTTAACCATCACGCTACGGGTAAAACAACTTGTTGCTATAAAAAATTCAAAAATTAAAATGGTCCGTACATTTTTTGATACCCTTAATTGGGTGAACATCCTGGTTGAAGCCAAGTAAGCACTTCGGGTTTTCAGACCCAAAACAAAACAGGGAGATGCTGAGAGAAGATATAACGTCGAACGGTTTCAATCAAAAGGATTGCCAAATTCTTCTCTGATCGAGTTATAAGTAACCTGTCTCGCCGTTCTCTGCCGCCAACACAATGTATCGAGAATCAGTGTCAATATTGTTAAGATGCAAACAGAGAAACCCCTGGGTTTTAAGCACCCACCAACAAGAAATCCCTGGCTTGATGAGGGATGGTGACGGGAAAATGCAGCCAAATAACAGCCACGTATCGCGAGCCTGTTAAGAAGGACCAGTGCTGCTCACGAGCTCTATGAGTAGAAGGGGCAAGAAGGAAAAAGAAAGGTCAAAAGCAGAAATGAAGTTCGAAAGTTTAATGAGCAGGTGAAACTTAATTCACAAAACCTTGAAACGAAGGCTGCAAAGACGAAAGTGGAAATATCACTGTGGAACCGCAGTGAATGCTGAGGATATGAAAGGACCAGTTCTGGAGCCTGATAACGGGGACGATGAATCCAATTCCGGTGTCAGGCAAGATGATCCATTTAACATAGGCGAAGAAAGGCAACAATCCCGTCCTCCCGACTAAGACGAAGTAAAGATTGCCATATCTAAGCTGCAGTCTTACAAAGCCGCTGGAAGGGATAGCTTGAGTTCCGAGCTCTTTAAAGCAGCTGAAGACAAGTTTGTTAGGAGCATGCACCAACTTATCTGTAAGATATGATCGGAAGAAAGATCTAAACATTGCTTATAAAATCTTCTCTGCCGTAATAAGTGAACGTCTAAAGCCCATCGTCAACAACCTGATAGGTCCTTATCAGTGTGGTCTTAGACCAGGAAAGTCCACAGTCGATCAAATATTCACTTTACGGAAGATCATGGAAAAAACCGAAGATTATCAAACCGACAACCAACATCTTTTCATCGATTTCAAGGCCGCATGTGATAGCATCTACAGGGACGAGCTGTATAGAGCCATGTCTAGTTTTGGCATCCCTGCCAAACTCATTCGTTTGTACAGGACGACCATGGAGTATTCACACTGCTCCATAAAGGTTGGAAACAACTTAACGGAACCTTTCGATGTCAAAAATGTTTTAGACAGGGTAATGCGCTGATATGCGATTTTTTTAACATTGTGCTTGAAAGAATAGTGCAAAGCTCACAGGTCAACACTTAAGGCACTATCTTTTAAAAGTCTGTCCAATTACTAGCATATGCTGACGATATTGACATAATCCTAAAAACTCAGCGTAATGTCAATGGGGCTGTTGTGAGTATTGAGACAGAGTCGGCAAAAATGGGTTTAACTGTTAATGAGGGCAAAACAAAGTACAAGCTGCCGTTAAGAAGGGACCTAAAATACCGACTTCACCATGCATCGACAGCAGACGTAACTTTGAGGTTGTCATGCACTTCGTCTACCTACAGGCTCCGCTGTAAACGCAGAAAATAACACCAGCGCTGAGATCAAACGAGGAAAAAGTCTTGCTAATCGCTGCTTCTTTGGGCTAGTAAATCAATTGAATGGCAAGGCCCTCTCTCGAGGGGCCAAAGTGTCGCTATGTAAGACCCTTATCATCCCCGTCCTGCTGTACGAGAGAAAAGTTCTTCGTGTGATCTACGTTCCCGTATGCATCGAAGGGGAAAGGAGAAGAAGATGGGGAGACGAGCTGTACGGCCTGTACAGCGACGTAGACTTAGCCAGTAGGGTAAAAGTCCAGCGAATAAAATTACAGGGTCACGTAGAGCGCTTGGAAACCAATGCTCCGGTCCGGAAAGTCTTCGAATTCACACGCACAGGACAGTGCAGTAGAGGACGACCGCGCATCAAGTGGCGGCGCTCACAAGTGAAAGTGACCTCACCCAACTTGGAGCACAAAACTGGAGACATCTAGCTAGGGACCGAGCTTGATGGATAAGTTTGTTGGGTGAAGCCCTATTTAACACAGGGTTGTAGCTCAACATGAGGTAAGTAAGTAATTGGGTGAACAATGGTTTGAAGTTAACTTCTTACTTTTCCAATTTGTGAACCACAGGGTTCAGAGATATTTTGATTACTTACTTAAGTTGGCGCTTCAGTCCTGTGTGATTATTGTATATTATTGATTATTGTATATTTAAAAATAGTAAAATGGAACTATTTTCAAAAACCGCAGAAAAATGTTTTGACATTAATTCTAAAAATTGGATTTTTTTTTAGAAAAATAGTTAAACCTCCAACTTATTTTATAAACAAAGAATTTAAATTGTTATAACTATTAGCTCCAAGATAAAATTTAGGGAACTTTTTAGTCTTTTTTAAATCTTTTATATGACTTAAGCATTTTAATATAGCTGCAAATGCTATTCCTATGATCTTAAACCTGTGATCTAACACTTAAAAACTGTTACAAAAATTGTAAAAAAAGTTAATGGTTTCCAGGTATTAAAACTTCCTCAACACTAAGTAGAGAGGTTTCATCTTAATGAGAGCCTGCAATAAAGCCTTAAGTGAGTGCATATTATAAGGCAACAAACTTTGTTAATTTGCATTTACGATCACGCTCAATGCATTTGCTTTAATGATAAGTCCCTATCCCTAACTATAAAAATACATACCGACATACGATTATGGCTCGGTTGGTTGGTTGGTTAAAGTATAGTTGGTAGTTCCGATCTCTCAACTTTTAACAAATTCAATGAGAAATCGACACCTTATTGCCAGAGCACGCCAATGGCACTTAATCCTTCAACACAGAAAACAAAATACCCGTTAGCAAGGCACATCAGAGCGCACTCTCTCATGATATACCTGTAAATAAATAATCCCCCATGTCCCAGTCCCAGCAGTAACCATCATCATCGCTGCAAATCCTAATCGACTTATATAGCTCCGTGCATCCAATACGCTATGCCGAATGCCGCTGCCGATGCCCGCCATATCATACCACACACTTCCCATCAGCTATGCCATATATTGTATACCTAACCTAGGTTCTCGAGAGTCGTTCTCGTATAGCTTCATCTTTCAAATAGACTTTCGTGTTTGGATGATGGTAAAAACAAACTTTGCACGAAAACTAATTCCAATTGCTGCCAGAAGTTGTTTGTGGCAACATAGTACCCCTTCCCCAACATAGTTATAGATGCATCCATTTAAGAGGATGGCAATGGTGAACCTATCGCTGTCTAATTAATCATCTTGAAGGTGGAAAACTGCAGGCACGTCGAGTAATTGCGTCCGGTTGGTGGTTTTGAGATGGCATGGCGATGGAGATGGAGATGGCGGTTCAGTGGCTGGCCGCTGCCACATGTCTGCCATCGTCTACGCTAATGACAATTACGAATTGACAAATAATTAACTCATGAAAGACTTCAAGGACTAACTCTGGGCATTTGATGTTATATAGAATAGAAGAATAAGAAAAGGCTCTAGATTCTTGAACTCCTTCAAGACCTCAAATGGTACCTTTTCCTATGTTAGGTAAGTCAAGACAGTGGCTTTTTACATATATCTAAGCTATATGATGCGCTGGCCCGGCCACATGTGGCTACCATGAAATTGAATTGCGCATTCTTCACATCAGAAGCATCACCATACCACCATCACTTGCACCACCCCCTCGCACCTCACTCACTCACCCAACCGCCACACCACCTCGCCACAACCCTGACCACCTCACTTCGCGTCATGTGGAATAATCTCCATTAATTTGAGCCAAATGATGGAAGAGGTTGTCATCTCTGCAACTGATAATGATGCTGGGAATTTCAAAAGGTGGCAGCTCATCTGACTTCTGTTTGAGTAATTTCTTTGCATTTGTGCCAATGAAATAGATGATGGTTATATACGAGTTGTTGGAAAAGGAATATACTAAGTGGATATGAATATGAGGATGAGTAATGGTTGTTGTGACAAGACTTCCCTTTTGGCCATATGTATATCGTATATCGTGTGCAAATGAATCTAATTAGCATTCAATATGATCGTTATGTAGAGCTAACTAGCTTGGGCTAAAGTCAGGTAAACAGGGCTAAGAAGGTTGGACTGGTCTATTTCTTATGGGCTTATTCTATTTGAATGATTTCAAGACCGAGATGGTTAGGTTAAGGATGGAGAGAAGGCTTGAGCTTGAAGGGCCGGAAAATAATGTCAAAACGTTGAAAATAATTACAACTTATTGATGAAGTGAATGCGTTGTTGAGTTTAAATGGATTATATTGAACGACAATGTGCATATAGAATTTCTTTAAAGTTTCAAAGGAGTAAACAGTGACGGACAAAACAATTGGAGCTCTTTTAATATAATAGTTTCTGCTATAAATTGAGTTATTTATAACAAATTAGCAACATTTTTAAAAAATAATTTTGTTTTCAAAACCCAAAAAACAATGCAATTTTTGATCATTAAATATTATTTAGACGGTATCAGATTTTTTGTATGCTGTTTTCAATATTCTTTAAATTAAGTCAACTGTCAGTTTTCTTATATAAGATATTTAAACTTTAAAAAAATGTTAATATTGGTCTCAGAAACAAAACCAGATATTGAATTCTAACTTATTTTATCATATTCACATTACTGTTGATAATTTGTGTAGAAAAATTCATTTGATACTTTTTTTTACAAAACACGAAAACAACAACATTATAAAAATAAATACAAATATTGACTTCAAATTTTGTGTCTATAATATTTTTAAAGTCTTAGACTAATCGACTGACGGGCACGGATGGGAAATTATCAGTGTGGGACGCACTTCAGTCTCATTTAAAGTCCTATAATATGTTACTAGCTTAAAATTTTGACTTCAACTCTATGATGATTAAAATTTTATTAAAACCGAAAAGAAATAAATTATATGTTTCTCAAAAAGAGAACGATATTGGAAATTTTGGAACTCAATCATTACGTTTTTGTTTTGTCCTTTGCAGATGATATAAAAGTTATTTTTATGCAGAGTTATCCATTTTGGATATTTTTATTTTTATCAAAAGGTTTGAACGTTGAAATTATATATGAAACATTATATCATTCGAATGGCCATCACTCAAATTGTTGCTCGATCTATATTGATATCATATGACCATAAGAGCCCATTCACACGATCCCGAATCGGCGGTTTTGCCGTATCGTCGATTTTACCGTATAAGCCAATGTCAGTATAATTTAAATGAGTATATTTAGACGATACGACATTTAACTGTATACAGTAAAATTACCGATTAGGTCGATTTTGTCATTTGGTTTTGTCTCTGCAAATCGTTTTCGGTCGTACGGTAAAAAAACCGAATCGGCTTATCGTGGCAATGTATTTATAGACAGTGCGTTTAGACGATTCGATATTTTGACCGATAGTGCGTCATTTTTCGTATGAGCTACTGTCGAATAATTTATTGCTGGTATATAGTCGTAGTGGTTCGTCGGGTCGTCTGTCATGTAAGAGGTCTTGGGTTCAATCCCTGACTGTGCCACCTTAATTTAAAAAAAAATAATTTTCGCGAGTACTGCCTCTTGCGAGGAATTGACAAATCCTTCAAGAGTAATTCTTGTCATGAAAAAGTGCTTTCTCAAACTAGCCATTCGGATTCGGCCTTAAATTGTAGGTCCCTTCCATTCCTGACAACAGTACTCGCACACAGGAATGGTTGAGAGTTGTAAGTCACTAGGCCCTGGTTCACTACGGACTGTTGAGCCACCCCATTTGATTTTTTGATTTTTTGGGTCGTCGGGGTAGGGTCGAGAAAATATCCGATACGGTGAAAATATCGAATAGTGTGAATTGACGCTGACAGTCGTCCTATCGTCGTTTACGAAGAAGTAAGGTCCAATCACACCTCCAGACAAAAGAGCGCACCAAAAAGTGACTTGTTGTGGATAGAATGGTCTCTTCAATTGCTTGAGAATTCTCAGAACCCCAAATAAGAAAATTCGGTTTATTAACATACTGAACAAACATTCGAAAAAATGCAAAATACATCATAATGTGCCGTAAGATAATATGAATTCCTGAGAACGACAAGGAATCGACACATTCGGGTCTTTGGCAACACTTTCATACATACATACAGTACCGTTATTTTCAGTGGTACGAGCGAAAGGATGATGCACAGGACTGACAATGTCTGAAACCAATCCAGTCCCTTCAAATTTTGCCAATTGCTAAAGTTGTACGATTATGTAAACCATAATCTCCTCTTAAAGAACGATATGTCTCTGTGCCAGAATCACCATTTTTGTAGAAGGTTTTAACAATTTGTATGCGTTGTGCAATAGTAAAATTATCAATTTTCGTACATTTCAGAACTTTTAATAACAAAAAAAATTGGTTAAACAACTTTAGTTTGACAGACTTCGAATTCCAGACTTACACTTTTGAAACCTCAAATCGATAACTCGGTATATTTGATCAATAAGTCAAAGAAAGAAATTTATTCCAACACAACATTGTTGAATCTGAAAATCATTCATTACGTTTCTGACTTGCGAGATATAGAAATTGTATGAAGTACTGCATTTGGACAAAATTTCGAACTTTACGACTGTAGAACTCAAAAAAGTGGTGTACCTGATTTCGTCCATTTGCTTGTGTGCCTGTTTCTCCCTAAATCCCAAACCATTGAATCGCTTGAGTTTAAACTTGGAAATTAACATTTTCAACGGATTCACGTTAGATCTTCTTTTTTTTTTCTTTCAGTTTGTGTTGGCAAAAAGTCGGGGATGCAAATTTTCTTATTTTAATTATTTTTCCTAACTTGGCTTATTCTTTCAATAAAAACATAATATTTTTGTACTTAGAAGGGTATATTTTGGTTAACCCTCAATATATCGCAAACCAATAAATTAAAAAAGAGGCTGGACTGCGACCACACTGATAACTTCCCATCCCGTCTGTCAATTTGTCTTGCTTAAAAGTTTGTCTATATGTACTCGTATCAATTTTTACCAAATTTGAGTACTATTTTATATAGATTTTATTTTTTATGAAAAAACGCACTGTTGGATTTTTATATAAAAATTACTGAATATCGAAAACAATATTTCTGTGAAACGAAATAAGTTTGAAGCTAATATTTCAAATTTTTGAAAAGATATTTGAGTCGAAAATCAATTTTTACCAACTTTTGTTTAATATTTTTTAAGTTTTAATTTTTTGTACAAAAAACTGTCAATAAGATTTTTTTTTTAAATATTACTAAATGTTAACAACAATATTTTTTGAAAGATAAAAGTAGTTCAAAGCCAATATCTACAATTTTTTAAAAGATATTTGAGTCGAAAATCATTTTTTACTAACTTTCGTTATTTTTTTTCGGTTTTCAATTGTTTGTAGAAAAACTGTCAATTCGATTTTTTTCAAGATTTTTCAAAATGTTAAAAATAATATTTCTTATAAGTAAAAATAAGTTAGAAGCTTTAATTTCAAGTTTTTGAAAAGATATTGGAGTCAATATTCAATTGTTACTAACTTTGAGTAATGTTTTTTTAGATTTTTTTTTTACAAAAAAAACTGTCAATTCGATTTTTCTCAAAATTTTATCAGATGTCAAAAACATTATTCTTCGTTGCACAAAATTGTTTTGGAGATGAAATCATATTTGAGTCGTAAAATTTTGAAGGTGACAAAATTTTTTTTCAGTTTTTTTGATTTTTTATATTATGTAAAATTTTATTTAAGTCTCTAGCGTTTTTGGTTCGTGAGATATTTATTGTTAACCAAAATGTTCACCTCTTTTTCAAACTGCTATGGTTAAAAAACCACCACGCAATTTTCTTGAGGGCCCTTTCTGCATCTTTCTGCGTTATTATCTGTGTAACAAAATTTATTTGAAGTCGATATCTCTTCTGGTTCTTGAGTAATGGAGGACGAAAAAAACGTCGCGAACGTACGGACGTACCGAATTTAAGGCAGTGGCTTCCAACTAATTTTATTTTATAAGAAAAATTGAATTGATTTTTTTTTTACAATACTAAAACTTGATAATAATTTACTTTCGATTCAAATATCTTTTTATAGATTAAAAATATTTGCTTCAAACTAATTTTATCTATAAGAAAATATTGTTTTTGACATTCAGTTATTTTTTTTAAAGACTCTTTTTTTATACAAAAATAAAATCTACAAAATATTTGGTAAAAATTGACATGCGGTTACGATATATCGTGAACAGTAGAAGATATTGACTTGAAATTAATTTCACCCACCCAATTTATATTTGTTTATATAAGAAATAAAAACTTTTAGGAAATGCTACTGGTTAAAATTGGTTTTCGACTAAAAATGTCGTTAAGAAAAGAAGATTTTGAAATCAAACTATTTCATTACATAAAAACTATTGTTGTCAATTTTTAATTTTTTTTAGAAAATTTAGCTGACAACTTTTTTAGCAAAACACGAAAACATACAAACCTTTTAAGCAAGACAATTCTACAGACGGGATGGAAGTTATCAGTGTGGGTTGCATCCCAGCCACTTTTTTTATTTTTTATTAATATTTTCATTGATCATTATGTTGTGTTATAAATATTCATCCGGTGGAAAATTTTGGCTCACATATTATTTAATAGACAATACGCAATAGATTTACGACAAAGTTATAAACAAGAATCCAAATTCTATGAAAACCGAAATAAAAAAGATTCTTTGTGTTTTCAAAGAAGGAAATGTATACCATAACTAATTAAAATAATCGAAGACATAAGGACTGAACTCGATATTGACAAAGTATCTATTTTCGTCCTACTAGACTTTTCAAAAACATTCCACATGGTATATCCCTCCATACTTCTGAATAAACTGCGTCAGAAATTCAACGAATCTTCATAAGCTATTAAACTGCTTTCGTCCTTTTTGAATGATAGAAAGCAAGCCGTTTTCTTAAATGAAAATCTCTCCGATTTTCTTCCGATTCAACAAGGAGCTTTGCAAGGATCAATTTTATCCCCCCTTCTATTTTCATTATATTATGTGAATGATATAAGGTGTCAATATAAATAAAGAAAAGATATCTCACTGGACGTCTTGCAATGGGTTGATTCTCAACGCAAAAAAATGCAAAAAACCTCTAAGGAAATTAGAGAAATCAGGGCCAAACTTTTGTCAAAAAATTAACCAATTCAAATGTTTCATTCGTCTACCATTTCCAACGCTCTGCAATTTGCATATTTGACCCGTCACTAATGAAAATTTTGGTTACTCCAATTATATCGGACTTGATTTATCAGTTCATCAATCTAACCATCAACTTTGGTTCAAGCTCTGAACTATTTTTTTTCGTTCCCACTAAATGACTGACACAAAAAATATCCCCTTATCTTAAGAGAATAAATATTCATCCTAAGATATTGATACCAATAAATTCAGCTTTTCTTTTCAATGTCCAAAACGAATACCACTCTCAAATCAAATTCCATTCTAAACTATTTCAAATCATTTACGATCAATGTCATGGAAATAGAAGCAAGCCTAACAATATCAACCAATTTCTCATAGTTTATAAGATGGGGACTTTCTTTATTTTATTCTTGTTGATCTTTTCGTTAGCCTAAAAGATACAAAAGCGTTTTGTAAAGGTCAAACTTCTATCAATCCTTTAAAAATCTTATATGTAGGAACGTATTCTTCTCATTTCGATACAAAACATCATAAAGATTTGAAATTCCAATCGTATTATTGTTATCATCGATAAACTATTATTTATTGGCAAGGGAGTTGAATACCGTGGCAAAGGTAAGGCAAGGAATATCGAAAGGTGATTCTGACTTGAAATTTTAATAATCCCAATGGACCGCCACCGCTGCCGCCGCCGCCCCGTCGCTGCGTCATAATATTTACACTCTTGAAAGGGAAGGGATTTTCTGTTTTGTCGGAAAAAAAAGAAACAAAACAGAAGAAAGAAGAAACCTCTACTTTAGCTTAAAAGATGTATAGTGGAATAAATCGGATAAGGAACAAAAATGTCAATTGTCTAGGCGAAGAGATTCCTTTAGCTCCATGGTCGTAGGCATCTCCTACTGCTACTTAGTACAATAGACCTGTAGCAGTTGTTGTAGGAAGGTTTTGATACCTATGCACCTTTAAGCCAACAAAATACTCCTCAAAAACTCGATCATTCAATTTATTTATGAGTTTTTAATGAGGCTAACAATGGTATTCGTGCAACATCACCGAATCATGAATTTCCACTTTTGCTCGAACATAAAATTACATCCCGACTGAGCACAGTCGCATCAGAGAGTAACCTTTTAAAGCAAACGAGCCAAGCCGAGCAGTCAACCGTTGGACCAAACGACCAAACGGGCCGGGGTGTTATTAAGGTGCAATAAAAACGCGATTAGATGGATCTGGAAGCAGCAGCCGAAGCCAGCGTGAGCCAAGGAGTTGAAGGCGATTGTTTGGAGGATGGAAGTGTGAATGAATGAATCTGTATCCTAAAGTGGCCTTCCAAAGCCATCTGCACAATAAAAACAAAAAAACACAACGAACAGATTCGGCATCGGCTCAGGGCAAACTCACCTAAGCTACGATGACGGACTTGAAAAAGGGTTGATTTGATGTTCGGTTTTGTTTCATGTTCTCGCGGAATGGATCCAAATGCTCCTCGTTGGTCGTCGGTTCTTTTTTTTCTTTGGGTTATTTCTGAATGATAATTGGTGGGAGGATACATTAAAGGAGGGGGAAATAGATCGTGTCAGTATTACACGGTTCTTTTTTTGAAGCCTCCACCAAGACTTCCCGAAAGGAATTCGAGACAAAGTGAAAAAAAACTTAGGTAGAAAGATCTACACAGCTAGCTCGAGAGTCTTAGTTTAGTTTAAGTCGAATTGGGGTAAGGTAAGGTGAGGTGAATTAGACTTAAGAGATATTGGTTTCATTTTGTGTAATTTGATCTGAAGTGGAAAATTGCTTGTTGTGTGCGCAGTTTTCCACGTGAAATTAGACTTTAATTTTTTTGTTATACCCGTTTTAACTTTTTTTTTCTGCTTTGGATCTTTTGCGGACGTGGTAACGATTTTATTTTCAGTTTTACCAACTATGGCGAAAGGTTTTTACAGTTTGTTTTTGTTGTTGTTGTTTTAAGATTTTTGTACTTTTGTGCAATCAAGTCGTTTAGTGATGTTGATGGGGAATGCCATGCCAAGCCATGCAATAGCGTTTAAAAGTTATCTTAGGAGGTTTTAGAAGGCTCAGAAAGGCAAGCAGGGTGATCTTGTTAGAGGGCATTTGAGCTATTGTCAGTGATTTAGTTGTGTGGTAGGTGATACAGTTTATTTGGGACACAAAGGAACAGCGAAATGGTAGTCGTTTTATTATTTTTGAAATTAAGTTTTCCCATAAATAAAGAGGTTTAAGTGTAAGCCTGTAAGTACATACCTAAAGTTATAGTGAGAATAGAGTTTGGAGGGTTTTGTTTCACAAAAAGTTAAGCAACATGTACCATGTACTTAAGTTAATGCAACACTTATTGTTTGTGCATTTAAAGAAAGGTACTATATAGAGCTTTATAGAGAAGATAATAAAAAGGAGTAGTCATAAAAATTGACCACCCAAGGTTTAGTTTCTCACGAAAGGGCTATATTCAAATTGATTTTAAGTGAATTCCTTATTTTATTAATTCATATGTTAAAAATTTCATTCAATTTCGTTAAAAATTGCAATTGTTTTTTTCATCGGCAAAGCTCCCTTTCAAAGTTTACAAGGATCTGGGTAGTGGAAATTTGCATATAAATATATACGACTTTAAGTAAGAGACGCTATTTTATATGGTGGTTATTTCCTTATTCTAAACTTCGCGTAGGAAGTTATTGTAATTGGTATGATTTGTCGAATTGTAAACCTTGACATTTGGTTTTGAATTCCTGAATATTGCTTGGAAAGACAGAGTGTGGTAAGGAATTCCACATTCGCTTAGTACGACTTAAAAATGAATCTCTGTACTTGACGGTACGACTGAAGTTGGGCTCGACGGTATAGGTAGGTAGGCAACCTACCCTGAGATCCAATTAGCGCTGTAGTGGCCGTTTTGATACCAAAAACTCGTTTGACCTGCGATAGAAAGGGAGAGATTTATAGACAAATAGCGATTATGTTAGAGCCATTTTGTTGCATTGAGAAAAAAGGTTAGATCTCTAATCTTTGGCTCAGATAGCTCATCAAGTTCGTGAAAGAATGCTTTTCCAAAGTATTTCATTCTAGTGTTTGCCAAAGCAGGACATTTGCAGAGGAAATGGATTATCGTTTCACTTTCTCTTTGGTCATGAACTCATGAACTCCTATAGGCCAATGTCTGGTACAAACCGCAAATACCCTGGCTATGTCTTGCCTTGGCCTGCATAGAAGATCGTTTGTACGGGTTTGACTATAGGTGGGCCATATCTTCCAAAATATAATGCAGTTGGGTTGGGTTGGGGTTGGGCGGACTCCTGCCTGGCTAGCTCGTCATCCCGTTCATTTCCCACGATACCACTATGGCCCGGAACCCAGATCAGGGTGACACCGAGGTTAATATTCAGGCTCGCAAGCTCATCGCGACATTGCTGGAC
The DNA here is from genome assembly GCF_945859685.1 of Eupeodes corollae. NCBI lineage: Eukaryota > Metazoa > Arthropoda > Insecta > Diptera > Syrphidae > Eupeodes > Eupeodes corollae. The sequence continues at coordinate 256,544,838 of NC_079147.1, forward strand.
CAATTTAGATGAGGATGTATCCAAGTTTATGGCTTTGACAGCTGCCTGACTGTCTGTGAAGATAGCCGCATTTCGGTTTTGGTTTGGGCTTTGTTTAAGTATCTTACATGCCTCCCTTATTGCCAGCAAATCAGCCTGACAAACGCTAGCAAAGTAAGGAAGCCTAAAGGATTTAGCTACATTTAGGGATTCAGAAAAGATCCCAGAACCAACTACGCACTCCATCTTTGAGCCGTCAGTAAAGATGGTTGTGTCGAAACCTATCGACACTATGTCATCCTCCCAATGTTCTTTGGTTGTAAAAATAACCTTAAAACCCTTACTAAGGCTCAAAGTAGGAGTGCAGTAGTCAGTGTCTACCGAGATCATATCATGAGGGAATCAATTTCGTTGTGTTGCTGTGACCATAAGATTTTGACAACCTGCTGTTTGATTCCTTCAGCCTAATAGCACTGCAGGAAACTATGTATTTAATAAAAAGTTCGATTGGTAGAAGATCCAAAATAACGTTTAGGGCGTCCGTTGGGCAAGTACGCATGGCCCCTGTGGTGCCCACGCAAGCTGTTCTCTGTACCTTCTTTAGCTTATCAATGTTATAGGCTTTGCTAAAAGCAGGCCGCCACACAATCGAACCATATGTCAAGATTGGACGTACTACGGCTGTGTGCGTCCATAAAATCATCTTCGACTGAAGTAACCACTTTTTTTTGCTGCAGGGGTAGAAGGCAACACAAGCCTTCTTAACCCGTATTTCAATATTTAGTTTCCAGTTAAGTTTAGGGTCGAGTATAACTCCCAAATATTTTGCACTGGAAGACAATGATAGGATTTGATCGTTGAGTCGAGGTAGCGTGAAGGGCGGTACTTTAGTTTTGGTGGTAAAGAGCAACAGTTCAGTTTTGCTTTACGATGATGTTGGAGCGACGTAAATGATCCTATTATGGTAATATCACCAATCAATATAAATGCTCTACGTTCAATACTGTCTAAAAGGTTTAAGTAAGTTGCAGGAGCACCAGCCCTGAAATGGGAGTTATACTGAAGCGTTGGACGTATAAAAGTCCTGTAAATAACAGGCAGATCAGAGGGCGAGAAAACTTCTTGCATCGCCTTAGAAAACCCAAACATCTTGCGGAATTTTTGGCAACATCGCGTATGTGATCGTTCCAAAAGATAGTGGTACGCATATCGAGATGTTCAGTCTCTCCGATGCAAGTTCCATCCAGGGATATTGGCAAGGGGGGTATATCTCGCTTTAACGATACAAGAAAGCATTGCGTTTTCAAAGCATTAAATTCCACGCAGTTTCTTATTACCCATTGTACAATGCTGTTTAGGTCGGAATTTAATGAGCTTATCATATTTTGTCGTTGCAGTTCCACATCCGAAGAAGAGGGATTTAAATTTGAAAACGAATATGAGAAGCTAAGAGTACTATCGTCAGTGAAACAAAGTATTGGATTAGAAGTTGCAGACAGGAGATCGTTAATAAAAATGAGAAAAAGTATTGGAGATAAAACGGAGCCCTGGGGCACACCAGCATTTACTTTGTGGTTTTCAGACTTGAATCCATCAACTTGTATTGAACGATTTGAAATGTAATTACGAATCCAAGAAGCAGGGATTCGTGAAAACCGAAAGCACGCATTTTCGATAAAAGAGCTTGATGCCAAACCCTATCAAATGCTTTTGAAATATCAAGTGCAATAATCTTAATTTCTCTTTAAAAAAGATGTAAAGATTTGCTCCACTGTGAGATGAACCATGAGATCACCAGTGGACCTATTGCTACGAAAGCCCTATTGTCGGTCATTAAGAAGCTTTCGACCTTCGAGATATTTCTTGAGCTGATAATTAATCTGATTTTTCGTGACCTTGGAAAGAATACTTTGTGCAATGTCAACAAATTTTATTTTTCGAATAAATTTAATTTCCATTCAAAGTTCTATAGGTCTTAAGAAAACACCAATTATAAAAATATTGTTCTTTTGCTCTTAAGTGAAATAAGGAAAAAGAAACTTTTGTAGTATTGACTTTCAGTAAGCCAGAGGAGATAGTGAGATCTAGATTTTGAATTTAGCTGTTAGAAAAAAATTCTTCTCTCTGATTTAAGAACTTTCATTGTTAACAAATTTCGAACAAGATTTAAAAGTGACCATTTCATTACATGCGATTCAAAAAAGTTTCCATTTAATCAATTGCCAATTTCTATTCATAACAGAAATTCAAATTTAATGAATTTAAATTTGAGGTCTGAAGCATTATAAGACAAAATATTACTTACTATAGCTTAAAAATATTGAGCTGATTGATCACAGTTTCAGCTAAAATTTTACAAACATACTAAAATTTTTATTATTTTAATAATGTTGCATTCCTAGTGAATCTGGTTTGCCCAGTCTATAGCATTTATTTTGCTTTCCAGCGACAAGAGTTTAAAGTCCATCTCACCTACGACTTCACGAATTTTTGTATTCCATACTCGTTTTTGTAAATTTTTCAAATATAAATATGTATCAATACTGATATAAAATACTCGGAGTTAGGTTCAGGAATATAACGAACACAATCCTTGCTTTTGTATGTCAAAAACTTCATAACTAAGATTATCTTAAAGTCAACCCTAAATTTATAATGCAATTGTGTATTCACTAATTAAGTTTTAATAAAAGAAGAAATGGGATACCACAAGGAAGTATCTTAGATCCTGTATTGTTTTTTTGTTTACATACCAAACATCGCAACCCGGCATTGTTGTTTGATACAATAAAACTTCTATATGTCTCTGTCTCAACCTTTCTTGATGTATTTACTCATCATTTTTGACAGCTTTCATAGAATTACAAAGAATTCAAAAGCCTGTCTCTTCTCAATCTATCATCTACACAACATTCTTACTTTATACCGGAATCAAATTCCATGTAATAAATTTCCATGGAATACAAAAATCTCTCTCTCTGTGCTGGCAAACGAAACCACTGAACTAACACCATTTATCTTTTAGAGCTCCCGCATTAAACCACATCTCAAATGCGTCATGTCACTTTGTTATCGTTTTACGATTGACACAAAATCCAGCTCTACTCGTAGGTCTATCCAAACTCTAGGATATTTCTATACGAGTATATTTCAATTCGTATGTAAACCTTGACTATGGAGGTGCATGATAATTATGTTGTCCCTGCACTTAAGCAGATTGAAAACACAAGAAAGATGCCACACCATTCCTCATTCTCAAAAGCAAGGTAGGTGTAGGTTGGTATTGGTTTACTACCAGACCAGTTACGCAAACTTCCATTCATCACTCTATTTGATATCAAAAAACCAGCCAGCCAGCACCACCTGCATCCCAAGTCAATAATAAAATCCAGGCGCCCACTTCCAATTTTCCCGCCGGCCGATGCCGCTACCGCCATTGCCGCGCCGAGCGGGGCACCGTATGTACATGACGCCCGATAGGCAAATAATAAATCGATTCAATGTGCGCCTTGCAGCATAAATGAAAATGAAGAAAACAAAAATCGGACAGCTTCATTTTTCACTCGGCTCCGACTAACATATGCCAAAAGGAATGTCAGAGGAAGAGAGAGTATTGGGGGCCCGCGGTGTGCAAAACTGAATCTACTGAATCTCAAAAAAAAAAAAACTAGAGTAACTCCCTCTATCGCCCGTCCAGTGCTACTGCTACAAATTGCATTCGGGAAAAATTTCCATTAATTATTCAAATAACACCAGAATAATGTACACACAGACGGACGCGACGGGCGAACGAACGGACCAACCAACGACTCGAGCGACGTGCCGGACTACTACAACACGGGTTGGACAGATACGAGTGGACATCGAGAATTCCTAGGTAACACTAGAACATATAGCCAGGGTGGTGGATTTTGACTGGTGGCGCGGGCCCTGAAGTCTGAGCAACTTTACATTCAGACGCGACGTCGATTTCGTTACAAATTTTTAATGGATTCAATCAATTAATCTCGTACTCATAAATAAATAATAAAATACGAACTGACACCGGTGTGGTGGCGGTGCGGTGGGCAGTTTGACTGGCTTGCCAAACATAGGCGGTATTTGCTTTAAAACAACGGTAACGGTGTGGCGGCCACGTCTGGTGCACCTGTATCTATTCCTGTATGAGCGGGCGAAAAAAATGCGACAAATTAATTAAGTTGACTTTTCATTCATTTTCCGTTGGGACTGGGATTTGAACAAAACACAAAAAAAGATCCCATCAGACTCTACTCAACTTTTGCTAAATGCTTGTCATGGACATATTATGAATAAGCATGGGTCTTGGGAAGTGGGCATGGCAGGTCACAGGCAGTCAAACAAACTGAACGTTGAGCGATCTCCCAGACGATAACCTAATTTGGTTCAATTTAAAAGTCTGCGATAGAAATCAGTAAGGCACATTCTCACTCAACTAGGTGGTCTCTCTTCCAGCTCCACTGTGACCGTCAGTCGACAGTCAGGTCCCTTTCAATCTAAATGTCAAGCCACCCAAAGCTAAGCACCCAAATTGGATTAACAAAAAAAAACAATAAATAAACCATCAAATCTGTTGTCCAATCTGAAGTTTTATTATCTTTCGGATACCGAAATAAAAACAACATTTAAATATCAAAAGGGTTCTGCTCGGGTCGGTGGGGGCTATTTGCTGACGGGCTGAGTTCAAGTTGAGTGGGAGACGCAGCGAAGACGTTATAAAATTGAGCTCACAACTTCAAATCGTGACGCTTGATGTTTGACTGTCTGTTTGGTTTGACGTTAATGTGACACACGCTAAAAGTGTTCTTTCTTATTGATTGGTTTTCATATCTCTGCGAGGTCTCTCCCCAAAAGACCTGTTGTACCTTACCTCTATCTTCAATCAAATCACTTATCACCCAGTGACACTCACGCAGGAATCAAATTGTATATGAAAATTGCTTCTGAGACACGTTGTTATTCTAACAATCATCGCTTGAGCGTTAACAATTTTACGATCGTGAGCGGCAGCGCAGCGCAGCAAGTGCAAAGTGGGATCGAGAAGTTGATTTGGTTTTGAATTGATGGACGAAACATGGACAGGCAGGCAAGCAGACAGATAGACAGACAGTTAGTCAGTTAGATCACAAAGCAAGAAAAAAAGAAGTCGTAAAGAGCTTTCAAGAGTTAAAAGCGATTGAATGATGGCTTTAATGGTGCGAATGAAATTGGGAATTTCTCGAATAAAAATCACTTTAGATTGAGATACATACACATTAGATTTACATAGATAGAGATATGATATAGTTTTGGGCTTGAGAATGGACTTTTTTGTACTCTTGCTATAAAGAGATTGAGGGCGGGTGTTTTAATGTTTGGAATAGTTTTTCGTTTTTTATGAGATTCACGCAATTTTAACGATATCACATTTCTTGAATACACTTGTAATGTGTTTTCAGAATCCATTAAGTTAAAACCACGAACTTGATATGAAATTTTAGCATTTACTTTTATAAGTTCAAGAACCGCTAAGAAAGTTATTTTATGTCTAAATTTAAAAAAACGTGTTTTGTTCGTTTTTGCTAGACATAATTGAAAGGCCCTGTGTAATGTCTGGCTTAAAAATAATTTTTCAATTGATTTTTCAACCTGGGTGTGGATTCGAAGACTTTCCGGGCCGGAGCATTGGTTTCCATGCGTTTTACCTGAACCAGCCATCTTAGTCGTTGGACTTTTACCCTTCTGGCTAAGTCTACGTCACTGCACAGCCCGTACAGTTCGTCGTTCCATCTTCTCCTCCACTCCCCTTCGATGCATACGGAACCGTAGATCACACGAAGAACTTTTCTCTCGAAGAGACCCAAGGTGCTTTCATCCCCTTTTGCCATGGTCCATGCTTCTTCACCGTATAGCAGGACGGGGATGATTAGGGTCTTATATAGCAACACTTTGGTCCCTCGAAAGAGGACTTTACCACTCAATTGCTTTCTTAGTCCAAAGAAACAGCGGTTAGCAAGAGTTATTCTGCGTTTACAGCGGAGCCTCGGTAGACGAAGTCCTTGACTACCTCAAAGTTAAGTTTGTCAATATTGACGTTTTGACCAAGACGAGATTGTTGTATGACGACAGCATGTACTTTGTTTTGTTCCATTAACCGTTAAACCCTTTTGGCCGCCTCTGCCACATTACTCACAAAAGCCCCATTGACATCACACTGAGTTCTTCCGATTATGTCAATGTCACCATCATATGCCAGACAGACAGACTTTTGAAAGATAGTGCCTCTATTGTTGACGTGTGAGCGCTGCACTATTCTTTCAAGCACGATGTTAAAAAATCGCATTACAGAGCATCCGTTTTCTAAAACCTTTTTTGACATCGAAAGGTTCTGTTAAGTTGTTTCCAACCTTTATGGAGCAGCGTGAATGCTCCATGGTCATCCTGCACAAACGGGCGAGTTTGGCAGGGATGCCAAAAGTAGACATGGCTCTATACAGCTCGTCCCTGTAGATGCTGTCATATGCGGCCTTGAAATCGATGAAAAGATGGTGGGTGTGGATTTGGTGTTCTTGGGTTTTTTCCAGGATCTGACATAATGTGAATATTTGATCGACTGTGGACTTTCCTGGTCTAAAATCACACTGATAAAGAACTATCAGGTTGTTGACGATGGGCTTTAGACGTTCACATATTACGGCAAAGAAGATTTAGTAAGCGATGTTAAGTAGACTGTTTCCTCTATAGTTGGTGCAGTTTAGAGGGTCTCCTTTTTTCAAGATCGGCCAAACAATACTAAGGTTCCATTCGGACATGCTTTCTTTCGACCATATATTACAGATAAGTTGATGCATGCGCCTAACCAACTTATCTCCAGCTGCTTTAAAGAGCTCAGCATTCAAGCCATCTGCTCCAGCGGCTTTATTAGACTTCAGCTTAGACATGGCAATCTTTACTTCGTCTAAGTCGGGAGGATGGGATAGTTGGTTTTTGTCGTCTTTGTTGAATGGATCATCCTGCCTGACAGCGGAATTCAGTTCGTCGTCACCGTTATACAGTCTGCAGAATTGGTCCTTCCATATCCTCTGCATTGCTAATTTTGTATTTTAAAGTTTGAATGTTGACATTATTTGTTAAACCCTACATCATTTTATTGGCCACAGCAAGTATCGATTCCTTTAAGGTAATTTTAAACCTCTTTTTGACACATATTATGCGGCATCTCGGCCATAACTTGACGAATGTTGATTTTTAAGTGCTCAAAAGTTTAAAGTTTATCTGCATAAATACGGTCTTTTGAGTAACTCTACCAGAATATGTTCAGCGGTGTCAAATCATGATCTTGGTGAACTGTTGATATCACCATTGAAGAGCGACCAGGAAATGTCTCTTGCAATAAAGCCATATTTGCTAGAGTATTGTGGCATGTTGTACCGTCTTGTTGAAAAAAATTCGGTTATCATATGCCTATAACGCAACGAGTTGACGGTGACAGTCGTTCCATCGTCGTTTTTGAAGAGGTAAGGTTCGTTCAAACCTCCGGGCACCTAACAGTGACTTTTTATGGATGTAATGGGCTCTCTTCAGTAACTTGACAATTCCCAAAAATAGGAACATTTTGATTTTTACATACCTTTGGAGTGAGAAATGTGCTTTGTTATTGAAGAAAATTTTGTTCGCTCCGAGCGCGCCGTCCACCATATGTTGTTCAACAACCCACTCGACGTGTCTGAGTTTTTCCAAAATTCACCTCATATTTAAGGCCGCTGCCACGCCCACTTCTAAACATTGATTATATATCAACATCGATTTAAACAATTGGATTGAAAATTAGGGACTTTATTTTGTAGCTAAGTTAAGAAGCACTAAAAAAAGTCATGTCCACCCACTGACATGCCTGGTTTTAAAGATTTTGTTACAACATACATTGTTCAAAAATATATTTTTAAAACTTTAAAACAAAACAAAAGACAAGAAACATAAAAACAACACAAAAATATTTCAAACATGTATGCGTGTATTTATTAAAATTATAATTATTTCAATATCTTCAAAACCAGAAGTAAAAGAAGGCGAAGAGGTATCAATGCAATCGCTTGTTTGGAGATATTGAGCAATTTCTTCTTGATCTTCCTTACTGAACCTCATCTCTTTTTTTTCTAAGATTAGAAATTAAATAATCGGACCAGAGAAGCAAGATCGTCAAAATGTCTTAATTAGTGTTAACACGTTATGACTTTCTTGCATGACTTAGCCGATTTTTTCGGAATTCCCTATGTGTTGCTTCAAGCGCTTCTTCGGACAATAAACCAATTGCGATTTCGAAAGACGATATAATGTCTGGCACATGAATTAAAAGTTTATGAACACTTATTGGAATGTAGTACCAACTGTAAAGCTCTTAATATAATTTCTTTACTTCAGCGAGTAATACAAAGAATTGACTAATATCAATAGTTAGTCCTGAAGCAACAACTCTCAAGACTATTGAAAATTTATATATAAGTCGTTTATCAATTCCTGTAATTTCCGCCGTTAATGGTGAGTTCTTGAAAAATCTTCTTGCTGTATTGCCATCATTTGTCGAACCGAAACCAGGCTTAAGCTTGTCGTTATTAAGACCGAATTGTTTTTTAAACATGGTTTGAATTTGTTTTTTTTACTTTCATCAAACATTTTTTTGTTTTCGGAGTCTTTTCCAATCCCCCATAATTAAAATGGAAGTCTATACGCTATTTGCAACATGAATTCGAACCATTTTATCCATGAATGAAGCGTAGATAAACCAAATTGGAAGTTTTCTTCAATTACTGGTTTTTCATGCAGTTGCACCAAATTCATTTCTTTAGGAGTTGCTCCACAAAGAAAACATTTTGATGCACAATGGGTGGTTGATAAAATGTTACATATGCTCCCATCAAAAAAAAATCAAATGGGGTGGCGCAACAGTCCTTAGTGAACCAGGGCCTAGTGACTTACAACTCTCAACCATTCCTGTGTGCGAGTACTGTTGTCAGGAATGGAAGGGACCTACAATTTAAGGTCGAATCCGAACGGCTAGTTTGAGAAAGCACTTTTTCATGACAAGAATTACTCTCAATTCCTCGCAAGAGGCAGTACCCGCGAAAATTAATTTTTTTTTTTTAAATTAAGGTGGCACAGGCAGGGATTGAACCCTGGAACCCTTGACAGTCCAACGCACTAACCATCATGCCACGGGTACCACAATATATAATATGCTCCCATTAACCACTGTAAATATCAACTTAAATAAAATGTTTAAATTGTAGCCGTTTTGGGTTATGGTCTTGGGAGTGAGTTGTTCTATAAAAAGGAAAAAAATAAAATATGTTTACTACTGAAAAACTGATCATAAAAAATTTACAGATCTGAGATTCCATTTTGGTTTCATCATTTCTTACAAGTGCTGGGCATTCCTTAATGAACATGAACTTAATCGGGCGGGAAAACAAATAGAACAACATTAAAAATGTTTCCATAACTCAACCCCGGTACTTTCTTCAACCAATTTCAAAAGTGATAATACCATCAAAAAGGATACTCATCCGTGTTTTTCGAATCGCAAAAAAATTGTTTATAGTTGTTATGGCCGGAACTTCCGTCAAAGCATCATTTACATGTGAGAATAGCATGTGTTACGCCCTTTACTTCAGAAATATCGGCAATACTTTCAACAGTTTTTTCGAAGGTCAGCAGAGACAGAGGTTTAGATGATGTACTCTGTAAGTGATTTAAAATACTGACAGGAAGTGTAAAATTATGACTAAGCCAAGACTCGTGTCGCTTCTTGAAAGGAGTATGATTTCTTGAACATAGCTTCCATTTCCGTTACAAGTTTTCATCAAAGTTTTCAATTTTAGACCTTAAATTATTTTGTATTGTAACGGGACATTTATTTACGCTTTAGTTAGTCAAAATTGAAGTTAAAATGTTTTCAATTCTCGATTTTTCTTCGAAGGAAATCCATTTTTCATACATTTGCCGATTTTTAATGGTTAGACTTTGACGTACAAAAAGTTCGAGATAAATCACGGTACACAAAATTACCTTATTATGCTCTAAACAATGCCGCTAATCTTTCTAAAAAATGGAGAAAGAAAAATTCAATAACAGTAAATCAACATGTTCTAGACCTGCATTTTTTAATTTTTGTCAACTGGTCAACGCACTGTGCGACGTTTTGAATGTCCAGCTAATAGCTTCAGTTGTTGTGTAAGCTGGACTCTATATGAATGTAGGTGTAGATTCAAACGCAAAATACGTCAAAGTAAACCGTAAGACAGTTATAATTTCTAAAAACGACGAGGAATCGACATATTCGGGTCTACGGCAACACTATGACTTGCAACAGCGATATTTCCAGTGACACAAGCAAAACTTTGATACTAAATCAAATCTCGTGAAATTTCTCCACTATATTATCAATTGCTTGCGAAGTTTTACGACTATATAAACAATAGTCACCTCTTAAGGCAGGATAAGTTGCTGTGTCAATCAAAATCAGTCAGAATCAACATTTTGTAGTAAGTTTTAGCAGAATTGCAGACATTCAACTTGAAAAAAATTGGTTTAACAACTTACTTTGACAAATTCTAGGCCTTTACTTTTGAAACCGCAAAATGAACAAGCCGTTGTGTTAATGAAATTTTCGAAAATTACATTTCTTAACTGGGCGTCTTTGAATACAAGGATATAATAAAAAATTTAAATTTCACATATACAAAATTGATTAAATAAAAAAGCTTAAGCTGTTTTCTAAAAAAAAGAAGATTTTTTGAACACATTTTATTTTGTAGCTCCTTATATTTTTGTTCATTTCTACGTCAGCTTGTCTGATTGTTTGGCACGCATATTTAAATTTCACCAATTTCGCTTTGAGTTTCTAACTTTCTTATCGAATCCGTGTAAATTTTCAATTATTCAAAAAACTTGACTAACTCCTTTTCCACAAACATATGTGGACACAAAAATTTAAAAAAAAAAAAAAAAAACATATCAGACTAATTTCTAATTGCACTTCAATTCGTTTTAACTCAAATTTCAGAAGTACCTAACTAACGTATTTATAATAGATGCGTGTGTAGTGCAAGCATCACGCCATGAATCTTTTCAACCTTTCAAAAAATCAGCTCCTCAAGTGATCGTATCGCCTTTATTAATGGTCATTAGAGTCGGTTAATAAATTGTGCACACATCATGTTGTGCATAGGTGAAACACACAGAGAGGTTCACTGTTTTAAGACTTTAAAAAAAATGGTAAGAGCCGATACTACAGAAAATCTATAGATACTCACATGAATCTTTTTAGGCGTATAGTTATTCGTAGAGATGCAATTTTTATGCACGATGCATGCCAATGCCAAGATCCAAGCTTGTTTCTTCTCTTTTTTAAAATCGAAAATGGTGTTGGTTTTCCACTCATGATGGTACTATCACACGCTATCTCGACCAAAACCAAAGCACACACTTTTCAAGCTCTGTACATATAGCTCTAGTATGCGAAGTCTACAACGAAAGACTAGTGCAAGCATCTAATTTTCATTTCGCATCTTGTTGCGACAAACTGTCGCACACTCAAAGAATTTTCTCTTTAGGATTCAATAAAATTTATTATCTACAGTAGAAGCTCTCATTGTGGATTCATATGGCAGCACTTACATCTACAAATTGTTGAAGCAGCGTTAAGTATAGCAAAATCCAGAGTTATTTTTGCGAATCCATTCACTAAAACACTCGAAGACGTTAGTGAAATTTTAGAGGGCGTTTAAACGAGGGAATGATGACAGTCACAACCCATGAGTCAAAATGAGGATATCTTCCACTTCATCGCATGAGAGATAACAAACTGTTTAGTATCATACTGAAGAAGCTATATTATGGTTCTAAAAGAGAATATTTAAGGGAAACTGATGATAGAAAAAGCAAGACGGAAAAAATCCAGCTCTTATCGCGGTCTCCTCTCGATATCATTAGGGTTTCATTTTGGAATTATCTCGGTCTCATAATGGCCTCCTCCCCGGTTCATTCCTAACTGAGTGTAATTAACTTCTCATAGGAAAATATTGTAATAGGTCCGACTTGTCGAATTGAACATTTTGACATTTCACGCCGTTTCAAAGTCCCTAGAGTCGAAATAAAAGATTTTTAGAGAGATATTTGTGGGTTCCCACGTTCGGACGTCCGTACGTCCATACCCTAAGAACCAGTAGAGATATCGACTTCAAATACATTTTGTTTTAAAGATAAAGTTTCAAAAAGATGCCGAAAAGATTTTCATACAAATTGAGTGGGTAGTTTTTTTTACCATATCAATTTAAAAAAAATAATAAAATTTAATAATATATTTATATTGTAACGTAACACCAAAAAATATATATTTTTGAAAAAAAAATCCATTAAACGGTTTTTTTTTATAGATTAAACAAACTGTAAAAAAAATGTACCTTGAAAACTTTACGAGCAAACAATTATTTTATCTCCAAAATAATATTGTGCGACGAAGAAAAACGTTTTTAACATCTGGTAAAATTTTGAGAAATTTTATAAAGAACATATTATTCAAAGTTGGTGAAAATTGATTTTCGACTTATAAATCTTTTCAAAAAATTAAGATTATGACTTCCAGTTAATTTTATCTTATAAGAAATATTGTTTTCAACATTCGGAAAAATCGAAATGACAGTTTTCTTACAAAAAATAAAAATCTAAAAAATCAACAAAACTTGGTAAAATTTGATTTTCGACAGACGGGATGAGAAGTTATCAGTGTGGGTTGCATCCCAGCCTTTTTTTCTTATCTCATGCTTCAATTGGTGTTATCGAAATAATTCAAAGCATCAGAACTCAAACCTGGATTCTCTTACAGGGTGATATTTTAGCTATTTTTTTTGGCAACACTGGTTTTGAACAGCTTACGCACGTTTTGTGTTTTTTTTAGTGTCAAACATCTTAAATTTGGTCTATATTTTAACAATGAGTCGTCTTACAAATGAGCAACACTTGCAAATTATTGAATTTTATTATCAAAATACGTGCTCTGTTAAGAAAGTTCGTCGTGCGCTTCTTCGATTAAGATAAGGCCAGTTTAGCCGACATACTGAAGGGTCCATTCGGGCTAGGTAAATAAGCAGAATTGTCGATTATGGAGTGAATATCATTCAGTCAGAAGCATTGCAAGAGCTACTAATGTATCCAGAAAAAGTGACAGTTTAGTGCGGCTTATCGCATCATTGGACCGTACTTCTTCAAAGATAATGCGAATCGTAACTGTGAATGGTGAGTGCTATCGTGAGATGATTCCTACATTTTGTTGTCCCAAAACGCAAGAGCTTCGTCATGGCATCTGGTTTCAAGACAACGGTGCCATACAACAAGCGCAACAATGGACTTATTGAGAGCAAGTTCAGGGAACATTTTGTTTCTCTTTCGGGATCCGTCTATACAAACAAGCATGCTTCAATTGAAGTATTGGAAGACAAGAAGCATTTATTAGTGATATACCGGCCGAAATGTTGGAAAGATTATGCCCCATCTGGACTATTTGAGGCAAACATTTATATGGACGGTACTATCGAATATAACTATCAAATAAAGATTTCATGCATTTTTCTTATTTGTATGGTTTTTTTTGAAAAACTTTCCTATAGCTTTTAAGAAATCATCCTATTTATGTACACCGGAACTGGGACTATTTTATATCTAAGAAACTAAGAGATATCAAATCCCATTAAAAGTCATAAACGGGAGATTACAAAACTTTTAATGTTCTTCAGTTTTATCCTGTGGGAACTCTTGAGGGGATGAAAAATAAATCAAATATTTGACCATAAAAAGCGAAAAAAAGATAAATCTCGGTCAAAAACCTACACGGAGATGAACTATTAACTGGCACTAAGCCGGAACACACGGAGCCTTTTAGTTGGTAGCTGACTAACTTTATCCACCCACAATGAATCTATTTCATGATGACGATAAATATTATAAATTTCCACTTAGTTACCATAAGAGAGACATACCTGTACTCGTATAAAAGTTAGAAAACCCTCATTCTGTGATCCTTCTTGGGTTATATATTAGGATGGACATGGACTTAGACTCGGACTCATTGCCAACACTCACTTATGCCGTGTCCAATTCAAAATGACTTACAATCTTTGGTTATTTATATTTTGAGCAGACCACTCGCATCAGAGTCACCATCAGCAGTCAGCACCACCCCCTGCTCCCTCCGAAATTTGAATTGGGACGCAATTTTCAGAAAGGGGAACGGATCGAGCACATTGAACCTACTAGAACACTGCATCTCTCTAGCTCTAGGATATTAATGTGGACGCACATGTGATTCTGAGTGCACAACCGAACCGGCATTTCTTCGTCTTCTTCATCTTCATTCCAGATTGTTTGTTGGGGAGAGAAAAATGATCAAGTGACAGGACAAGGTGAGCCCTGGTGATTGGTTTGGATTTCTCGATTTATTGCATGCACTATCCGAAATGTTTCCTGGCTTCTCTTCTTGGTCGGTCCGTTGGATGGTCGCTCAATGAAATGCAATGGGGGCGGTCTGGACTCCTTTTTGCAATGATAACTCATTCGTGATGGGACAAAATTCTGTGCTATGACTAGTATAGGCAAGCCGGCTACACATAATATCATCCAAATGCATCGCACCTCCACTTCGTCTTTAGGATGCACCGCGCACACACATGCGAGTGTGTGACAACAACGGGTCCAAGATTAATGATTTATTGGACAGGACGGAGGACGATGATGAAGATGATGGTGATGGTGCGGTTTATAACCCGCGCTCCAAGAGTAATTAAACTATTATTACTGAGGATATTGAAATTCCGAAGCGTGAATGATTTTGATTTATGCTCCTGACTTAAGAAGGAGCAATGAGCCAGGAGCCCTGCTCTGGCTTTGGTTGGTTCCTTTAGTATGATGCATGGATGAGAAAGAGGAACTGCACCATTATTATATACTCGCCATTTGCCATTCTCCATTTTATTGGTACACATAAGAAAACAGTTGAAAACTATTCCTAGAGATGGTGTGGCGATAGCAGCTATGCACATACATAGGTAGAAAGAGCCCCCAATCTCCAGATCCCAGGATGAAATTAATGATCGAATGCGTGCTGGGTTGAGTGTCAACGTCCGTTCGATGATAGAGGTACCAGAATATATTTATATACAATCGATTTTCACATCCATATGTGGCCAATCTGTTCCAAGATAAAAATATAAAACAAAAATATTCGAGAACAACAAAATGTCAAGATTAATTGTTTCGTTCGCACTTCCATGGTCATAGTTGTCTGCGGATGTGGATGTTGTATAGTTCGTGGGGAGGAATGTAGGTTTTATAAACTTGGTTATTAATGAGCTTTTCGCTAAGGAAAAATAATCGATTCATTTTCTCCATTCCACAAGCCCTAGGACATGGAAGACACCGACGAACTCCATTCATCAATTTTAGCAATTTTTGTTTAAATTAGCTTATGGGCGGATTATATTTAAAAAATGCATTTTCCTTACTCCAGAACAGGTCTTCACAAGGTTATATAAGGTTTACTTATGAATCACTGTAAAAGCAGAACTATGCCTTCAGTTAAAATTAAATTTTACTATGAATAAGTCTCATTCCTTTTGCAACCACCATCATCCAGGAGTAAATTTTCAATTCAGAAACCTTGAAGTTAACAATTCCAACAAATGTGGTCAACGCCTCTCTTCTTTCGTAGATTAAAGTATGCACCACCGCACTAATGGATCAATCTATCTTCAACAAAATATAAAACACGTGTCCAGTGTCCACCATTCCATGCGTTTAAAGTCAGTTTCACGCAGTCAGAGCCACAGTCACAATCCTCAGAAAAATGATGAGTCTGAAGAGTGCTAAATGTTTATTAAAATTATTACCACAAAATGTTTATGTTTTTCGTTGTTATTTTTTCGCTCATAAAAAAATTAATTTCATCACCTATAAACCCTTGGCTCTCCGATGGTTTTCAGTCCCATTATAAGGTTACATATTTCTTCAACTTGACTTGGAGTAGACAAAATGATGATTATTGTTTGCAAAAAACGTTCCTTTTTGGAATTCTTCGAGTCTAGTGGCTTCTTCTGAAGAAGTGTAGATTTTTTTTTCGTTTTGAAAAAGTAATCAGTCATAAATGCAAATTATACATTAAATAAAATAATATACTTAAACGAAGGTAACTATAAATTTTCTTAAGACGTGATTTTTAGTTCATTTTGAAAGGGAAAAATAGTAAGTTGCTTATAGGTTTGGACGGTTGTCTCATAGGTGATATACAACGCGCCGTGGAAATAGGCTTAAACTTGGTGGCTTTATGTTTGTGATGGGTGTGGTTTGGAATTTAATTTATGTTGAGTATTATTTGTCAGTTTGATGAATAATAATTGCTAGAAGCAGAACAAAGTCTAGCTGGATAATACACATTTGTCATGGGTATTGAGACTAGACAACATTACTTTTTAAGGTAAGTGTCTTATGCAGAATGTTTGAGAATTAAGTTTTTTCAAGAAGCACTAGGAATAGCAGGCTAGACAGAAAATGTTTATCATATCAATAACCGCAACCAAAAGTGATTCGTATGGAAAATTTATACTTACTATAAGGCTGTGTGCTTTAAATATACAAATTTGCTCAAAAGCTGTTTTAGTTAGGATAGGCAACTAGTGGATTGCGTATGTGGTTTGATGTCTTGTTTAAGAGCAGGCATTCCAATCCATTAATATAAAAGGAGCCTAAGATAAAGGGTGGGCCAAACGTTTTTTTTTTTAAATAGAATCAAAACAATACAATTATTTGCTCAAATTGTTTTCCTTTCTCATTGATAATGAAACAACACTGTTTTTAAGTTGCGTATGCCGTTACAACAGTTTTTCAAGCCCCTATTGGTAATTTCAGTGTTAAGATTATTGATTTCTTGAATGATATATAAGATTTAAGTGCTGTAATAGATAGACCTCCTTTAGGTTCGTTTCGTGACTGTCCCAAACTTATTTTTCCACAGATAATAGTCGAAAATGATTCAAATGATTTCAACGAAAATCGATACCAATTTCCAAGTATTACAGCTCCATTCGTCTCGAAACCAATTGCAGCGAATTCTACTGTACGCTTAGATATACGTCGTCGATATTTTCAGCAAATCACCAAAAGTGCAACCAGAAAACCAAAAAGCCCGAATACCCAGAATTCCGATAGTTCAAGATCCAGAAAACCTATAATCTAGGAAGACCAACATTCCGAAAACCAATTTTTTAGAAATTAAATAAATAGTAAAGAAGTACTAAAACTTAACTGGGTTGGAATTTTTTGGTTTTGAAAGCTTGGCTTGCAGTCTCGTGATATTTATTCAAGGAAATAATTATTAACTTTCCATAGGAAGTCGTTGCAATCGTTTCAATTTGTCGAATTTTTAACATTTCTCGACGTTTCAAGGTCCCTAGAGTCGAAATAAAAGATTTCTAGAGAGATGTCTGTGCGTGTGTGTGTACGGACGTCCATAAGTTCGCGAAGTTTTTCATAGCTCAAGAACCAGTAGAGATAATGAGATACCGACTTGAAATATATTTTGTTCTACAGATAATAATGCAGAAAAATGCAAAAAGGACTCTCAAAACAATTGAGTGATTGGTTTTTTAACATAAGCAATTTAAAAAAAGGGTACAAATTTTGGTTAAAATAAATATCTCACGAATCAATAACGAAAAAAAATGTAATTAAATTTTATCTCAAGTATTGTATTGGATAAAAATCTAATTAACGGTTTTTTAATAAACCAAAAAAACTGAAAACATTTGTTAACTCGAAAACTTTACAAAACAAAAAATGGTTTTATCTACAAAATAATTTTGTGCAACGATGAATGACGTTTTAAGCATCTGGTAAAATTTTGAGAAAAATCGAATTAACAGCGCGAGTTCTTAAAGATCTCAACATTCATAAATCTGCTGGCCGAGATTGTATACTAGCTATTATTCTGAAGAGGTGTTCTTCCACACTAGCAAAACCACTGCGTAAGCTTTTCCATCTATCCTATTCTTCTGGGCTCGTTCCGAATAGTTGGAAAACTGCATTTGTCCAGCCAATCCCAAAAAAAAGCGAATTTTCTCCTTCCACAAATAACCGACCGATATCACTAACGTCCCTTCTTTTTAAGGTCATGGAAACGCTGATGAATTATCAGCTTAAGAAATATCTTGAGGAACGAAAGCTTCTTAATGACCGCAATACGGCTTTCGTAGCAATAGGTCCACTGGTGATCTCATGGTTCATCTCACCGAACAGTGGAGCAAATCTTTACATCGTTTTGTAGAAAGTAAGATTATTGCACTTGATATTTTAAAAGCATTTGATAAAGTCTGGCATCTGGCTCTCTTATCGAAAATGCGTGCTTTCGGTATCAACGAATATCTTCTTCGTTGGATTAGAAATGTTTTTTCGAACCGTAACTCATAAAATAAATGCTGGTGTGCCCCAGGGCTTCATTTTGTCTCCGACCCACTTCCTACTAACCTACTTCTAATCCAATACATTGTTTCGCTGACGAAAGCACTTTCAGCTTTTCATATTCGTTTCCAGACTCGCATGAATTCAATGCTTCGAAAACGCAATGCTCTCTTGCATCGAGAAAGCGAGATAAACCCTCTTTGCCACTATCTATGGGTGGCACTTGCATCAACAAAACGGTAAATCTTGACATTCTCAGAACGTGCAACCACCTTTTGTGGAGCGATCACATACGCGATGTTGCCAAAAATGCGGCAAGATGTCTAGGTTTTTTGTGACATTGCAAGAAATTTGTCTCGTCCGAAACTTGAATATAACTCTCACTCTGGGCTAGTGCTCCAGTAACTTATTTAAGCCTCTTGGCAGTATTCAAAAAAAAGAGCTTTTTAAATGATTGGTGACATTAACACCATCAACTCGTTTTCATCACTCGAACATCGACGCAAGGTTTCTTGCCTCCCCTTTGCATAACCGTAATGCCCGCGCTTCTAGCAATACCCATCAGTTTACCCTTGAGCCAAACTTCGGCCGTACTTTGAAGTACAGAGATTATTTTTTTAACCTTGCTACTAGAATGTGGAACGCCTTGCCACGCTCTTTACCTGTCATTGAAATGTTCAGAAATGTAAAGCCAATGTACACCGACACCACCTATCCAACCCTTCCCTCTTTTCCTAATGCTCACACTGTGTCTTTAGCATATTAAAGGTATACAAAACCCTTTTAGTGTTCGCTAATTATTAAAAAAAATATTACATGCATAGTTGGTAAAAATTGATTTTCGACTCAAATATCTTTTTAAAACTCTGAGATATTGGCTTCAAACTAATTTTAATATTTTCAAAAATATTGTTTTCAAAATTCTAATAGACAGTTTTTTTATATAACTAAAAACTTTAAAAAATAAAGTTAAAATTAAAATTAAAAAAAAAATTCATTAAAAGTTGGTAAAAATGATTTTCGACTCAAATATTTTTTCAAAACATTGAGATTATTGCTTTCAACTAATTTTATCTTATAAGAAATATTGTTTTTAATATTCAGTAACATTTTGAGAAAATTGGAATTGATAGTATTTTTTTTTCAAACAATAAAAACCTAACAAAAAAAACAATACTAAGCCTTGGTTAAAATTTACTTTCCACTTAAATATCTTCTCCAAAATATGTTTCAAACAAAAAAAAAATGCAAAATACAACCGTAATAATAAATACGACGAAATGGTTGCATATATATTTTGCAAAATTCAGCGTATAACCGAATAAACAAATTCCAAACTGTTCCAGGATTTTGAGTTTTCATAATTCCGGGTTTAAGGTATTTTGTTATTTTTATTTAGACTTTTGGAATTTTCGCTTTTTGAGATTTAGAGTTTTAAAATTTTTAACTAAACAAAACTATTGTAAAATGCCAAAAGTAAGGCCTACTCCTTTTTTATAGCAGGTGATTCAATTGAAATGTGTATCAATCAAAAAGAGCAGCTGATTTCCGAGGTTTCTAGAATCTCCAATTCCCCTTTTATAAAATTATACTTTAAAGTAGGTTATTCTGGTTTTCAGAACTAGCACTTCCAGACCAATAAACATCTTGCGTCATTTCTTAAAAAAAATATCATTTTATACCATATTTCTAATTTTTTACTTCTAATGCATTATCTTCAATCTATTTTCTTCATAATTTCCTTTTAAATGCATTAAATTTGACGGGACATGTCAAATTAACCTTCGTCATATAGAGATTGAACTTATCAAAAAAAATCCATCAATATATTTTTTACCAAACAAAAATGAACATTCGTCCTTCGAAGAGGGTTATACGTACATAATCCGCTCACCATATTTTAATCCTTCAACCAAAAAAAAAGTAATAATGTGTGTTTTGGTGAGAAAAGTTGTTCCGATATTATAATCGCATTCCGCAATCAACAAAGAAACACGAAGAATATTCACTTCTTTTCAACCAAATCCGATCAGTTGTTATTGATAACAACAGGAAAAAAAGGCTCAAACCTACAAGCAACCACACTTTGTTATTAAAATGCCATTTTAATCTACCAGACATATATGAATAGAATTTTTAATTATGACGAAAAAAGGTGGCTTAATCCTAGATTCCGCATTTCTGTGTATTCTTCTCCGCCAGGTAAATCCGATCAACTGCAGGTACAAAATAATTTTAAAAAAGGATGCGCAAAGTTTCGCCAAAAATTCTAATTCTAATCCCCGTGACATAAAATATGATCTTCCACCGTAACGTGGCTCGTCATCGTCATAGTCTGCAAGAGTCCTTTTCGTCTTAAACTGAAAAGACAGACAATGAAATGCGATTATCGATCTAAAAGTGTAAATGGATTTTTAATATTTCATTTTCATATTTTGACAAGTGTGTCAGGAGGCCCTAAAGGAAAGATGTTGGGTAAGATCATGAAAAAGGATCTTTGTATTAAAAGGATTTGTCTGTCTTCCATGAAAATGGAAAATTACAATAGATTACCTCTAATTAGAGGTTATGTTTGGTCTTGTCTAAAGTCGTTTCCACAACATTGTTTTCTCAGTCTTCTTATGATTCCCCGAAGACACTTTAGACAATTTAACGTGCATTTAATGGAGGCAATTTGTGATTGGCAGCCGGTGTATTGGTGTGGCGCGGCTGCGGCGGTCGTCGCGACGGAACAATTTGACCGAAGCAGCGGCACGAATTTAGAACTTAAAAGAACATCTAGCGGCATGATGCGATGTTTTTCAATATTATTTTTTGTTTCTGAATCCCCTTTGTTTTGTTAAGAAAATTGGAAAACGATATGAATGGTCTAATTTGGTTGGTTGATTGTTGTATCGATCACTTAATTTGTTGTTTTTCGGTTTTTCTTTGATTAAATTAGGGCAGAGAGAAAAATCAATAAATTAAACGACGATAGTGGATAAATAAATGAACATAGTTTGAGTCTCTTTTTTTCAATTCAAGATTAAAATAAAATGAAAAAGAGGTTGCGATACGACCCACACTAATAAATGTCTACTAAAAGTTCACTTTTCTTGCATTAAATCAAATGTTTAATCAAAGAAATTGGAGAATATGGAACCAATAACTAAAGTAACTATTATCAATCAATATCAACACCAGTACTTTTGGTAGAGCTTTGACATTTGTAAGAAACACAGTCTTTAAATTTTGCGCAACATTGTTATTAATATTTACTTATATATTATTAGACTCACTTTAGATTTTATGCAAATTCTTAAGTTCATTTTAATCAGCTATAATTCCTCTTCATCAGCTCCCACACCTTTTCAATTGGGTTTACTTTTTAATATAATTGTGTAATATTTAAATTTTTGAGATCAAATCTGTTACTTTAAGCTTGTAGATAAATAAATAAATAAATAAATATCAGGGCTATTTCCCAGCCATTCCATATTAGGGATGTTTTCTTCCCTCAAAAAAGTTTTTATGGACCGGGACTGTGGACTGTGTGGCATGGAGCTCCCTCTGGGATAAAAATGGAACCATACATCCATTCTTGAACGTTAAAAATATCGCGCAAAATCTAATAATTATATAAATTCTGCAGTGCGTCTAATAATATGGCCATTGACTGTATATTAACACTATTAAAAACTGTAGAATTAGAAGAAACTAAAAATTCAAAAAATTTAGTAGGTCAACTTAAGAAAAATTCTAAATGTTCAAAAAACATAATCGATCCAATTTTAAATAATTTTATAAATATACAAGTTTAACTTGTTCAATTGCTCCCGAAAGCTTTTACATTAAAAGGGGTTAACTTTAACGTTTGTATCTGGTCTGGTATCAGCAATTGACCTCATTAAGAATATTAAATAGTGACAAATAATATTTGTCAATTACAATATCATTGGCATTAGAGTCCATTAGGGATCTTATCATTGGACTTACATGCAAATTTATCTTTTAATTATTTTAAGTTTTATTGGTATTTCATCACATGTGTCACGGAAGTAGACACATATGGTTATTAAACTGCTTTTTTTTATCAGGTTTCCGAACAATCCACAACAAAATCTTTATACTTTTTTTTAAAACACTTCCAACCTGTCGGTGACATTGTGAAACTAGTACAAAAACTGTATGTCAGAATCAGCGTAGTAAGTGTCTTATACATAAGAATTTTCGTTTCAGTAAACAGTAATTATAATAATCCGGTAGTCATTTTAGTTTTTTAGTACCTACAGTCCTAGCATGTTTATGCCTAGGTACTTCGTTTCTAGACGTAGTGGGATTGCTGGGTTATTATCAAATTGAAAATTTTGACACTTCCCGACGTTTCAAGGTCCCTAACGTCGAAATAAAACATTATTAGAAAGATGCGTGTGAGTGCGTGTGTACGTACGTTCGTACGTTCGAGACATTTTTTTCGTCGTTTACAGCTAAAGACCCAGAAAAGATATCAACTTCAAATAAATTTTGTTACAGAGATAAGGCAGAAAGATGCAGAAAAGGCCCTCAAGAAAATTGCGTGGGTGATTTTTTTTAGCATAGCAGTTTAAAAAAAAGGTAAACATTTAGGTTAACCCTAAACATCTCATGTTGGTGCTTCGCAACTATGAAACCGCAGTCAATGCTGAGTATATGGAAGGACCCCTTCTGCAGACTGTATAACGGCGACGACGAACTGAATTCCGCTGTCAGGCAGGATAATCCATTCAACATAGACGACGAAAGCCAACTATCCCGTCTTCCCGACTTAGACGAAGTAAAGATTGCCATATCTAAGCTGAAGTCTAATAAAGCCGCTGGAGCGGAGGGCTTGAATGCCGAGCTCTTTAAAGCATCTGGAGATAAAATGGTTAGGAACATGCATCAACTTATCTGTAAGATATGGTCGAAAGAAAGCATGCCCGATGAATGGAACCTCAGTATTGTTTGCCCGATCCTGAAAAAAGGAGACCCTCTAAACTGCACCAACTATAAAGGAATCAGTCTACTTAACATCGCCATATAAAATCTTCTCTGCCGTAATATGTGAACGTCTAAAGCCCATCGTTAACAACCTGAAAGGTATTTATCAGAGTGGGTTTAGACCAAGAAAGTCCACTGTTGATCAAATATTTACATTACGGCAGATCCTGGAAAAAAACCAAAGAACACTAAATCGACAACCTCCATCTTTTCATTGATTGCAAGGCCGCATATGACAGCATCTACAGGGACGAGCTGTATAGAGCCATGTCTAGTTTTGGCATCCCTTCCAAACTCCGTTTGTGCATGATGACCATGGAGAATTCGCGCTGCTCTATAAAGGTTGAAAACAACTTAACAGCACCTTTCGATGTCAAAAAAGGTTTTAGACAAGGTGATGCGTTGTCATGTGATTTTTTTTAACATCGTGCTTAAAAGAATAGTACAGAACTCAGACGTCAACACTAGATGCACTATCTTTCAAAAGTCTGTCCAATTACTGGCATATGCTGATGTCATTGACATAATCGGAAGAACTCAGCGTGATGTCAATGAGGCTTTTGTGAGTATTGAAGCAGAGGCGGAAAAATGGGTTTAACGGTTAATGAGGGCAAAACAAAGTACATGCTGTCGTCAAGAAAGCAATGATTTATAATTTGGACCAAGTTGATGTTTATGTTTGATTTCAGAACAATTAAGTGGTGATTCTCACCGGCTTTGTTGATCTTTTTGATGATTAAATGAAAACAGTTTTCATCTGATTTTTCCCAACGTTTCGACGGTGATTGCCGTCTTCTTCATTGGATGTCTTTATTCACATAAATGATAAAAGTGTTTATTTAATACATAAGAATATTATGTAAAGCGTACAAGTATGACTTACATTGATTTGAATATTACAAAAACATTAAAACAAAAAACAATTTAAAACAAATAAAATTTAAAGCGCTTCCGACTTTGAAGACTTGTCACTGTTAAATGTAAACTGTTGAATTGTTTGTGTCTAAAACTAAGAAACAGTAAACGGCGGATATGTTTTGAGTGTCTTGTTTGTGGTTCATATTATTTTTGTTATTTATTATGTGAAGTGTCAAGAAAGGACAAACAACACCGACGTCTTGGTCAAAACGTCACCATCGACAGACGTAACTTTGAGGTAGTCAAGGATTTCGTCTACCTAGGCTCCGCTGTAAACGCAGAAAACAACACCAGCTCTGAGATAAAACGCAGAATAACTCTTGCTAAGCGCTGTTTTTTTGGAAGCAGGGTAAAGTCCTTTCTCGAGGGACCAAAGAGTTGCTATATAAGACCCTTATCATCCCCGTTCTGCTATACGGTGCAGAAGCATGGAAAATGACAAGAGCGGATGAAAGCACCTTGGGTCGCTTCGAGAGAAAAGTTCTTCGTGTGATCTACGGTCCTGTATGGATCGAAGGGGAGTGGAGGAGAAGATGGAACGACGAGCGGTACGGGCTGTACAGCTACGTAGATTTAGCCAGAAGGGTAAAAGTCCAACGACTAAGATGGCTTGGTCACGTAGAGAGCATGGAAACCAATGCTTTGGCCCGGAAAGTCTTCGAATCCACACCCACAGAACATCGCAATAGAGGAAGACCGCGAATCATGTGGCGCGCACAAGTGGAAGGTGACCTCACCCAGCTTGGAGCGTGAAACTGGAGACATCTAGAAGTTTGTTGGGTGAGGCCCTAGTTCACACAGGACTGTAGCGCCACCTTAAGTTAGTAAGTAACGTTTGCATCTGGTCTTAAAACAGCGACTGATTATTCGTCAACTATACTTTCATTGGCGTTAGAGACCCTGAGGTATCTTTTCAATTTACATGTAAATTTATTTTTGAAAATTTTTAAAGAGATGACTCATTTGTTATTTCATCGAAGGTGTAGTGTGATTAGACTCATAAATTGAGTTATTTTTATACCATTTTTTATCATACTTTCAAAAAAATCCACAACAAAATCTTAATATTTTTCTTTTAAACACTTCCAATTTATTTGCAACGTCGCTCCGTGATATGAAAACCTAGTACAAAAACTGTATGTCAGAATCGGCATAGTATGTGTCTTGTGACATTAGGTTTTAGTAAACAGTACTTTTAACAATCCAGTATAAATGTTTGCTTTTTTTGTAACGCCCTAGCATGTTTATTAAGTTTAAGTTGGTTTTGGAAATGTATTTCAAGGCTGCGTTATTGTAATCGGTCAGCTTTGTTGAAAAATTAAAATCTACAAAAAATAGTACGCAAATTTGGTAAAAATTTGTGTTCGGTTCTCGATATCTCTCAAATTAATCTCATCCATCCAATTTGTATTTGTTTATATAAGAAACAAAAACTTTAAAGAATTGCTCCTAAAATTGGTAACAATTTGTTTTCGACTAAAAATCTCGTTAACAAAAACAGATTTTGAAATCAAACTATTTTATCATATGCAAAATATTGTTGGTAATTTTTATTTTTTAATAATTAACTTAAACCTTTTTTTAACAAAATACAATCCTTCTAAGAAAGACAAATGAACATATAAATCCACCCTTATTTATATTGATTCTCAATCTAATTTTTTTCAAATAAATGTTGAATAAATATGTACCCAATATCAATCCCTGAGGAACTCCTGTATACACATTGAAAAAAACAATATGCTCAGAATTAATATAAATTGAGTTTTTTGATTGTTACAAAACTTAAATCATTTTGAAGAGCTTATTCGGAAAAAATTTAAGGTCCAGCAAAAATATCTCTCATATTTTAAAACACAATGACAAATAAATAAACAATATTTAACAGAAAAATTGTATTGATTTTTTTAAATTGGAACCAGCTTTTCTTCTTAGTAAACTGATTTATGTTTGAAGGTCTCAATCATGTGATAGTAGCGATCCGTCTCAATCATGTGACAGTAGTGATCCGCACTAACTGTAACTTTATTCCCATATTCTTCGAAAAAATACGGACCTAACACAGCAAATTCAGCTACAGCACACCAAACTGTCACATAAGGGCCACGCCATTATCATTACTAAAAACGGCAGATAGACCTTCATCTATCTATACCCGGAATACCATTTTATCTATAAAAAGCTTTAATTATAAACGTCTTAAAATACGGGAGGTTTTTTTACCGGACCCTGTTTATAAGTCCCCGATGTCAAAGTGAATCGAAGGCCACTGCACATTTTATTTCTAAGATTTAGAATAACAACGCAAAGCATGTTCCGTTATTTTCCTTTTAAACCTAATTTCCTTTCTTTATATAAGCTTTTCAATGGGTCAGCTAATACCTCTTCAATGTTACCAATGTTTGAAACTTTTGTCAAAATAAATTTTAATTATTTTTTGGTTATATTCAAATTTCATGTTGTTTTTTATTGTTTAAAAAAGATGTTAAAAACTTTTGTAATAAATCATTTTTTTATCATTTGTTGGTTATTTTAGAATATTTCGTCGTTTTGTTTTTGTTAAAAGAATTGTCTTTCGGATTTTTCCACAAGCTTAAAGGCTTAACAGCAATATTTGTTATAAGATGAAATAGATTGAGAAACAATTTAACAAATTTTGTATTTGTTGTGTATTTAAAAATAATATATCGTTAAAAGAAATATTTTGCATGCAACGCAATAGTTGTCAAGGTCAACTTTCATTGTAGAGATAATGATTAGAAATCAATTTCTACCAATTTTCTGAAGAATTTGTATATGAGTTTATATTGTTTAAGAAACGATTAAATAGATTTTTCTATAGAATTCATCAAATGTTAAAGTCAACGGTTTTAATAACATAAGATTAGATTATATTCAATATTTTGTTGACAAGTTTGACAAGTCAGGAGGACCACATGATAAAAACGTTATTTTTCGATGCTAACAATTATTTTACAGGTAATATTATTAAAAATATTTTAGGGACAATAACATTTTTTTAAGTTTTATTGAATAGTAAACAATTCGTTAGTTGCATTTGTGTCGTAATTAGACAAGCTTGGTATCAAATCAGAATGTAAACTATACAATTTAATTTCAGTCACTAACTTTGTTAGTGCTTGAGATATTATCTTTTAATATTGTTACTAAAAAAGATATTCCGAATGAACGAATACAGACGTACGTAGAAATCTCTCTTAAAACCTTTGATTTAGATTCGTAGACAAAATGTTTAATTGTCCCATAATTATAGATAATTTAAAAGAAACAATAAGTGAAATGGTGATATGGAAAAATAAAATAATAGTTGCGGTTTTATCAATGAAAGCTGTACAAAGCTTTGTAAGTAATTTGGAAAATTATATCTTAAAGAGCAGTCTTGAAGTGATAAATACATGTAAAGAGAATGGATTGTAGAAATGTATTAGCTTTAAGATAAACAAAGTATCACCAAAATTTTCTATTTAATAGAAGTCAAGTCCAAAAATATTACTTTTCTCCTTTTCATCCCATACCTTACCATCAAAACATGCGAAAGAAGGCCAAGATCTTGAAGATAATTACAGTTATCATTGATTGTACCTAAAGAAGTTCCAATTCAATTTTAACTGCTTTTCAACATTATTGCAGACGAAAAATCATCTTACTACACCATTTATTAATTTTCAATCTTAACAACAATTTATTGCAATTCACAACAAGGTAAAGGAAGGCAAGTACCTTCGACTTTTCATCACTTGGACTCATGGTAAAAATATTTTCAAATTAATATAATAATCGATTTCGATTACACACAACACTGTGTGCAGATGCTCAACTCTCACGCCTGACCGCAAGCCTGACGCTGACGACTTCGAGCGACGGCCATCTAATTGCAAACACCATACTTACTCATCATCTATAGGCACCTAACCTATCTATATAGGCCTACAGTTATTCATTCCCTGAGGATGCTAATTATCCACTCAAAAGTGGAATACCTTTTGACCGTGATTAAGTGCGAGCAGGTGTGATCAGCAGTGACAAAATTGCTTTCGAAAGCAATTTGTGAGTGCATCATAATTCCGAGCTTATAGGTAGAAGATATACCTTCAAGGTGCTCTCAACCAATATCTCTATAATTACATACATCCCTTCGGTCTGATTTTCTGTGTGATAAATGATAACGATCCCGAGTGAACAACCGATCGCCCGAACGACCGACACGACGACGTGAGACCTGAAGAGATAAACTCAATGAAAGACTCCCGCCTTTGACTTAATCCAGTTCCAGTTCTGATGCCTCAAACGATGATCATCCTATGATGGGTTGGGTAGGGTATATGTAAGAAGGTTTGTGCCGCACATTTAATTAGGTCCGAATGAAGGTAGGTTGGTATATTGGTACCTCTATTAAAACACTCGAAGGCGCCAGAAATAATAACAGTTCTCAATGAACGCACAGCACAACATTTCCTATATTCCGTCCAGAATTTGTTCGCTGCTACACCCACTCTCTGCAAAGGTCATTTTGTAATAAATTGATTGATGACAACTAATACCCTAAGATTCCCGGGTTTTATATTTTTCGATTTTACATCCGCTTACCTATACCTACTGAAGATCCTACCATCAAAGAGAAAAAAGAGGAGTGTACCCTTAGGGATCAGAACTCAAATTACATGGTTTCACTTAAGGTTTAGCAAAAGGACTTAAATTGGAACTCATTAATTCAAGAGTGATGATGAGATACAATTTTCTTTTCGTTATTTTTGGATATGGCATCAACAAAAATGCGATGTCCTGCTGATCAAGAAGGTAACTGTCTGCTTGACTTTATGGTAAGAAATTTAACATAATTTGTTTCTTATAATTTTGTAAAATTTTAACACCTTTTGAAAAGGTGTTGAGATAGCTTAGCAGACAAATCGATAAATAGATACTTTCCTGCCGTCAACAAGCCAAGATTTATGTATCCTGTGATGGTTTGTTCCTTTATTCAAATACTCCTATTTTTAGTCAGGTGCGATGCAGAAAGGAGAAGTGGTGTAAAATTTGAGGTTTAACAGTAATAAAAGTCAAAAATCGTATCACATTATTGTTCCTTAAAAAAAAAAGGAAATATTAATCGATTATCTTCGCTTTAAATCATATTTTTGGAGTACATAATCGCTTTTAGTTTCGATAAAGGAAATAATTTTCATATTCTTTAAATAAAAAAATTCAAATAATTTTGAAAATATGCTTCAAACAACAACTGATTATTAAATTATGAACACGGGAGCACAATAAGTGGTATCATTTAGTATTAGTAAGACATATGCGAAGTAAGTTGCAAGAAAAGAGTTGTAACAATTTTCACTTTACGATTTAACAACTTTTGTATCAGATCAAAATTTGTATTAAAAATACGTGAATAAGAAAACAGACTTTCAAACGCTTATGAACTTTTCTTTTTGCCGAGGAAATCATTTTTAAATCCCTTAAAAAAATAAGTTAGTAATAAATAGGGAAACGAAGTTTCAAGTTTTTAAATGTTTTAAAATTGTCCTTCAATAAAAGTTCCTGGTTAACTTTTTTAAGTTTAAGATAAATTTTGGTTTCGTTCTATTTTCGAAATTTTTATTCTGAACTGTGTAAAGTTTTAAAATGAATGAAAAATATTTTTTTATTCTTTTTATTGCATAGGAGTTTTAATAGGAATTGCATTATGATGTTTAAAATACGTCAACAGCTACATTGATGTAGGACGCGGACTTTTGGATCACCCTGTAAAGAAGATAAAATGAGCAATTTTATGGTTCGAAATCATTTTTTGAATTTTAATATTTTTTAAAATATAATTTGCATAATTTCTTATTGTTAACTTCCCAAAGGAAGGATCCGATTTCTCAAACTGAAAATTTTGGCATTTCTCGATGTTTCAAGGTCCCTAGAGTTGAAATAAAAGATTTTTAGTGTGATGTCAATGCGTGCGTGTGTGCGTTCTTTCGTGCATCCGTACGTTCGCGACGTATTTTTCGTTGTCCATAGCTCGAGAACAAGTAAAAATATCGTCTTCAAATAAATTTTGTCATACAGATAATAATGCAGAAAGATATCAAAAACATTGAGTGGGTGGTTTTTTGCTTTAATATAGCAATTTGATGATTTTGGTTAACTCTAAATATCTCACGAACCAATAACGCTTAAGACTTGAATTGAACTTTAAAATATGAATTGTAACGTGAAAACAAAAAATCCAATAAACGTTTTTTTGTATCAATCAAATAAACTGAAAAAATGTATTAGCAACTTCGAATATTACACGAACAAAAGATAATTCACTCTCCAAAATAATTTTATGCAATGAAGAACAATGTTTTTGACATCTATTAAAAATTTAAATAAAACCGAATTGATAATTTTCTTACAAAAAAATAAAAACAATATTTAAACTTGATAAAAATTGATTTTCGACTCAAATATCTTTTCAAAAACTAAAAATATTATTTCGAACTTCAGTAAATTGTTTATAAAAATCCAACAGTCAGTTTTGTTCATAAAACATTAAAATCTAAAAAAATAGTACGCAAATGCTACTAAAATTTGTAAAAAGTGGTTTACGACCAAAAAAATCGTTAAGAAAAATAGATTTTGAAATCAAATTTTTTGTAATAATTCAACTGACACCTTTTTTAACAAAACACAAAACGTACGAACCTTTTAAGCAAAAAGAAAAATCGACTGACGGAATGGGAAGTTATCGGTGTGGGTCATATCCTAGCCTTTGTTTTTATTTTTCTTTCTTAATTTGGTTTCATTCTATACAAAAAATACATTTTTGTATTGCTCACGAATGTTACCCCATAGAACCATTATTTTGTTGTTGAACTTTCTCAAGAACTAGTGATCAGATTTCAATATTATTTTCTACACAAGCTCTGATATACTAACCTTAAAATATTTGATAATCGAAAATTTATAATCTCTTTTGCTGATTTAAAAAAAAAATTACATATTTCGAAATTCGATATATCAATAGCTTCTCACGAAAATCAAATTTGAAACAAATATTAATAAGCTCTTAGCTACTGAAAAATATTGTTGAACAAAACTTGAAACATAACTCATGGGAGATCCGAGATATTTGAGATTGAAGTTCGAAATGTCCAACCATTAAAAATCAGCATTTTTTCGACATAAATGCTAATATCTTTGGATACAGAAAAGTTTGAAAAATCAAAAAGTTATTAAAATAGAGGTGTACAAAATATCTTTTAAATGAAACTAAAATTACATTTCTATGATTTAAATATTTTGAGTTATGTTTAATCAAACCTTTAAATAACAGCATTTTTTAGGCAAACTTTTGTACAGTAATATCTTTTAAAATTCAATGATGATATTATTTTTTTTTGGCACCAATAAGTGGCTTAGTTCACAACCTTTATTTTCATATATAACTTTTTAGGGTTTCTTCAACAATTTATTCATTTTGCCAATAATAAGTTCTAATGAACTTATTTTGTTTAGTTGTGGAACCTATCAATTGAAACAAGCGCGATCTTAATAAGGCGAGTATATCCGAAATGATGGCTCATATCTTATAGAAATAAACATGGACCCAACCAGCAGTCTCCCAGAAGGTTTACCCTCTACAAGATATGCAATATTTTTAGATCAGCAAAAAAGATATGTAAGATTCAGAGCAGGCATATGAGCCGGAGAGTATATTTTGTTGACATTTTATATAATAATAATCAACAGGGCAGAGAAGCGATTGAACAATATTATTGCAATTGCCTAGTAGGTCGAAGAACGGTTGGATGCTGCGCTCATGTTATGACCATAATATGGTTTTTAAGTTGGGCAAGATATGAGAGTAATTTAAGACCCCCTTCTCAATTTTTAAACAACCTTTTATTGACTTATGATTCAGATTAGAATTATGTTTTGCCAAACCCATTGCCATTAAAAATTTTTATTTTTATTTGAATTATTATTTTGTTTATAATTAATTATTATTTTTTTTTGAATTAATTTCATTTTGTTTTGTCGATATTTTGATAACAACTTCTTTTTTTATTCTAATATTTCCACCACTTTAATAAGAATTATTTATTTTTGTTTTAATTTTTCCAATATTACTATAAGAATTATTTTTATTTTAGTGTTTTGTATTTCGGGAGTATGTTTTTTAATTATTATTGGCAAAATGAATAAATTGTTGAAGAAACTCTAAAAAATTATATATGAAAATAAAGGTTGTGAACTAAGCCACTTATAATTAATATCATTATTGAATTTTAAAAGATATTATTGTACATAAGTTTGCCTAAAAAATGCTGTTATTCAAAGGTTTGATTAAAAATAACTAAAAATTTATAAATCATAGAAATATAATTTTAGTTTCATTTAAAAGATATTTTTGACACCTAAATTTTAATACCTTTTTGATTTTTCTAACTTTTCTGTATCCAAAGATATTAGCTTTTACGTCGAAAAAGTGCTGATTTTTAACGGTTGGACATTTCAAACTTCAATCTCAAATATCTCGGATCTCCCATGAGTTATCTCCCGGCTTAGAACAACCTTTAATTTGATACCAAATTCGTTAGTGTACACGCCGGGCCGAAAACGAGCATACCCCTTTTGAAAAATTATGAATTGTTTCAAATAAAATTTTATTAAAATTTTTGAACAAACTGTGTTTTAGGTTTTTTTTTAAATCTTAAAATACGGGACGATTTTTTAAACAGATTCTTTGGATACAGAAGCAAGTTTGGCAACCCAGTCATGCGTTTTATTTCTGTCACATTTCTCGAAAACTTCAAACTTAATAACTACATAATTTTAACCAGAGTTTTAGGGTACAACAATTGCTTTTGATTTTACTGTTTTTGATTGGTTCTTTGCAGTTTTGTTTGCACAATCTTAAATATAAAAAGAGGCTGGGATGCGACCCATCACTTCTGTCGATTTGTCTTGCTTAAAAGTTTGTCTATATGTACTCGTATCAATTTTTACCAAATTTGCGTACTATTTTTTGTAGATTTTATTTTTTATGAAAAAACGGACTGTTGGATTGTTATATAAAAATTACTAAATATCGAAAACAATATTTTCTCTGAAATAAAATAAGTTTGAAGCCAATATTTTTAATTTTTAAAAAGCTATTTGAGTCGAAAGTAAATTTTTACCAAGTTTTAGTATTGTTTTTTTTCGATTTTTTTCAAAATTTTATCGAATGTTGAAAACAATATTTCTTATAAGTAAAAATGAGTTACAAGCTATTATCCAATTTTTTTAAAAAATATTTGAAAATCATTTTTTAGCAACGTTTGTTAATAAAAAACTGTCAATTCGATTTTTTTCAAAACTTTAACAAATGTTGACATTAATATTGTTGAAAGATTAAAGAAAATTAAAGCCAATATCTCAAAGTTTTAAAAAGATATTTGAGTTGAAAATCAATTTTTACAACTTTGTATTAATTTTTTTTTTAGCTTTTTATTTGTTGGTAAAAAAACTGTCAAATCGATTTTTTTTCAACATTTTTCAGAATGTTGAAAACAATATTTCTTATAAGATAAAATAAGCTCGAAGCCTTAATTTTAAGTTTTTGAAAAGATATTTGAATCGATATTCAATTTTTACCAACTTTGAGTAACGTTTTTTTTAGGTTTTTATGTCAATTCGATTTTTCTCAAAATTTTATCAGATATCAAAAACATTATTCTTCATTGCACAAAATTGTTTTGGAGATGAAATCATATTTTAGTCGTAAAATTTTCGAGGTGACAATTTTTTTTTCAGTTTTTTTGATTTATAAAAAAATTCGTTTAATGGATTTTTTTTCAAAAAATATATATCACGTTACAATATATTATATAAAATTTAATTCAAGACTCTAGCCTGTTTGGTACGTAAGATATTTAGTGTTAACCAAAATATTCAACTTTTTTTTAAACTGCTATGGTAAAAAAAACATACACGCAATTTTCTTGAGAGCCCTTTCTGCATCTTTTTGCCTTATTATCTGCATAACAAAATTTATTTGAAACCAATATCTCTTCTGGTTCTTGAGCTATGGAGGACGAAAAAAACGTCGCGAACGTACGGACGTACGAACACACGCACGCACACACATCTTTCTAAAAATCTTTTATTTCGACTCTAGGGACCTTGAAACGTCGAGAAATGTCAAAATTTTCAATTTGACAAATCGGACAAATTAAAATAATTTCCTATGGGAAGTTAAAAATAAAAAACTGAACAACCTGCAACCTGCAACCGCTGCAACAAGTTCTGTCATTTTTAACATCGAATTAAAGAATTAATTTTGATTCGACGGATACAGAAACATGTATGTATGTATGTAAGTCAGAAAAGTTTTTGGGGTCTAAGACTGCCAGGGCCATGCCACTAAACTGCTCGCAGATAAGATCATTATGTCTTGAGCTGTGTGGCATGAAGCTCTATTAAGTCTAAACCATATGTTTTTAGTGTCCATATCATCCAAATCAGGCCACAAGAAGTTGGTGATCATCGACCCATAGCGCTCGCCGTTTACAATGATGGCCTGGCCAGCATTATTTTCGAAGAACTACGGACCATTGACGCATCCAGCCCAAAATCCATACAAATCACTGTCTTTGTTTGGATGCATTGGTACCTCCAAATAGCGTCGTCCCAAATCCGGAAATTTTTATTATTTACGTACCCTTTCATCCGATAATTAATTTTCGATTGTTCGAAATTTGAATTAGCGAACACACGACGCTGAGTATGGTCGTTTTGTTTTATCTCCTGTTTCAGTTGGATTTTGTATCGGAGCAGGCCAACATCACGACACAAAATTTTAAAGCTTGTGGTTTGCGATAAGCCAAGCTCCTTTGAGCGGCGTTGAATTCACTGCGTCGGACTCTGATGCATACTTTCACGAAAAACGGCGAAGTTTGGGCTGATCACGTATGGGTGTTCCTAATTGTTGACTGAGCCATAGATTGGAAATCGGCCACCAAACGATGAATAGAAAACTTGGAAGGACGACCATTTAACTCATAAAAAGAGCACAACATACGCTTTTTTGCTTCTACAGAACACCCATTGATAAAAAGAAGATATTTTTACAGAAGTAAAACAAACACTAAGGCCACCACAAGCTGTCAAAATTATTATAATTATTCAATTAAAATACTTACTTTTCAAACAGAAACTCAAGACCAATATAATTTCCCCAAAAAATGTATTTTTATTGAAAAAAAATCCAAGCTAATTTTATATAGATTTTTGTTATCAAATTAAATAACAGAACACTTTTTGTTTCGCAAGAAATTATATTCAAGTATAAAATTGAATCAATCGTATTTTGTTTTCAATAGTTAATAAATCCATTACAAATTATGTTCTAAAATAAAGTCTTAAAAAATACATTCAAAAATTTAAAATGCCTGAGTTCGCTTTGTTATAAAACTTTTTTTTCAGACACTCGGCCCAACATGAATAGTGTTTGTTTTTTTTCGTAAGTAATTTAAAAAAATTAAATTTCTTGAAAATAACATTTTAAAAAGAATAATCATAATTAAATTCGATTGAGGAAAACTTATAAAACAATCAAATATGATTTATTGTAGTTTTTAACTCTCACCCCAATTTATTTACTCTGCCATTGAAAAAGAATTTTTAGCTTAATGTAAATAAAAGAGTCAATAAATTTATTAAAGTCAAGAACGTAACGACAGAAGTTTATTATTGCACTGCACATCAAGTTCAAAGACCATCAGTCCGCTCCGCACTCAAAAACCCATTCAATATGATATATTTGCATTGTCCATTAATTACTGTTGCTGATGCTGAAGCCGATGCTGTAGCTGTGTGACATGTTAGCTGAGATTTATAGCTTTTATTCATACATTAACGCACAACGAAAATCCAAATGCAAAGCTTGATTTGTGTGTTCATTTTCATTAATAAAATTGTAATAAATTAAATTGAAAATAATTGCAATTTAACAGAGTACCTCGAAAAAAATAAATTACACAAAATTTATACGTTACATTAAAAGTTACATAAAATAAAATTTAATTAAACAAAAAAACTATTGATTGCTTTTTATTTCTTGCATCTTATTATTATTATTTATTAACTTCAATGTGTTGATTTCTGCTATGATTATAAATGTTTTATTTTCATATGAAATATCAACCTGAAATCAACAAACCGTGGTCCTTTCATCTCAAGACTCTCGATAGGTCTCCATGTTTTACAGTTTTTTTTTCTTAAATTTAGACATATATTTAATTTTCTGACCCAAAGGCATGCCGCCATTTAATTAGCGAACTGATGCTAATTGAAGCACACATCATCAGGACGGACCAGACGGTCGTATTTCGTACTTGAAGTGAAGAAAACAAAACGTATAACATTTTTATACTACAAGTCAGCGTGTCAGTCGTGAAGTATTTTAAAAGTGACCCGCAGCCTTTTGGTGTCATTGATAGGCGTTTTATATGTGAAAGTTTCAGTTTTCGAGTAGGTAAGACGGGTGTCCATATAACTAACCTTAATTGCACCCTTAAGGTGTAATATTTGCGATGCGATGGAGCCTTATTGCAGTGTAATTTGTTTTCACTGGCGGTACATGTAAAACAATGTGTAGTGGGTTGTATTTTTGTTGTAAGACAATTACAGCTGTGGCTCAAGCTCAATACTCAATAAGTTTGAAAAGAGAAAGGTCTATCAAGTTGTTAACACTCAATCGCGGGTGGTTAATAAAAACAAAAATGTATACAATTATAAAAACAAAGTAAATGTGAACATTTTTAAGTTTGACAATGAAGTAAAACAAAATAAGGTTCTAAGCCTCACAAACTTTCTCTTGTCTCATAATTGACCTACATACTCGAATGAGTATTCATAGGAAGTTGTTGTAATTAATTGATAAGTAATGTATTTGTCACCTCGAAAACTTCACGAACAAAAAATGATTTTATCTCCGAAATAATTTTATGCCACGAAAAATAACGTTTTTACCATCTAATAAAATATAAAAAATAAAAACCTAAAAAATTCTTACTTCAAGTTGGTAAAAATTGATTTTTGACCCAAATATCTTTTCAAAATTTAAATAATTGGCTTCAAACTATTTTTATCTCACAGAAAATATTGTTTTCGACATTTAGTACATTTTTTATAAAAATCCAATAAAAGCAACAAAAAATAGTACACACAATTTTTAAAAATTAAAGTTCTGTTTTCGATATCACGTCAATAAAAGAATATTGACTACAAATTAATTTCTTTCATCTAATTTGTATTTTTTTACATAAAAATAGAAACTTTTAAGAGATTCTACTAAGTAAAAATTTGTTTTCGACTAAAATTCCCGTTGTTGGTAGTTTTTTTATTTTTTATATAATTCAACTGCCACCTTTTTAACCAAACACAAAACCTACAAACCTTTTAAAGAAGACAAATTGACAGACAGGATGGGAAGTTATGAGTCTCTATTCTGTAAGATGAAATTAGTTTGGAAATAGTATTGTTAAGATTTGAAAAGATATTTAAGTCGAAAATAAATTTTTACCAACTTTTAGGTTTTATATTTTTTGTACAAAAACTGTCAATTCGATTTTTTTTTCAATTTTTTACCAGATATTAAAAATATTATTCTTCGTTCATTAAAACTATTTAGTGGATAAAATCATTTTTGTTTTCTTAAGATATTTGAGGTGAAAATTACTTTTTAACAGTTTTTTGGTTTATAAAAAAATGCCTAGTTAATTTTCTAAATTGCTATTGTAAAAAAAAAACACCCATTCAATTTTGAGAGTCCTTTCTACATAATGATCTGCATAGCGCTATTTATTTGAAGTCTCTGGTTCTTGAGGTATGATCGATGAAAAAAGTTTCCCGAACGTACGTATGGGAAGCTAAAACCTATAAATAAGTATACAATTTATGTTTGATTTTGTGTAAAAAAAATCTGACCGGTTTTGGAAAAAAATGTGATATTTTTCAAAAAAACAAAAACGAAACAATGACATTTTTGACTATCAAATATTTTTAAGACAATATAAGCTTATGCAAAAACACGAGTGAAATCGATTCATTAGTTCTTGAATACTTAAAAAAAAATATCGTTGCAAAAATATTTGTTTCATTGCAAGAAGCCAAGTTAAGAAAAGATGGGATCTAAAGTTAATTTTGGTCTTAAACAAATTAAAAGGCGTAATAGCGGGAACCACTTTCTTCGTCTTTTCCACCATCGTTATGACATGTTTGATTTAAATCTGGAGTTCCGAATTTCTTACAACACCAATACTTGCCATATTATAATAGTTCCAATATGCCGCAAGTAAGATTGTATAGTTGCCCAAAATTGTAAGGTTTTAATTTAATGTAGTAATATTATGAAAACATATCAAAAAGCAAAAATATATACATATATATTCGGCCAAATTCTTCACTCTCATCGGTCCGATCAGACAAATTGGTATTTACTTATTCCTCGAATCGATGAACTTCCCATAGGAAGTTATTGTAATTTGTCCGATTTTTCAAATTGAATATTTTGAAATTTCTCGACGTTTCAAGGTCCCTAGAGTCGAAATAAAAGATTTTTAGAAAGATGTCTGTGCGTGCGTGTGTACGTACGTTCGTATGTCAGTACGTTCGCGACGTTTTTTTGTCGTAAATAGCTCAAGAACCAGAAAAGATATCGATTTGAAATAAATTTAGTTATACCGATAATAAGGCAGAAAAATGCAGAAAGGGTTCTCAAGAAAATTGCGAAAGTAGTTTTTTTACCATAGCAGTTTAAAAAATATGCAGATTTTCGTTAGCCCTGTTTAACGAACCAAAAACGCTAGAGACTTGAATTAAATTTTTAATAATATATTGTAACGTTATAGCAATCAGGTTTATTTATTGAAAAAAATCAATATAACGTTTTTTTATAAATCAAAAAATCTGAAATACAATTTTTTTTTATCTGGTAAAATTTTGACAAAAATCGAAGAGACATTTTTTTATTAAAAATAAAAACCCAGAAAAACATTTATCAAAGCTGGTGAAAATTGAATTTCGAATCAAACATCATTTTAAAAAATTGATATTATGGCTTCTTATTAATTTTATCTTATAAGAAATATTGTTTTTAACATTCAAACAAATTTTGAGAAAAATCGAATTGATATGTTTGTTTACAAAAAATAAAAACCTAACAAAAAAAAACAATACTAAAACTTGGTAAGAATTTTGACTCAAAAAGCTTTTCAAAAATTAAAAATATTGTCTTAAAACTCTTTTTATTTCACAGAAAATATTGTTTTCGATATTTAGTAGTTTTTTTTTAATAAAAATCCAATAGCTTGTTTCTTCATAAAAAAAATAATATCTATAAGAAAAAGTACCTACGTAAATTGGGTAAACATGATGATTGGTTCTTGATATCTCTCGAAATTAATTTCATTCATCCAATTTGTAAAAATTTGAAATGCTACTAAAATTGGTAAAAATTTGTTTTCGACTAAAAATCTATTTAAATAAACTAGATTTTCAAACTAAACTATTTTTTAAAATGAAAAATATTGTTGTTAATTTGAAAATGTTAAAGAATAATGCAACAGTCAAGTTTTTAACCCAACCCGAAAGTCTACAAATTTTTAAGCAAGACAAATAGACAGACTGTATGGGAAGTTAACAGTGTGAAAGTAAAAAGAATCGTATTATTTGCTGACCAACAAATTATAAAATTAGGTAGCGCCTCTGGCATATATTAAACAATCATTTGTCTTTTTGTTATTTTTTAGTACTTTAACTTATGTCACAGTTTCTTAAAAAATGTCTACTATTTTATATTTTTTTAATTTAAAGCAAAGAATATTTACTAAACGCAGAATAAAAAAAACGAATGATTCTAGTTTTTCTTAGGCTCAAAACAAAATTGCAAATGTGTAAAAATAAAAAAATAAAAAAAAACTCATTTTAAGAACAATTATATTTTATAGTGCATTTAAGGTTCTAATAGCGAAAAGAATTAAAAAAAATTCTTCAAAAAAGTATTTGTTTACGATTTAAAAAAAAAAAATCAATTTTTAGAATAGTTTATTAGAATAAAGAATTACAATAACAAATTTAATTAAATGTTTTTTTTTTTACAATAAACCTTGACAAAAATTATACCAACAAAATTTGTAAGTAGGAATTTAAAACTTTTTTTATTAATTTACTATAATAGTAAACATTGCTGTTTATATTTTATAAAATAAGATCTAGATTGATCTTAAAATGTTGAGAAATGTCAATTTTATCCGTTTTATAAATCTGGGTGATTATAAAAACTATCAAGAAGTTTTGTTATTTGAAAAATTTCATAGAAAAAACGTTGTTAATTTTGAAAAACATTTAAATTCGTTTTTGAAATCAAAAAGCATTTTTTTTAATGTATTATTTATTATTATTTTCCAACAAATTTTTACATATCAAAGTGTTCGATATTTTAGTCATGATTTCACTAATAAGACTTAATATTTATCTATTCATTTATCTAAAAGTTTGCTCCGAAAAATGTGGGCTAAATGAGTATCTTCTTTATTTCCGTTCTTCTATTAATTAATGTTTGGTATCAATACATTTTTAGGTCACTTTTTACAACCTATTTCATTAAATTTGTATGTGTCCATTTTTTATAGTTCTTTTAAAGTTTGTCCCATTTGTATCGTTCCACAAACTTTGATCAACCCAAAGCCAAGCAAGCATAATACAAAAAAAAAAGAAGTTATGCCTCAAAACAAAGAAACCGGAAGTCACCTTTTAACTCTCACACTCATAATTTAAATTTACTGACCTTCACCAGACCCATTACTCATAAAACAAAACTGAAAAAAAAATTCAAATTAATTCCTCCTTTAGAATTCTATCCAAGTATCTATATTTATGTTATATGGCATTTATTAGATACGTGGTAAAAACAAAATTTAAACAAACAACTCATTCAGTCACTCTTTTGTGGACAGCTTCTATTATCACCAAAGCGCAACTTATAGCCAAAACCGAAGCCATTACATTTTTTTCGGAGCAATTAAAAACGGTCCGTATAAGCCATTTAATTGTGTGTGGTTCGGCGTTGTGATGGAACAATAACAAAATATATGCGAGTTTACGTTTCCGGCGAGTTACATTAAACAAAAAAAAAAGTTAAAAACAAACAAAACAAAATTTTAAAAAATTCATTCGTAACGAAAAACCGCGGATTATGAAAAAGAAAATCCATTAAAAGTGTCCCTTAAAAGCATAGCATGCAATTCGAGCAAATTACTCTAACGGAATATACCCTATAAGGTCAGAGTTTGTCGTTGTCATTCGGATGTAAAAAAAGTTTGTATTTCTCTATATTTTATTATGTTTTGTTTATCTTATGGATGTAAACGAGTGTAAAACCAGAGCCGGAGTGACAAAATGATGACAATAAGAAACAGGGCCTAGGATTTAAACTTTCAGAATAATCAAAATGGAAATTGGTCATGGAACGTTTTGTTTTCAGTACGAATTTGTAAATTTGTAACGACAAAAAGTATTTATATTCATATGAGAGCAGTAGTTTCCTATGAGGGTTTTTGGGTTAGTAGATACTTTTTTTATTGACAAATTTACAATTTTGAATTGAATGTTATACGCTGCCATTAAAAAAAAATTACTCAATCCAAATAATGCGTTTTTTCTTTTCAATTTACATTTTTTAATATAAAATCTTTAAATCCTCCCCTGGGTGTTCAACACACATTTATATGTTTTATTTTATTCATTCAAAACAAAAAAATATCTGTTTCGGAATGAAAAAAAAAAAGAAGTGTTTCATGGCCTTGGCCAGGCTATAACATACAAAATACGAGTGTTTTATGGGGGAACCAATGCCGGTGGCACGTTAGTTTCAGTATACTTTCCGGATTCCTAGGTTCGTAAAAAAAAGAACGAGGGGTCAAAAATATAAAAAATATTACACCAAAATATATCTAGATACATCATATCCACCATTCGAAAGTAACAATACCGGTTTTTTGTTGACCATCATCATCCATGATGTTGTTATGATGTGAGAAATATTTTTTGAGTGAAATATGAATATTTGTAAGTACTAGATGTACAGGGTGGTCTATTGAAAT
Organism: Eupeodes corollae; assembly: GCF_945859685.1. Classification (NCBI taxonomy): domain Eukaryota; kingdom Metazoa; phylum Arthropoda; class Insecta; order Diptera; family Syrphidae; genus Eupeodes; species Eupeodes corollae. Next base: position 256,587,380 of record NC_079147.1, read on the forward strand.
TTATGACTTTAATAAAAAAAAATAAAACAAAACAAATAAGTAATTAAGAAGTTGCTGGATTATGATTAGAATATGGTTAGATGTTAAAAAAGTAATAATTATATGTAAAAGTCTTATTCAGTCTTATGGAAATAAATCTTTCAATGGGAGTAACTTAAATGTAGTTTCTATTTAGTGAAGGAAAATTATTAACAATACTAAGTCCATTATTTTAAAAACGAAACAAAATAAAACACACCAGATGGAAATAATAATATATTGCTCATTTCTAGTATCTATGTACATATATTCAGATTTGCAGCCGATATAGTTCTTATTTCAACAAAAGCTACACATACTCAAGACATGTTGACGGAACTTACTACCTTGTGTACAAATTACGGACTTAAAATAAACAAATCTAAAACTAAAGTAATGACAAATCACACAAAAGACGATACAAAAAATTTGGACGAAGAAAAAATTTAGTAAGTAGAAGACAACATGTATTTGGAACAGCTTAAACATTTAAAGACCAAGAAAATAAAGAAATGAACAGACACATCATCCAATAGCTGAATACAATTCTGGAGCCTTAAACATATTTTACAATGGATCAAAGTGCAGGAACATTGAAATAATACGGACTATAAACAATGAGCTTGACTGCAAAAACATTGGACCGGCTAGAATAATGTAAGAATAGAATAGAATGAAAAAATTCTGAACATACGAAAAAGTCAAAGGGTACGAAATGAAGATATTCGAATTAGAACCAGAATTATTGATGTCACAAATAGAACAAGAAGGTTAAAATGGGAATAGGCAGGACAAGTATCTAGACTTCAGGACCAACGATGGACACAAATTACAACAAAATGGAGATTAGAGAATAATAGACCAGCAGGACGACTCAATAAAAGATGAAATGAAGATCTAAGGAAAATGACCACAAATTAGTACAACGAAACTTAAAATCGACATTGACATCCTTGAGGCGGCTTATTTCAGAGACCTTTATTTATGTATTTAAAAAAAATTGTTTTATTAAGTTCAAATAAATATTTATCGTAATGAATCCGATTTTTCAAATTGAAAATGTTGACATTTCTCGCCGTTTCAAGGTCCCTAGACTCGAAACAAAAGATTTTTAGAAAGATGTATTTGCGTGCATGTGTACGTACGTTCGAGACGTTTTCGTCGTCCATATTTTTCCATAGTAGTTTAAAAAAAGGTGGACATTTTGGTTAACGCTTAATATCTCACGAATCAATGACGCTTGAGACTTTAATCAAATTTTATATAATATATTGTAACGAGATACCAAACTACTATATTTTTGAAAAAAATCCAATAGACGTTTTTTTTTATAAAAAATAAAAAACCCAAAAAAAAAAACATTACTCAAAGTTGGTAAAAATTGATTTTCGACTCAAATATCCATACAAAAATTTGGAACAATGGCTTCAATCTTATTTTATCTTATAAGAAATATTGTTTTTAACTTTCGTTAAAATTTTGATATAAATCGAATTTACAGTTTTTTTTTGCAAAAAACTAAAAACCTAAAAAAAGAGGCTGGGATGCGACCCACACTGATAACTTTCCATCCCGTCTGTCGATTTGTCTTGCTTAAAAGTTTGTTGGATGGGTTTAAAAAAGTTGTCAGTTGAATTATTCTTAAACATTTTTAAATTACCAACAATATTTTTCATATAAAGATAATAGTTTGGTTTAAAAATCTAGTGTTGTTAAATAGATTTTTATTCGAAAACAAATGTTTACCAGTTTTAGTAGCATTTCTTAAAATTTTATCAATTGTATGATTGAAATTAATTTTTAAGATATCAAAAACCGAACATCAATTTTTACCAAATTGCGTACTTTTTTTTGATGGAAAAAACTGACTGTTTGATTTCAAAAAAAAAACAATATTTTATGTGAAATAAAAAAAGTTTAAAGGCAATATTTTAATTTTTTTTTTGTTTTTTATTTTTGTAAAAAAAACTGTCAATTAAATTTGTATCAAAATTTTACTGAATGTTGACAACAATATTTTAAAAAATTAAAAAGTAGTTAAAGTTAATATCTTAAAGTTTTGAAAGATATTTGAGCCGAAAATCAATTTTTAAAAACTTTTATTTGCTTTTTTGTAAGAAAAACTGTCGATTGGATTTTTCTCAAAATTACTCCGAATGTTGAAAACCATATTTCTTATAAGATAAGAAGCCCTAATTTCAAATTTTTTTAAGGATATTTGGATCAAAAATCAATTTTTATCAACTGTAAGTAATGTTTTCTTAGGTTTTTACTTTTACCAGAATTTAAAAACTTTATTTTTCGATGCACAAAATTGTTTTGGAGATAAAATCATTTTTCGCTCGTAAAATTTTCGAGGTGACAAATTTTTTTTGTCAGTCTTATCAAGTTACACAAAAAAACGTTAATAAGATTTTTTTCCAAAAATATACTGATTTTATATAATTTACAATATATAATATGAAATTAAATTTAAGTCTCTAGCATCATTGGTTCGTGAGAAATTTAGGGTTAACCAAAATGTTCACCTTTTTTTAAACTACTATGATAAAAAAACTCGCACCCAATTTTGTTGCCCTTTCTGCATTTGTCTGCATTATTATCTATATAACAAATTTTATTTGAAGTCGATATCTTTATTGGTTCTTGAGCTTTGGACGACAAAAAATGCCGCATGCCGCGAACGTAGGGACGAACGGACGTACGAACGCACAGACATCTTTCTAAAAATCTTTTGTTTCGACTCTAGGGACCTTGAAACGTCAAGAAATGTCAAAATTTTAAATTTTACAAATCGGACCCATTACAATAACTTCTAATGGAAAGTTAACAAGCTGTGTCTGAGGTATTAATACAATTCAAAATTATTTTTCTATTTTAAAGGCGCATTTATGGCATTAAGTGTGGAATATAACATCATTCAAATGTACGCCTCGGCTTCTTACGTTCTCACGGATCCAATTTTCAATGACTCTGCCGCATATATCCGTCTGAATTTGAGTGATAGCCTGTGTTATTTCCACCTTTTTCATTCGATTGTGGTTTTATTTGCATAGACCAGCGACTTCAAGAATTCACACAATCGCATTACCTTGGTGACCGATTCACATCACCCCTGCGAGAGATAACCTTATGATCAACTCGTCTATGCAAAATATAAATCGTGGCGTTTGCTATGTGGCACTTAGCTGGAACCACATGTCGTCTTAATCCATATGCTTCAATTTGGGCCATAAGAAATTAGTTATCATCATTATGTATCGCTCGCTGTTGACGGTGACCGCCTCACTAACGTTCTTTTAAAAATTCGCTAAGCTGGAGTCTGCGAAAGGCCGAGTTCTTGTGCATGTTGAGAAATAGACTGCCTCGGGTTCTGCTGTACACTTTCACGGACCACGGCGCTATTCTTGGCCGATCTTGCGTTCCTCGAACGTACGGGTGTTGGCTGATTTTTAACTGAACCGGTTGAAAAGCCACCACTTCTACCGTAAAATGAATGCAATATGCGCCACGTTTGCTTTACCGGACACTCATTTTGATAATTAAGTTTTAGTATTTGAACGTGATTTGGAATAAACAACTGAATAATAAACAAAAGATTTGACAGATGTCACCAAAACAAAATGGCCGGCTCGGGGCACCAAAATCTAACCGTGCCAATTGAAAAACCCTTTATTATATTTCATTAGTTAAAGATTAAAAAAATAAGTACTAAACGTTTTGGTGTTATCAATCATGATATTATTCGAGAAGTTAACCCTCCTCTTCATTATTGCAAACATTGGTAATATCGAGTCATGGTATTCATTTGTACCCCAGAAAGTTTCCGCTTTTCGTTACTTATTAATGAATGATTCTCAAACATTTGCAGGTAAGTAAAGTTGAATTTGTTTCTTTCAAGCCATTCGAAATTAACAACAATGTCTTGTGTTAAGGTGGATTTTAATATATTTCCTGTTTCCGTTATTTTTTTCAGAATCAAATTTTCACCAAAAAAAACGTTTTTTTGGTTTCTATGTTTTATAAAACAACTGTCAATTGAATTTACTTACAAAAAATTCTAATTTTTCACCAAAATATTCTAGTCGATAACTTTTTTTTTAATACATATTATATACTTTGTTGTATACAATTATTTAGTAAGTTCTATATTTTGTTTCGAAAACAATTTAATAACAAGCACTCACTTTAGTTTACTTACTTACTTATACTTAGGTCCTCAGACCGGTTAAGTCTAGTGGGATTGCTTAATAAGCATAGGGCCTCTACTACACGCCTACGTGCCATATCGTGTGCTATTTCAGGAGATATGTTTCAGCTCCCTCTAACTCTTTTCTTGATCGGTTACACCTTCGATGAAGACGAAACCTACAAGGTATTGAAAGCGCTACACTTTTTCCACCTGTTATAAGGAATTATTTAATTAAGATAATTGTCGGGTTCTGAGGCCGGAATTAATTTTCAGCCCCACGATTTCTGCTTCTATCTCCACACTTGTGGTCATTTGATGGAGAGTCATGATCCTATGATAGAGTAGGCAACCATCGTCCACGTAATCCATTTGCTTTAAAAAAAATGTCAATGTTCATTGGATCCCTCCGCTACTTGACAAAGCTTCGCGCTGTTGTGATTTTAGTATCTGTAAAACAAAATTTATTTGAAGTCTGTATCTCTGCCGTTTCTTGAGATATGTCCTATGAAAAAAGATATCGCGAATGTATACACTTTGAAACTTTGAGATTTTCAATTCGAAAAATCATACTGATTGTAATAAATTGCATATAGAATGTTTTCGAATCGTCCACCGTACTTGCAATTGTCCATCTAAAAATGATTCATGGAATTCCTGAAGCCAATAGCAACAATTTTGTGTCCAGATCCAGATAAATTTCTAAAAAATTGGAACTTCTTTTCGAAATCTTGTAAAATAGCTCTGGAAAAACACATGTCCAATTGAAAAAAGCCAGAGTGTAAGCAATAACAATATCTTTATAACTAGAACCAGATAATTTACTTAAAATTCTATATCAGTTCCTTACCATTTTTTTTAAATGGAAGTCAAGAATTAAGTTGTAAACTAGTTTGATATCTCTCATTATGAGTTAAGGTCCTTATTTTATTGAATACAATTTATGTTCTACTAGCTTTTTACCCGCGGCTTCGCCCGCAGTGGAGAAATTAAATAAGTATGAGAGATAAAGGGTAAGGGTATAATAATAGAAATGAAAGAAAATAATGACAAAATTTTTTTGCTTGGCTGAGATCAACAATTTTTAAAAATTACTGCAGACAATGAAGTTATAAAACCTTAATATATGCTTATTGAAATGCAACAACAAATGTTAAAATATATTTCACCGTTACAAAAATAAATAATTCTGAATTCTAAAGAAAGAAGAGTCCACCACTACCGGAGTCTATTTTACGTAAAACTTGATGGAAAACATGATTTTCCTCTGGAAGTAATTGAGGGACTAATTCTGCAACTTGTTGTTGCAGTGCTATGAACTCATAATCTAGCTCTCGTGCAATTTCATTACCAAAATCATCCATATTGTCTCTTCCTGGGCTGGACTTTCCAAAATCATCTAATTTTTTTTCCAACCATCGTAAAAACCTTGTTTTCGATTATAATTAGCATTTTATTGTAGACATGTTTATTGAAAGTAATGTCTGTGTACTTGCTGCGGTTGATGTAAAATATCTTCAGCTTTGTTTTCTTTGTACTTATTCCAAAGAGTTTGAGGGTTAGAAAGACCGCAAGAAGATAAAAGCGTAGCGTAAAGTTCCCTGATTTTAGCTGGCGATCGGCATTGTACAGTTTCCTCCATAGTTTCATCCCAATGATTGTCATTTTCTAACAGTCGCCCAGCTTCACATGCTTCTGGGTAGGTTTGACATTCCTGACCATTGACAATTTTAAGTTCTGTAAAGCTAATTGGACCTCTAACATGATGCAACAACATGCGCAGACAAAAGCATTCAAAATTCGGAACATGACGGTAATACAGTGGGTTGGTATTACAGTATTCAGGGTTGAAATTTCATTACTATGATGCTAGATGATGCTAGATGGCGTGGGAGTAGCTAAATTTGACGATATTTTGACAAACAACTGTCTTATTTTTCGTAAATTGTTTTTATTTTTTTTTTAATAAAAAGTATCCTATCTTACTTCTAATACCTTCAAGAGTGAATGTGCAAAGTTTCATGATAATCGGTTAAGTAATTTTTGCAAACAAACAAACTTACATTCGCATTTATAATATTAGTATGATATGATATGATATGAAATAAACTCAAAGTATCAAATTACAAAGAAATAAATGTATATTTTACATTCAAACTTAAATTATACATATACGAGTATATTAAAGCACATACAATGGAACCATCTGATGGAACCCAGTTCCTGAAAATTCTATGTCAGTATAGTTTTAAGGAATCCAATACTTGCATTCCATTTTATATGCATTTATTAACCAAGTATAAAATATTGTTTAAGTATTTTCTGGAATTGTTTTCCTTATTTAATTCACAATCTTTCAAAGAAGAAATTTTTGTTTTAAAACAAATAAATAAAATAGTTAAACAAAAAAGAAAACAAACCAGTTCCCTACAAAACAAGCCTTTAATCATTTAAATTCAAATAAAATGTATTATCAAAGAATACAAAGCAAATTGATTCATTATGCTCATAAAACTTTTTCTAATGACCAACAAGACAAGAATCTTAATAAGCCACTATATATTGTAGGTTAGGTATATCTTTATAAGACACCTGCCTTGACGATAATTTTTGTCTTACCTTAATTTCTTAGACAAATAAAATAAATTTATATGTAACACTATGAATACCAAAAAGTCAACAACTTTATGGACTTATACCGTACCTCTCTCTACCTTACCTAGCCAGACTAACTTTATCCCTTAAATTAAATTCTCTGAACCATAAATGCCACATCGTTATGCTACCACCCGCAATTTAACACGCATTGTGACCTATTTTCGATTCATTCCGCATTATGACTTCTCTTCTGTATTATAACTTTGTATAAATTGGATACAAAAAAATTGTCAACCTAACTTTCTTATATGAACTTCTGACTTCAAGGGGGGCAAATTAAGTCGTTTTTATACATAAATCGTCTCCTCCCCCATAAATGACACACCGCCAGGCTTATAGTATTTTCTATTTGTATATATAATCCACATATACCATTCGAAATAAATACGTTAACTATTTCTGTGTGTTTGTCTTTTGTTTTTGGTTAAACTTAAGTAGCATAGAAGCCAATTAGGTTGATAGTTGAGCCCACTCTGTAACTTTAATCAATTAACCTGATTAGGAACCAGAGAATGTTATTTATAATGATTGTGAACCTGGCCAAGTAGGTACCTATATATACCTCTGTGAGACACACTAGCAATTTTACAATAGAAAGGTCATTGGTAACAATTTATTTAACTATATGCTGCACTACCTATATTGTGGTATAAACCTTAGCTTCTCGTAAAGTCTATAATCAAGGCTAAGAATAAACTGAATTCTTTTACCTTGCTTTGGGGCAAAAAGGAAAAATTGTCATTATATTGTGGCTTTAAGACAATCGAAGTGAAAGTTCTCCTTTCTACATTCATTGAATTTAGATTCTCGATTTTAGTGGAGCAATTATAATGCCATAACAATTGGGACATAAGTTTAAATTAAGTAGACCAACATTTAAGGCGTAAGTATAGAAGTGAGTGGATCAATGGATTATAGAAAGATTAAGGCTTCTTATAGCCATTATAATACAAACTTTTGGGTGTACTTTTAAGGAGAATCAGAGTTACCTTAAATAATTTTTAGGAACATGCTTATCCTGGTCATCATGGCTTCAGGGAATAGGAAATTTATTGCAACCATCTAAAATACACTTTTACACAAATTAACAAAGAACAAATAATAGCAACTAACAAAAAATTGTATGCTTTTCAGATAAGATGAATTTTGTGTCTAAAAACTAAACTGTAGGCTAATGAGTTCATAATGTGGTAGTAGCGACACATTTTGAACTCATCAGCCTAGTTTTTTTTTTAGTTTTAAGACCCGGATTTAGATTTATCATTGTTCTGAGTGCACGTAGGATTTTTCCAGGGAAGTTCTTGTGGTTAAAAATATGCTGATAAGTTTTCCTATGACACAGACGAATATTTTACAACCTATGTTATTTGACAAACATTAACAATTAGTAAACATTTGTTATAAAAAACTGCTGGAAATTATGCTGACTTGCAATGTCTAGTTTTGGCATCCCTGTCAAACTTATCCGTTTGTGCAAGGTGGGAAAAGATCTCACCGATGCATTTGATGTCAAAAAAGGTTTTAGACAAGGCGATGCACTGTCATGCGACTTCTTTAACATCGTTCTGGAAAGAATTGTGCAAAACTCAACCGTCAACACTAGAGGCACAATCTTCCAAAGGCCAATCCAATTACTCTGATGCACAGATGATATTGACATAATTCGACGATCAAAGCGTGATGTCAGTGGATCGTTTTTTAGCATTGCGACGGAAGCGAAGAAGATGGATTTAGTGGTCAATGAGGGCAAGACCAAGTATATGCCGTCATCAAAAAAGGACACTGAACAACGATGTCTTGGACAAAACGTCACCATGGACAGCTATAACTATGAGGTAGTTAAGGACTTTGTCTACCTAGGCACTGCTATTATCACAGACAACGACACCAGCGCTGAAATCAAACGAAGAATAACTCTTGCAAATCGCTGCTTTTTTGGACTTTGGCAATTGATTAGTAAAGTCCACTCTCGAGCATCTAAAATCCCCATCTATAAGACACTCATCATCCCCGGTTCTCATTTATGGCGCTGAGGCCTGGATGCTGTCAAAGAATGATGAGAGCGTCTTAGGATGCTTCGAAAGAAAAATTCTTCGGATGATTTTCGGTCTCGTACGATAGATGGAGAATGGAGGAGAAGATTTAACGACGAACTGTACAGCGACACTGACCTAGTTAGCAGAATTAAAGTCCAACAGCTTGGATGATTAGGTCATGTAGAGCGAATGGACATCAACGCTCCAGGCCGGAAGGTCTTCGAATCCAATTCCGAGGGACGGTGCTGTAGAGGAAGGCGCTACTCAGGTGGCGCACCCAGGTGGCAGAGGACCTCAACCAACTTGGCATGCGAAACTGGAGACAGCTAGCTTAGCTACGCATGTTGGTTGAGGCCCCGGTCCGTTTCGGACTGTAGCGCCACCTTAAGTAAGAAAATAAGTTATATTAGAGCCACTACAAAAACGTGTATTATAGTCTAATCATCTTCAAAGATTCAAACAAAACATGGCTTAGTGCTATTTAACACAGAAAAAGTTGTCATATTAACAACCGTCAATAATCAACTTAAAATTTGGCCAAATTGTCGTACTGACTGCCGAAATAGTCAAAATGACAACCTTATTTTAAAAATTGATTACTGGATAGTCAAAAGAACAACTTTCTATTGTCAATTTCGGGAAGTATGACAACAAAAGCAGTCGATAGAAAAACTTCGGTAGTCAATTTTGTTGTCATATTAACTACCAAAACTGTCTAACGAGGATTGTTAGTTAAAATTAGTCCAATTTAAAAAATCGTCATAATGACTACCGCAGTTATTGTATTGACTATCGCAGTTATCGTATTGACTATATATCGATATTGTTCTTTAATCAAACTTGTGATATTGACAACCAAATTGTAAACAAATTTCGGATCCTAAAATTAACAACCGAAATTTTCATTTTGAATTTCGCGGTTATCGCGATGACAACCAGCCCCTTCGAGAGAGGGGGAGAGAGGAAAACCCCCTAGGCCCAGGTTTTCTAGGGGCCCGTAAAATTGAAAGCAATGACTAGAGAGTTTTGTTTTCAATATATGTATTCTAAATTCATCATCAATAAAAATATTCCTACTTATTTTTTGGGCCCAGAAAATGTAAAATCATTCATGCTTTCGTAATCGTTAACCTGTTTGCATGTTATCTACCAATTTTTCAGTTACAAGCTTGCTGATCTGGTCAATGATTATTATTGGCGTACATTTTTGTTAATATTTAATGAAAAATTGGGCAACTCTGAACTATTGAAAGAAAGTTATAATAAATTGTTTCGCTTCTCTTACTTAATTCAACGTAAATTTCTGCTGAAAACGAAATTTTTGATTCGGTTTCGGTTTAATACACAAAAGTTTTTCAACTGTGGTTTCCGTAATATTAATTAATAAATTTTTTGAATCAATTGTTTACTGAAGATTTTAAGGATATCAATTCACTTCAAAGTGTTTATTTTAAACTAGTCATACAAAAATGGCAGCGAAAATAGAATATACTCGTACCATTCTTATCCTTGGCGAAAGTGGACTAGCACTACGAGGCGATAGCAGTCTTATTGGAAGCCAAATAATTGAATTTTTTTGGGTATTTTGGAATTAATTAGTCATTATGACCATTTACTTCAGGAGCAATTGGAAAAAGTAAGAATTTCACAACAAGAGCACAAAAGTTTCCAAGTCCACTACCTTTCAGTTGAGATTCAAAATGAATTCATTAAAATGTGTGCCCAACATGTGAATTCAGCTATTTTTAAGGAAACGATGCAATACCCGATTCAAGAGATGTGGAACAAAACACATTTATTTTGTTATATCTTTGAAGAAAATGCGTTCACCATCCAGGAACGGTTTTTGGAATTTGTCGATTGCAACAAAAAAACTGGCAACGCAATAGCTGATTTGATCTGCGAAATATTGGCAAAGAACGGAATCCCTTTAGAAGACTGTTTTGCACAAGGCATTGACAATGGAAGCAATATGAAAAGACCGTATAATGGTGCACAAAGTCATATTTTAAACAAAAATCCAAATGCCGCGTATTCACCATGTGCAGCTCACAACCTTAACTTGCTTGGAGTCGATTCAGCGGATTGTTGTATTACTGCAATCACATTTGTTGGTGTTCAACTTGTTTAGCAGCAGTACTTAACGTTGGGGAATTCTTAAGAAAAATGTGCCCATATCCCTTCACAAATTTTCCGATACAAGATGGCCAGCTATTGACTTGAAGCAGTTAAACTATTTGCAAACCATCTGAAAAACCTTAGAACATCATAAGAAGCCTTTAGTGATATAAATGTAACTGCTGATGCTCGAAGAGTACATCTTTGGCGTTTAAAATATTTGGACAAATTTGAATGCGTCCTGTTGTCTTCAATTTGGTCCAAGTTTCTAAGCGCTATAAATTAAATAAGTATCCTTCTTCGAGCCAGAAACAGTACTGTTGACGTTGAAATTCGAGATCTCGCCAACTTAATCTCCAATTTGAACATTATTCGAAACGGATGGGATCAATTTTTATCTAAAAGCAAAACAGTTGCTACTGGATTAGGAGACGTTTCGGAATGGTTCCCATCGAACCGAAAAAGGCAATTAAAGAGACATTTTGAAGAAAACCGTGGATCTGGAAAGCAAACTGAAATAGACGAAGAAACAAATGTTTAAAGCAACACCTTTAACGTCATAAGTTGATTCAATTTTATCGCGAATTTCTCGTCGGGTCGATATGATGAAAAATTTGAATGCTACATTTTCATTTTTATGACAGTTTTCAAAAATGGGCGGAATTGATATTAGAAACTCCGCTACAAGGTTCATCCAAAAGTATGATTAGCATGTGTCTTAAGAGTTCAAAGAAGAAATAATTCATCTGAAAAAAATTTATGAAGCCAATTTTAAGGCAGAACTTCCGCCATTGAGTTTGCTTAATGCTTTTTATTCCCAGAACTTGGTGACGATTTTCTTTCCCCAATATTTGTGTTGCTCTCCGTGTGTGTTTCACCATACCTGTAACCGTAGATAGTGCTGGAAGTTCATTAAGCGTCCTTGCCAGAACAAAAAATGTTCATCGTTCATCAGAAGAACTTATTTCCAGACTTGCTACACTATCCAACGCAGCGCCTTTGGCAAGAAGTTGTTTTGCTGCTCAGAAAACTAGGAAAGCTCGTTTGCCAAAAGAAAATATTTCATTGAATGCAAACTAACTCTTATAAAAAAAATTGTAAATTTATAAATAAAAAAAAACTGAAAAAATTGTTGCACCTCCAAAATTTTACGACTAAAATATGATTTCATCTCCAAAACAATTTGTGCAACGAAAAATATTGTTTTTGACACCTGATCAAATTTTGAGTAAAATCTAATTGAAAGTTTTTTTTATAAAAAATAAAAATCTAAAAAACACATTACTCAAAGTTGGTAAAAATTGAATATCGATTCAAATATCTTTTCAAAACCTTGAAATTAAGACTACTTATTTTACCTTATAAGAAATATTGTTTTCAACATTCTGAAAAATGTTGAGAAAAATCGAATTGACAGTTTTCTTACAAAAAAATAAAAAACCTAAAAAAAAATTCATAAAAGTTGGTAGACATTGATTTTCGACCCAAATATCTTTTAAAAACTTTGAGATATTGGCTTTAATTTTCTTTTATCTTTCAAAGCATGTCAACATTCAGTAAAATTTTGAAAAAATTAACAAAAGTTGGTAAAAATTGATTTTTGGCTCAAATATCTTTTCAAAAATTGTTAGATATTGGCTTTAAACTACTTTTATCTTTCAAAAAATGTTATTGTTAACATTCGATAAAATTTTGAAAAAAATCGAATTGACAGTTTTTTTACAAAAAATAAAACTCTTAAAAAAAAATATTAAAACTTGGTAAAAATATACTTTCGACTCAAATATCTTTTCAAAAATTAAAAATATTGACTTCAAACTTATTTTATTTTACAGAAAATATTGTTTTCGATATTCAGTAATTTATATTTAAAATCCAACAGTCCATTTTTTCATAAAAAATAAAATCTACAAAAAATAGTAAGCAATTGCGGTAAAAATTGATACGAGTACATATAGACAAACTTTTAAGCAAGACAAATCGACATGGGAAGTTATCATTATGGGTCGCATCCCAACCTCTTTTTTAAGTTTTATTTTTGAAGTTGTTTTGAAATTTTACCACATGTAAAAAAAGTTATTCTTCGTTGCATAAAATAGTTTTGGAGGCAATACCATTTATCGTGGTACCAAATATTTTTTTTTTCAGTTAATTAAATTAAACAGAAGTCGCAAGCGTTATTGGTTTAAATGATATTTTTTTATGAACCAACATTTTTACTTTTTTTCTTGCGACATAACGGAACTATATAAGTTTTGCATTCGTTAGAAATCCCAAAATTGAGATCTTAACAAAACATGACATTATGATAGCAAAGAAGACAAACAAATGGGTTCTCCGATTCTGTCCGCCTGTCTGTCCTCGCACCTAAAGCCCAAACCATTGGATCGATTGAGTGCAATCTTGGTTATTATGGTTTAAAGCTGATTTAAGTTAATCATTTTTAAATTTTTTTAAGATCAAAAATAATAGTACTTCACATTCAATTTTTTTTAATCAAAAATCAAAAATCTAATTTTCTCAAAAACAAACTAAAGAATTTTTAAATTTGTTTCAAACAAAAAAAATAAATGTTTGTTTTGCTCCAGCAGGGTTATTGCGTTAAAAAATATCAAACAATTGTGTTCGAAATTCGATGTCTCGAATCGGGTTATCAGTTTCTTATGAAATTCAAACGTTAAACTTATGATAATAAACTCGAAATATTTGCATTCTAAAAACATTTTTAAATTCAAGTTGAAAAAGTGTATAAATACAAAACTAATTTAAAAACAAAAATCCTCTAAACAATATCCAAATTAAAATATTGAAATATAGTGGTTTTTTCTTTATATTCCATTTAAAAATTAAGGTTTTTTTCAGAAATCAAATTTCATTTAAAGTTTTAAAAACTAACTTTTATTGGGGGTAGATTTTTAAATCTTAAAAACAGGAAAGATTTTAACAATTTCGAGGACGTGCGGACGTACGACCGACGTATGAACAATTCTAGGTAACTTGAAGCGTAGAGAAATGTCAAAATTTTTAATTCGAAAAATTGGTCTGATCTCAATAAATAAATACATTTAATCGGCTTCGGAGTGATTTAACTGTAACAAAAACGTTGTTGTTAACATTTGATAAATTCAAAAACCTACCACTTTATTCACAGTTCAAAAAAATAAGGACGTTCAACAAATGCTACTAAGAATTGTTGCAAAACAGTTTTTGACTTAATATCTCGAGATAGATTAAAATGAAATAAAGGTCTTGACTATAAAATTACTCAATCTTTATACAATTTTTTATATTTACTTATTGAATCAAATTTTATTAAATAAATAATTGAGTTATTAATTCATGGTAGATTTAAACAAAAATAGTATGAACTTAAAAACTACTATTAAATCTGTCAAACGTTTTAAATATCTTAAAATAACAGCTTTTATAATTCCTGTATATACGTTTTTAGATATAATATCTATGTAGTTTCATTGACAGTTTAGCTAATTACAAAAAATAACAGGTTCAAATTTTTAAACGCAGCAATGTTAAGTTATTAGTGTGGGTGGTCTCCTATTGAAACACTTACATTTGCATTCAAATTTGCGTTTTAACATTTTTAAACTCTAAAATATCTAAACTATTTAATTTAGACATGTCTACAGAAAACATAAAACAAACAACGAAGAAGGAGTTGCTGAATGGATGTCGAATAACTTCATGTTTTCTTTTCTTGTTTAATAATGCTTAGTGTCCTAAGACATATCAAATACAAACATTTAATGTCACAAAATATATTCCTTTTAAAATTCTTACAAATATAAAAAATTATCAGCCCAAACAATCAATTGACATCGCTTGTAATTCAATCTAGAATTTTTTAATGAAGAGCATTTTTAGTGAATGGACCCACCTCTATTTATAATATTTCTATAAGAAGCCTGGTCGTTAATTAGTAGTGACAGTGTCGAGACAACTGTGAAAACACCTTACCTATCCCAACCAAACTTTATGTATAGCTATTCCAATTCTTATCCAGAGGTTAAATCATATCAAAGCAACCAACAACAAAAAAAGAAAATATAAATGATAAAAAAGAAACCATTTCATATAAAAATATGTTGTCGTTATAACATTTTTATGAGAGATAGAAATTTTCTTCACGATATAAAGATGCCACAGAGAGTTCGTCCGACCAACCGCCACCGAGAGATGGAGGAAAATATTATTAATCGAATATTAAACCAAATAGGACATCCACTTGACTTTCACCTCTATAAATGTTCATAGGTACCTTCCTACCTCATAGAGGTATAATAAACCTAAGAATAATGTAGCTTCCATATCCCCACCTACAAAATCAGAAGCAATGAATTTCTTTCAACACAAAAGGAGTCTCATGAGATATATCTCTAACGACTACCATAACTACCAATGGGTTTCATTCCCGCTGTGTTAATTGGATAACATTGAACCAAGTCATAAATAAAAATTTTCCATCTTCTTATACTAAGGTTCGTATTCTTTTTATTTTGTTTTCTACTGTGGAATCGATTGTCTGGCAGGAATAGAGAAATGCATTATATTCGACGACCACAACACCTGAAGGCTCAAATAAAAATGTTATCCAATGACATTTCCACTCATAAATAATAGAACAAAAATGACACAAATAGACAACAAACAAGGACTCCGGACTCTAAAGGAGTATCTAACTACCCATAACGTCGTCGTCGTCGTCGACGACTCGACGAAGATGGTTAACCCGAAAATAGAATTAGACAAAGTGGCCAAACAATAAAAATTGCATTCATGTCCTTTTAGTCTGGCTTTTACTGTATAGACAGATAGGTTGTTCTTGGGAGGTTTAAGGGTCATAACGGATTCAACAGCAAACAACAACAACAACTATATCTTAGCTGATGGTTATGGTACAAAAGACATGCTCGATAAAGATGTCTTCTTTTCCTTCTGGACCAAAAACCATTGCCCCCATTTTTGGTATTGTTGAGTGCGGTGCTGTGGCTGTGGCTGTCTGAAATAAAATTACAGTTAAATGGATCCTTGTTGCATGGAGGACGACGAAATTTATGGTCATTAGGTCGTATAACAACTAAACCAAAAAATAACAAAATTCGAATGTGAGTTTTCGAATACCATTAAAGGACCAAATAATATAATAATAACAAACAATTTTATTTTATTTTTATTTTTTATTTTTTTTTTGTTGAAGAAAACGAAGAGTCCTTTTTGGCTCAAGATGGAAAGTCCTTTTCTACTTGAGAACAAAATAGTGCTTGTATTAATGCTTTTTCAGTATGGGTAGTTGAATATGTAACAGACAGTGGGGTTGAAAAAATAAAATCTTTAGTTTTCAAAATATTATGACTTGGACGAATCTCCAAGATTTTTTTTGACAGGAGGAAATCTTCAAAAGACACTTGGCAGTATTCGACACCAAGTAGTGTGGGACTCTTAACCACTAAAAACCACCTCTTCATCAGGACCAATCTTGAAGGATCGAGTTCCGATTTTTCTTTCTTAACTTTGTACAATCACTTTGGGGAAAGTTTTAACTTTTAATACTTTCCCATGTTTTTTTTATACCATAAGCTCATGAGGCTTGGTTCTTCTTTATCTCCGAACATGGTTTCTTATATTCAAGACGGACTCCATTTCAGAATTAGTATGACTTTGCAATCTCTGGTTGTGCGATACAGCGTATTTTTTAACAACTTCTGTAACCATTTCTATTTGTAAGCCACGATGTAGATCGGTATTTCTTATGTATCAAAGTGCATTAACTTTTCCACGAAGGACTTTGTTTTGGAATTTTGGAGGATTTCGGTATTTGTTTTCTTTGTACAGCCCCATAATTGATTCCATAGGTTCAAACAGGCTTTAGTAATTGATTATACAGCAATATTTTGTTTTGGATTGATAAATCAGAGTTGTTACCAAGCAACCAGTACATTTTTCTATATTTCAAGTTTAGTTCCTCTCTTTTCTTTTTGATGTGCTCTTTCCACTTAAGCTTTGCGTATATTGTTTATCTTTTTATTTGTAAAGTTTATATTTGAAGATTTTATTTCATTGAGTTTGATACGCCATTTTTCGGTCCTAGCTCTCACTTAGTCGACGGCATTTTGTAGATTTACTGCTGCCTTAGATACACATTTGTCGGGTACCAACATTTCGGTATCATCTGCAAAACTAGCCATTATGGTGTGATTACCAACTGGATTATCCCTTGTGTATAGTAAATACAGGGTAGGACCTAGGACACTTCCTTGTGGTACATGGGCTTCTATTTTCTTCAATTCCGAGTATTCCTGATCGTACCTTACTCTAAACAATTGGTCTGAGATGTACGATTTTAATATTTTAAAGTACTGCCTGGGAAGATCCCTTTGCAGTTTGTACTCAAGTCCCTCATGCCAAACCTTGTCAAAAGCTTGCGCAACATCTGAGAAAACATCTGAACATACTTGTTTTTCTTTTAATGATTTTTCTATTACATCCGATGTTTTATGAACGTGGTCTATCGTGGAATGTTTATTTCTAAAACCAAACTGATGGTGATTTTGATTTTGATTTCTTCTATGATTTTGCTAAGTCGCTTCAGAAGCAGTTTTTCAAAAACTTTTGCCATAATTGGTATAAGCGATATTGGTCTGTAAGCCGTCACTTCTGTAGCTGGTTAACCTTGCTTTGGTATGACAATTACTTCAGCAATTGGTGCGGGACATCATTCAGAATCATTTTTGAATTTGTAAATTTGTTTTTTAAGATTGTTGCTTATACGGTTTATCATCTGAAAATCTAGTATTTTGCAATTTTCTTTCAGCTCTTCTTTTCTCTATTATCAACTCTCTTATCTCTCAATGATATTTTATTTCATTTTGTCTTCTATTTGAAAATGTTGGAGTACTTTCTTCAGCGGCCTGTTGGACATCAGCAATAAATTGTTCCACTTCATGGTCAATTTGCTCGATTGTATCCATGGGAGATCTTAAATTTATTAAACTTAAAAGCCTTTCTCTAAAATCATTCCAGTTTGTTTTCTTATTTACCAGCTTTGGATTACTTTTTTCTAGTACTTCCGATTCACTTAGTGATAGAAGCATTGGAGTATGATAATGTGATTTCGTTTGATTCCTTTAGCTACGAAAAAGTCAATAACGTCTGGTATTTTGTTAGTATCGGAAGGCCAGTAAGTTGGCGACCTGGAAGAATAGAATTCGCAATTGTAATTACGGCGTGCTTGGAAAAGTCTTTTGCCTTTTGTTGATATAAGTCTTGAACCCCAATGGGTGTGTTTCGCATTAAAGTCTCCACCAACAAGAAAGTTATGCACAAGAAGATTAAATAGATCTTCAGGATAATAACCAATATATCGGAGATGTCAACCATAAAAGTGAAAAATTATGCTCCTAAGAACTGAAACACAAAACAAAAATATTATTTTACTATGTCGAAATTTAGTAGGTATTAATTTTTTGTATACTGGGCGCGCACTAAATGGGTTATGAATACCCTTATAATGATTAAACACAGTGTGAGCAAGTAGGATGGGTCGACAGGATTAGAAAGGAGATGCCGATGCACATTTGTTTTGAATTTCTGCAGATTGTAATGAGTGGGAAGTATTGATCCTAGTAAAGCATTCCACATTCTTGTAGTGCAGCTAAAGAAATAATCTCTATTCTTATCGGTACGTCCGAAATTGAGCTTAAGGTTGAACTGATTGACATCCCAGGCAGTACGGGTATTACGATTGAATTGTTAAAGGGGAGGAATGCAAATGGCTATTTCACTATAGCATCGTTTATAAAAATAACGATAAAACAATGATAGGTGAGATTCGGACAAATAAAGCTTTGTAAATTAAATCCAGATCAGGAGGGGTAAAGAACTTCTTGCATCGGCTGAGAAAACTTAAGCACTTAGCAGCATTTTGGGCAATGTCAAATATGTGATGACTCTACACCAAGTGGTTTGTGATGGACATACCTAGAATTGAAAGCTCCTCGATTTAAGTACCACTCGTGGATAGCACCATTGGGGGAGGGTTACGCTTTTGCGACAGTAGACAGTAGGTTAGAAGTTTATGCGGATATCGGATTTGAACTCGTCCAATACAATTGGAATCAAATGATACGTGAGGTAATTTCTAACCTTAGATGAAGAGATTCATCAATACCAAAAACACTCATTTTTGGTAAGAGAGCTTGGTGCTAAACGCTATCAAATGCCTTGATATATCAAGTGCAATACTTTTGTCCAAAACAGTGTAAAGATTAGTTCAATTGTTCAGTGAGATAAATCAAGAGAATTATCAATAAACTGTGTTGCAAGCAAATTGGATTAATCAATCTAGCTTACAAAAGGATTCTTATTGAAAACAAGGGTAGGAACTGACGATGACGTAGTCATCTTTTTTTTCTACAAATGACCACACATTCTTACTAACTTTGGGACATTGTAGTATTCTTTGACGTAGTTAGTGCTCATGTAAAAATTTAATGCGTCGAATATGTCCGTTACAGGTCTTTCTTTCATGTTTGAATTTATTGAGGTCAGTGATTTTTAACTTGCGACATATAGGAAGTATTGCATCAGTATTTCCTACTTTTCGCCAAACTCCAGATTTTAATGAAACATGACATTAACATGGCAGATAAGTTGATAAAAATCGATCCGGCTCGCACCTTCAGCCTTAACCTAAACCATTGGTTCCATAGGGTTTCACCTTGGAAAAGATTCGCGAATTTTTTTTCGGTATTTTTCACAATTTGTGAACATGTGTTAATGAAAACCTTTAATACCACCGAATCACTCATTGTAACACACCCAATACAATGTACGGATATTTCAGTGCCTTAATATGTCTTATTGTATATCATTCTAGAGGAGGAACTTATCCAACCCACTGCACAGCATATAAGTCTGTTGTCTGCCCCTAACATGGGAAATCTGCAAATCCGGCTCGAAGGACCAAAATGTTTCGTCCAAAAATGATTTTCCAACAAGAAATAAAAGAATTGTTGTTTCCTCATTGAGGTTTGACAAAGTAATAATTTATTGAACAAACAATATCAAAATTTTAGGTAAAATTTTACAGTTAAATAGTATATATAAGAGTTATGTATTTTTAAAACAAAGAGATTACAAAAATTAAAAATTGTATTATTATTGTCATATATTATATGACATTTGATAGATGACATTTGTATATTTAATTTTAATAATTTGACTTCCAAGCTTGAAAAGTTGTTGAAAGTATAATATCTAGTTGAGCCACTGTGTGGTTACATTAGTTGAGCTGCTGTACGCTTAAGGTTCTGATCAGATGCGCATTTTATTTTCTTTAACCGTAAATGCTTTAATATTTCCTCAAAATTTTCTTTTTTGTTCTTAAAAACCTACATTGAAGTCTAAAATATAAATTTAGAACATTTAAATAAAAACCAACTAAGCTATATTAAAAATCAAATGGTCTGTTAAATTCTGGTTTTTAATTTTTACTTGAAAAATGACCTAGTAAAAAGATAGGTACAGATAGATTTGGGTGTAATTTTCAGTAATTCCACTTTCATATAAAACTGGACAAAATTTGTAAAGAACTGGTCATTTTTTAAGAAATAAATAAGGTGGCGCAACAGTAACAGTCTGTTGAGAACTGGAGCCTATTGACGAACAATTCTCAACCATTCCTGTATGCGAGTTATGTAGTTAGGGATGGAGGTTACCTACCGACATGACAAGAATTACTCTTGAAGAATTTGTCAATTCATCGCAAGAAGCAGTACCCGTGAAGAAAACTTTAGATGGCATAAGCAGGGATCAAACCCAAGACCAAAGCACTTACCATCAAGCCACGGGTACTACCAATGACCAGTTTTGTTTTGTGTTAAAATGTACTCTCAAAATATGAAATTTCAAAATAAAGGTCTCTCTAAATGTAAAGTCTATCCGTTGATAATTGAGCAAGTCAAGGCCATTTCTACTCTTTTCCGAAATCTGTGACCACGATATCTAAAACACGATTGAACCGATTTACTCGATCTTTTTTTAAAAAACATTTTGAAATGATTTTTCGACCGAAATTTTAAATTTTATTGTATGCAACTTGATCAAAAATAAACCAAAATATATTTTACATCATTAAGTAGTGCTGGTAATTTTAAGTACATTTTAATTTAAGGAACCTTTGATTAAATCAATCAGTTTTTACTAAAAATGAATTTTGAAAATATCTTCTTAGAATATAGCAATTAATATTTAAATACATTAGATTTATCTTAAAAGTAGTTTTGGTTTGGCCTTGTAAGGGTTATAACTTCAAAAAACTTACTGAATAGAAATAGTCTAAGCTCATGACCCAATCAAATTATCAAACATGGGTTAAGATTAAGGTCTCTACTTCTGATGTAGAGCTGTAATTTTTTTATCCGTCCTAATTGTGGAAAATGTCTTTTTCACCTTACTGTTAGTTATGTCCATACACAAGAGATTTTTCCCACATTAATGGCAGTGACTCTTGTCTGGCTGAGATGGTGGAGCTGTGTGGTTTAAGTATGTCACGATTTTGGTTTCAACCAGAAGCAGCAGCAGTACCAGCACCATCAGAGCAGTAGTTCTCGTTTCAGCTCCGAAAAAAATTGAAAATAAAATCCCTCAAGAGTTGTGTCGCATTATAATCCCCAGGGATGTTCTTAAGGAGCTATAGTGCTTCTTTGCTCTGGCTATACGGCTCCCCCATCGTTAACAACAAATAGAAATACAAAAACAAACTACATAGAATCTTCTATTGTTACACATAAAGGCCAAAACCCAGGATCTATATTGAATGGCAAAAAATAACCCAAGAGAGACGACAACGCTGCTTCCATAAAATCACAGGTAGACCGCATTCAAGGAATCTGTTACCCAGGCTAAAACCAAGATCATTATCACAGTCAAGTTGGGACAATTTTTTTTTCTATCTAACTATCTATAGGTATGTGGTATTGTGTATATGTCCTCATCTTTATATTGGAGTGAATTTAAAAAAATCCTCCGGAGGAGATTCTATTCTTTTAATTTATCGTTTGGGCACGGTCGAGGTTGTTTTCCTTTCTGCAGAGTCCTATAATATGAGTTTGTGGTGGTTATCAATTCGTTTTGAATGTTTTGATCTCTATTGTCTTCAACATCTTTTTATCGGATGTAAGTTGTTTTATTTTTCGTCTCTTCTCGTTTTATTTTATTTTCTATTGCTGAAGATATGGGGAGTGATTTTTATTTTTAGAAGAACTTCAACTTTGGGTTTTGTTGAGACTGAGAACTGCTGATGTTTATTGAAAAGACTCAGTTTATGTTGTTGGATTTGGATTTGTATTTTTTTGTTTGCTGGTTTCGTTCCCTAGTAGAGAGGATGACAAACCAGAAGCCAATATCGCCCACATTGATCTTCATTTGCACATAACCCATCTGATGAACCAACCAAAGTCAAACCCTTTATTTTTTTTTTGAGGGAGAGAATTCAAAATAAAAACCACACAGTTCTTTGGGATGGAAGATTTGGTTCTAGTTTTTGTTTTTGATGTTGGAATGTTTTGAGATTTATTTGGGATGGAAATCACGATCGAAAGAACTGATTGCTTATCTTGGATATACCTAGTTCTTGGAGTTGCTATGATAAAAGTATAAATAAGAACTCCGTGACAATTAAAGTTTAAAATATGTACCTCTAAAAAAATGAAGAATTTGAAGATGATTTGCATCTTTGCTCTACTAATTAATTATTTGTTCCAAAAAACATTCTCCCTGACTCGGAAAAACCTTAAAACCACATAAACAAACTTAAAAATTGTTGATTTTTGACTGAATTATCAGTTTATCTAGTATAAAATATTACAATAAGTATTTTGTAGAACTTTTAGAAACATTCATTTTAGAGTAAAACAAAACCTTAATGTTGACAGCAACGGCAGTATTTCTTACAAAAAACAAAGCTAAATAAAACTTCTACTTTTTATACTGTCATAACCTTTTGAAAGTATTTTATTCTGTTTATTTTTGAGATACTAACAACAGTATATTACTCTCAACAAAATGATTTGCCTTCCAGTAAGTTGTAACAATGTCAAAACAAATTTACAACAAAGAACATAAAAATGTCAAGCCCACTATATTCTTGTATTGCATCATTTGTTTGACCCTAAATGAAGATCGTTTGTCCTTTTTACGAGTAAAGTTACTCCCCCAGTAAGTTGAGAAAAGTCATGGGTATAGATATTTCTTACAACCATATAACGATATCAATCTTTCCCTCGACCATAATAACTGCTTCTGCCCTATTCTGTTCTCTAAGACTTACATAATCTGACGACATGCAATTGATCAATATCTTCCAAGCGTTCGCAGAGAAAGATGAAGAAAAACAATTTCTCATGTGCACAGGTATAAATAACCCAGAACAACTACTGCCTGATAAGATCAATAAAACATACAAACCCATATGAGACATAAACAGCAACAAGGACCTTTTCATTATAGATATTGTTTTGTCCCCAGTGTCAGTGTCGTTTTGTGGTCTTCTCTTTCCACGTACTTAAATAATAGAAAATAAGGACAATATCGTACGCACTGATGAAGAACCACACATAAACAAGGATATCAATGACTAACGATCGCTTATCGATTACAACTGTATATCAAGAAGAAGGATCCTTCTTTTGAATACAAATTATTTTATCTGATTGTAGTTGTACATGCCTCTTGTGACAAACAGGAAAGGGGCTCAACTGTGTGATTTTAGAGCAGAATTGTTAAGAAGAGTGATGTGCACTATGAACAATTTTTGTTTCTGAAATAGAGAAAACAATGTCATCACCTGGTGGTTTTGTGAGTGAAATGTCTTGAATAGATTTCTTCATTTTTGCAAGATTAATCCGTTGATAAGGCGCCGCCACCGGCCGCCTGATCGTTATGTACTTCTAGAGCAACCAATACTTTGCGGAATCTTAAACTTATGCGAAAAGATTTGATTTAAAGGATAAGAAGTTTAAAAAAGGATTCAACGAAGCGATGCAATAAGTTTTTCCTCCTCTTTATATTTAATGATATAAGTTCCAGGTGTATGAAAGATTTAAGGACACATGTTTGACGTCTTTGAGGATTAAAAATCATCCGCAAGATTATGAACATATCTCGGCAAGTATAATAGTTGGTTTGTTAATTGCAGGATTACTAAAAATGGAGAGTACATTAGTACTTCTAATGACATAGTTTTTGAATTTTGAAAAACCTTCACCTATATAAAAGAATAAATACTTAGTACTTGTTAAAGAAACGTACAACCTCTACAACTACTGCTTACGTGTCACTTCATAACTAAAATCCAAAACGCACAAGAGCCTGACTGTATCCAACACATGAATAGCAATTTCTTGAACTTTAACGAAAAAAATAAACTACACGTAATAATTCCATGTTTGCTCGGAAAACTTGTAGGAATTAAGGAATGTGATTGGATTGTATCAGGTACCTTCTAGATACCAATAACATTCCTTCACTATCGTCATAAACATGTCATTATCTATCTGCATAAACTTGAGCACGCCAAGTGAACTTTTCTATGTTCGTTTTAGACACTTACCTAACTATACAACCAATAGGCGATCGCTTTACAATTTTAACATTTGTACATATTCTTCCTCTTTCTTATCTTCAGATAATTTACTCTCCATCCTGGTTCTTCTAATATGAAATAAAACAAGGCTATCCAAAGGAAAAAGCTGTGAACGAAATAGTTGAATATACAAACAATTGTTTTCGTTAAGTTCGCTTGCAAGTATATTTCACTTCCGGGATGAAATGTCCCACGATTGTTTGTGTCTTGTGTGGCTCGTTTTTTTTTTGACAAATCAAATGGCATTTATATCTTTAAAGACTAACTTATTTTACAGGTATATTTTAAAATCTTAAAAAGGTTATTTTTTAAACAGATTTTTGCATACAGGAGCAAGTTCGTGCCACATAATCGTGCATTTTATTAACTTCAAATAGGAAGTTATTGTAATGGGTCCGATTTGTCAAATTGAAAATTTTGACATTTCTCGACGTTTCAAGGCCCCTTGTGTGAAACTAAAAGATTTTTAGAAAGATGCCTGTGCGTCCGTGTGTAAGTACGTCCGTACATTCGCTACGTTTTTTCGTCTTCCATAGCTCAAGAACTAGAAGAGACTTCAAATAAATTTTGGTATACAGATAATAACCCAGAAAGATGCAGAAAGAGCTCTCAAAAAAGTTGAGTGTGTGTCTTTTTTTTACCATAGTAGTTTAAAAAACAGTTGACAATTTTTGGTAACCCTAAATATCTCACGAACCAAAAACGCTAGAGACTTGAATTAAATTCTATATAATATACTGTAAAGCGATATCAAAGAAATATATTTTTTGAAAAAAATCCATTTAACGGTTTTAACATCTGATAAAATTTTGAGAAAAATCGAATTGTCATTTTTTTTTATAAAAAATAAGAATACAAAAAAACATTACTCAAAGTTGGTAAAAATTGAATATCGATTCAAATATCTTTTCAATAACTTGAAATTAAGGCTTCAAAATCATTTTATCTTATAAGAAATATTGTTTCCAACCGAATTGACAGTTTTTTTCAAAAAAATAAAAACTTAAAAAAAATTAATAAAAGATAATGATTTTCGACTCAAATATCTTTTCAAAACTTTGAGATATAGGCTTTAATTTACTTTTATCTTCAAAAAATATTGTTGTCAACATTAAGTAAAATTTTGAAAAAAATCGAATTGACAGTGTTTTAACAAAAAAATTAAAAACCGAAAAAAAATTAACAAAAGTTTGTAAAAAATGATTCTCGACTCAAATATCTTTTCAAAAATTTAAGAGAATAAATTCTAACTAATTATTATTTATAAGAAATATTGTTTTCAATATTAGGACAAATTTTGAAAAAAATCGAATTGACAGTTTTTTTATAAAAAATAAAAACCTAAAAAAGAACAATACTAAAACTTGGTAAAAAATTAATTTCGACTCAAATAGCTTTTCAAAAATTAAAAATTTTGGATTCAAACTTATTTTATTTCACAGAAAATATTTTTTTCGATATTCAGTAATTTTTATATAAAAATCAAAATGCCCGTTTTTTCATAAAAAATAAAATCTACAAAAAATAGTATGCAAATTTGGTAAAAATTGATACGAGTACATACAGACAAACTTTTATCAGTGCGGGTCGCATCCTAGCGTATTTTTTATTTATAAAATAATCTTTAATTGGATTTAAAAAAAAATATATTTGTTTGGTAGCACGTTTTAATATCTTAATATATGTAATTCTTCTGTGAGTGTGTATGTCACTGAACTTTTCTTAAACGACTGGACCGATTTTGATGAAATTTTTTGTGTGTGTTCAAGGGGATCTGAGAATGGTTTAGATTCACAATTTTGTTTGCTGGACAATGTTTTTTTAATTAATTTTTAATTTATTAGTAGTTGTTGATTTTATCGAAAGTGAGAGATTACGATACATAAAATTTAATCAAGCAAAACTTCATACTGAGGAGTACATTCATTTACGTGACGCCGTAATCGGCAACGTAGATGCAACGAATGACATCAACAATATTGGTACCGCATATATTCTTAAATCATCATACACTGGTAGCCCGCGTCATATGCAGGAATATATTCAAGATGTCATGACTTACGTACGTGCATACGGCCGACCTGATCTTTTTATCACATTTAGTGTAATCCAAACTGGGATGAAATCAAAAGCTTTCTGTTGCCAGGTCAAACATCGATGCACCGTCATGATGTCACTGCACGTGTCTTTAAACAAAAATTAAAATCTTTGATGAATTTGATTACACATTACTCGGTATTTGGTGGAACGTGTTGTTGGCTTTACTCTGTTGAATAGCAAAAACGAGGTTTACCTCATGCCATATTTTAATTTGGTTAATTGCCAAAATTATTTCAGCGGAAATTCCAGATCCGAATGTTGATCCAGAGTTGTTTAACATTGTTACTACAAATATGATCCATGGTCCATGTGGCACTCTAAATATGATGTCGCCATGTATGGATAATGTTTGCGTTTATTACTGGTTAACGTCCCTGGACCGACGTCCTTCCAAGATTTGCGAAAAGTCAATGGTACTTCATACGACTTTTTCTTCGATGCGTGTCCTAAGTTACATTTATTGGAGGATGATAACCATTGGGATCTCACACTTGCAGATGCAGCACTGAGCTCATCTCCACAACAAATTCGTCAATTATTTTCAATAAAATTGACAACGTGTTTTCCCTCTGATGCATCTGCTCTGTGGCACAAATATAAAGGCTCAATGAGTGAGGATATTTTGCATCAGACTAGAATTACTAATCAAAATCAATATTGAATTCTCCGCCGAAGTATATTTGTATTCTTATTTCAAACATGCCGCTCATCCATTTTGGAGTCTTATGAAACATCAGTTCGATAAGACTTCTTTGGCTACTTTTGTTGCGAAAAATGAACAATTGCTTACTGCTGAACAACGAAATGTATATGGTCAAATTAACGTTTCAATTGCAGCACAACAAGTGGATTCTTTTTTTAGACGCTCCAGGTGGCACTGGTAAAACATTTCTTATCGCACTGATACTTGCGCGGATTCGATCTCAAAATCATATTGCATTGGCCATTGCTTCATCAGGCATTGCAGCAACGTTACTTGATGGTGGACA
The DNA here is from genome assembly GCF_945859685.1 of Eupeodes corollae. Lineage (NCBI taxonomy): Eukaryota > Metazoa > Arthropoda > Insecta > Diptera > Syrphidae > Eupeodes > Eupeodes corollae. Next base: position 256,615,148 of record NC_079147.1, read on the forward strand.
GACTGCGCATTCAGCACTTAAATAACCTTTGAACGTTCATACAAATCCCGAAGCAATGTGTAACATAAAGAAGCATTCAGGCATGGCTGAAGTTTTGAGAAAATGTAAAATTATTATCTGAGATGAATGTACAATGGCCCACAAGCATTCGCTTGAAGCTCCCGACAGGTCCCTGAAAGATATCAAAAATAATGCTCGTCTTCTCGGTGGTGCTCTACTGCTGCTCTCTGGTGATTTCAGACAAACATTACCAGTCATTCCACGCACGACATGCAGACGAAATAAACGCATGTTTGAAAGAATCTTATCTATGGCCAAGTGTCACTAAATTCAGGATTCTCTGAACAATTGTTAGACATTGGCAACGGTAAAATTCAATTGTATGAAGATTTTCGAATTCAATATATTCGACTTCCAGAGAATTTTTGCAACATGGTGACTACCAAAGATGAGTTAATAACAAGTATCTTCCAGATTTAAGACATAATTATACTAATCATAAATGGTTGCGAGAGCGAGCTATTTTAGCCGCAAAAAATTTAGATGTTCACGAAATCAATTTTAAAATACAACAGCCATTGCCTGGTGATGAAATTACATTTCACTGTTGACACTGTTGTTGATCCTGACGAAGTTGTCAACTATCCTGTAGAGTTTCTAAATTCACTAGATTAACCTGGAATGCCACTACATAATTTGCGACTGAAAATTGGCTCACCTATAATTTTGCTTCGAATTTTAAATGCCTCAAAATTGTGTAATGGCACGCGATTAGTTGTAAAAAAATCATGGGCAACATTCTTGAAGCCACTATTTTGAGTGGAAAATTTCAAGGTGAAGTTGTACTTTTACCACGGATTAGACTAATTGTAATAAATTTACATGTAATGACGTTAGATATTGTCATAACATTTGAATAATAAATTTTATCAAAATGGTCCAGAATGTTTTAGCTTATTAAAAAAAGTTTGAAATTTTCAAATTAAAGACGTGTAGACAGGACAACGTCTGGAGGGTCCGCTAATATTATATAAATCTTAATTTAAGTCTCTAGAATTTTTTGTTCGTGAGATATTTAGGGTAACCAAAAATTGTCAACTGTTATTTAAACTACTATGGTAAAAAAAAATTACCCACTCAACTTTTTTTAGAGCTCTATCTTCATCTTTCTGGGTTATTATCTGTATACCAAAATTTATTTGAAGTCAATATCTCTACTAGTTATTGAGCTATGGAAGACGAAAAAACGTCGCGAACGTACGGACGTACTGACACACGGACGCACAGACATCTTTCTAAAAATCTTTTAGTTTCACACAAGGGAACTTGAAACGTCGAGAAATGTCAAAATTTTCAATTTGACAAATCGGACTCAATACAATGAGTTTTGTTAAAAAAATAATGATATTTATGAGAAAATAAAAAACAAAATAACAGTTTTATAAAGGGTACTCTCCTGGATCAATACCGAAATATGTCTTGACTTCAAAAGAGAACCCATATTAAGAAAACAATTTAAAAAACTTTAATGAAACGTATCGGTTAATTTTTGAAAAATTTTTAATTGTTAACGAACAAAATTGTATGGGGACTGCTGTTATTTTTCGTATTAAAAAAATTAAAAAAATGCGTTTCGCTATTCCGCTTTAAACCTTGATTTCCCAGTTTGAACTTTATCGACACCTTGGTTTGATATGTAGGGGTCAGGACAGACAGACAACGGAATCAGAGAACCTACCTTTTTCCACTTTTCTACCATCGTAATGTCATAATTTATTAAAAGTTCGAATTGGAATGTTTTGACGAATGTAATACTTGCCAAATAATTCCTTCGCGTCGCAAGTAAAAATCACTTTGAAGCCGAGTTTCAAGACAATTTGCAATTTAATATCAAATTAACGTCCTTTTGTTCAAGGTTTCTTTTTAAGAACCTGAATATTTGCTCTTTTTCTTAGAAATAAAAATGTATTATAATAATTTAAAGCATTACGAAAGTTTGTCCAAATTCTAAATTGCGGTAAATAAAAGTCTTAGTTGTTTTTGGTAAATGTCGTTAAATTACTAACAAATCCTTAGATGAAATTCTTAATTATACAACCTTACTGTATAAGCTTTATGGCTCATATGACCTGCCCCTGGATCGTCCATTGGTGATAAGTTGATGAATTTGTGCTGAATTATAAGAAAAAGGCTGAATTTACAATTCATATTATGTCTTTGCTCCAGAACTCAGTTCAAAGTAGTACTTTTAGTTTAAGAAGGTAAAATATAAATTTTGTTTTCATATATAAAACATAAATAATTAAAAATATAATGGGAGTCATATCCATTAACGTAATACGATTATTTGGAATTCTAGGGAGTTCCTACGAAAATTAAAAAAAAAAATCTCCCAGAGTTGGGTGTTGGCGTTATCGTAGGGGTCGTAGCTCGTGATCCGCCATTGGTTTGTACGTTGTGGTATATATGGTTGCCCTTTTTCTATCTGCATATTTTACTGGACTTATTCTACACGTGTTAAAATTAAAAAGAAACTGTCAATTCCTTAAAAAATCTCTGCCACTTTCAATACATTTAAAATGACATTCAAATTCCGAAAATATCTTCCTTTTATTTCCAAAAACCTATGTTATCATCATCAGCAGTTTTCCATTCTGTCCATCAGCAAAGCATTTGTAAAAAAAAAAGAAAATCAAACTTGACAGGATACGAATGTTTTAATGATTAAAATACTAAAACACTGATCGAATTTTTTCAAAATAAAAATTTTAAAACAACATTTAACATGACAATGTTTGCCACCACATTTCAATTAGCCTTTTGCCCCATACATCCCATCGCATCTCATACAGTTCTACAGCTGCCATTGAGCTTGATGACTTGCTGTCGATTTGTGACAATGCTGATGGTGGCTTTTTATAAGCAGAGGGAGAGTATGGTGGCGCCCGCCATAACATTAGCGTTGAGTGGCCATTATGTCTTGCTCGACATCAAGTATAAATTAGTTTAAAAATAAGCTCTCTGATATCCCCCCATCGTACAGCACGACCACGAAGTAACCTAAAAGAATAAGATTCCCCTTTTATTAAGTGTTTTTTTGTTTAACTTTTTAGGGGTCGATATTGGGACCACAGACAGGCCTTCAGATGTAGGTACATTATAAACTAAATGAAAAGTGTCAGAACTAACCACATAATTATGCCGCCTACAGTTGGGGCACATAAAATAGGTATATCTGTAGTTGAGGCGACTGACGACGCTGACGCGACGACTTTATGTTATATTATTGTGACAAACGCATCATGCCACGCACTTAAAATGCTATATCGCTCCTGCTGCTGCTGTTGGCTTCCGCTTGACTGGGTTAGTTGAGGATGGCGATGGCGATGACTATGACGATGGGGTTCCGCCCACTTAATTAGTTAGCGAGTGACCTAAATATTTGTGATGAGATGACACACGCTCTGGATGCTGTCACAGCAAACAAAGCCCAAAATGCAATCAGCCTTAAAGCGAACAACGCGCTCAGCAGCATCATATAGTAAAATCCATGGACTGTATTCGAACATGGAGCTCCACCAGGTGGTTGGGTCAAATTTTGTTGTGGGTGAAAATGAAAATGGTGAAACGGAAAATATTTTCTGCTGATGTAGCACGTCCGGCTACTGTTCGTTTAATTGGACCTGTTGGGATGAATGCATTTGATTATATTTTGTTTTCCGAACCTCATTTTGGAAATTGAGGTTTTTGAACGAGAAAGACCGAACGAATGAAACACATACATATTTTGGTGGATGTCGGCCGACCGGGTCGAGCCGTTGCGTCGTGATGTGATGTTTTCCTAGCTTTGATATACTAACTCATATTGGTTTGTATAGACATAGATATAAATTGTGTTGCAATATTTTTTTGATTTAAATTTAAGGTAAAATTGAGTGAAACTGAAAATGATGCATGGGGATGATTCGCTGTCCTCATTAAGGCTTTAAAAAAGTTATTTCCAAATATAAATTTAAAAAAAGCAATCAAAAGATTATAAAGGGGAGTAGGTTGAGAGCAACAATTCGGTCTAAAAACGTATATTACAAATCAGTGCCCAAACAAGAAAATAATTATGTCAACTATTAACATCAGACCTTGTGTCACGTCCCGTAGTTCACATTTTTGTATGAGTTTATGAAAATGTAGTTGTTATTAAACCTGGTTTTTGTCGTTCCTAAATTTTTTTTAATACAATATTATACCTACTCGTAGGTATACAACGAATTTAAATGCTCTTGACTAAGCTTCAATTTGCTCATTAAATGAAATACTTTTTTAAGAACAATAACACAGGCATGCCATACTATTTATTTTATTTTATAATAAATTTATTCAACTGACGAAATCAACTATGTATATTGGAAAACAAAGACATTAACAAAGCTAAAGACTTTAGTTATTTGTTCACTTCATCCAACTTACATTAAAAGTTAAGACTTGTTATGTAACCAAAAATTAAAATGAAGTCACAAGTCATTTTAAAAATTCTAACTTGTTAGTGCGTAGGACTTAAGGGCCGAATGAAATTAGTATTAAGAATTATAGTTTAACTAAGAGCGTCCGTATGTAGGCAGCATCTAGCTTTAAAATGGTTTTTAGAATGATTAATAAAAATGTTTAAAAAAAGTGCGTAGAACAGTCATGCAATGTGTCCAATCCCTGCCTGTGTCATCTAAAGTTTTTTTTTCACGGGTACTGCTTTTTGCGAGGAATTGGCAAATCCTCCAAGAGTAATTAAAAGCGCTTTCTCAAATTAGATGTTCAGATTCAGCTTAAAACTGTAGGTCACCTCCATCCCTGACAACATTACTCTCACACTGAAATTCTCACCAGATATCGAAAACAGAATCAATCTTTACCAACACTGCTTATTATTTTTTGTAGATTTAATGATTTTGTATGAAAAACGGTTTAACATGTCAAAAACATTGTTTTCTGTGGGATAAAAATGGTTTGAAGCCAGTTTTTTTAATTTTGAAAAGATATTTGAGTCGAAAGTAAATTTTTACCAAGTTTTGGTACGGTTTTTTTAGGTTTTTGTTTTTTGTAAAAAAAACTATCAGTTCATATTTTCTTTAAATTTTATCGAACGTTGAAAATATCTCATATTTTTTTTTTTTAAATAAAATTAGTTTTAAGCCAATATTTTAAAGTTCTCAAAAGATATTTACGTCGGAAATTACTTAAGCCTTAATATTTAATAACTTTTAGTAATGTTATGTTAAGGTTCTTATTTTTGTAAGAAAAACTTTCTCAAAATTTAACTTAATATTGATAACATTATTTTTTACTAGATAAAATTAATTTAATGCCAATATTTCAAGTTTTTGAAAAAATTTTTGAGTCGAAAATCAATTTATACCAACTTAGAGTATTTTTTTATTTCGTTTATTATTTTTATAAGCAAAACTGTCAACTCGAGTTCCGGAAGAATTTTACCAGATGTTAAAATCGTTATGTTTCGTTGCACATAATTTTTTTGGAGACAAAATCATTTTTGGTTCATAAAATTTGCTAGGTGACAAATATTTTTTTTAGTTATTTTCATTTATAAAAAAAGTATGAATTGTTTTTATTTTTTCAAAAATAAAGTTGTTTGGTATCACGTTCCTTTCTGCATCTTTCTGCATTATTGCCTGTATAACGAAATTTATTTGAAGTCGATATCTCTGCTGGTTCTTGAGCTTCAGACGACGAAAAAACTGCTCGAACGTACGGACGCACATATAGACATCTCTCTAAAAATCTTTTATTTTGATCCTAGGGACTTTGAAAAGTCGATAAATGTTTTGTTGAATTAAAGTTAAGCCCATTCTTCTTACAGTTTTAAACGATCGTTGAGATACTTTTTTTATAACATTCGCATAGATTAAAATGTTACTGTTTCGTACACGAAAAGGTACGTCTTTGAATACTATGATTAATTTTAATGTTCCTAAATGACTACCCTGTGGAACTCCTGATTTGACAATGAAAAGGTTAGGGAAAGAATTTCTGAATCTAACTTGATAAGATCTATTTCGATCTGTAATATTAAACGGAACATTAAATAAACATGATAATTACAATTTTCTTATATACAAAATCATTAATTTTGAATTTTTCAGCACATTAAAATAGACTTTTAGTCTTTGAGTTGTTTTGAGAAAAAATGTAATATTTTTTCAATAAGTACTATATTGTTGAATAATTCTAAAAATATTTTGTAAAGAATGTTCTTAAAAACATTCAATTGTTTCTAGGTCTTACATAAAAAGAAATAAGTTTGAAGACAATATTATTCATATCTTTTCTAGATGTTCAAGACGATAGTTAATTTTTCGCCTAGAGTCCATGTTTATTATATTTTTTAGTGTTTATAACAATCGAAATCTAGTCATTCTTTAAGGGTATGAATTTCTTTGAATATTTAAACAACATCGGTTAGTGACACTTTCGTTTTACATTTATATTGATAAATGCTAGATATATTTTTAAAACAATTTTTTCTAAGCTTTTTGTGAAAAGAAACGTTAATAAAATACTTGAAATTGAAAACCAAGTTTGTATGACCTACTAAATACAAAAAAATTTGAATTATTTGGAAACAAAATGTATTCAAAATTATTTAAAGAAACACTTTGACATTTTGTCATTTATTTAAAAAATTTGCATACTTTATTTCCGTCACTATTGCGAAAATCTATATCAAGGTAAGAGTTTCTGTCAAAATATGCATAATTTTACAAACAAAGGTACTAAAATCCTCAATTTTTCCTGAAATTTGGAAGAGTTCGTACATAACACCGATACATAAAAAGGGTAGTAAAAATGAAATACAAAATTATCGTCCCATTGCAAAGCTGTCCGTCTTTATTTGAGTCCATTATTTGTAAAGTTATATCGTTTAATTGTAAGTCTATAATTTGTGCCAGTCAACATGACTTTGTTTAAAATAAGTCAACAGTTACTAACCACTTTCATTTCAGTTCTTTTTGTTTAGATTCGTTTGAAAAACGGAAACAAATTCACTGTGACTTCAGTAAGGCCTTTGATAAATTGTGCCATAAAACATTAAATCGTTAAATCCCAAGGCTTTAACGATAAATTTGTTAGTTGGGTCTTGTCGTACCTATAAGTAAGTAAGTAAGTAATTCATTTATTTATTTATAAAGCTTTTGGCATAGTCGTCAGCTCAGTTGGTAAAGTATATAAAGCGATTTTAGTTTATACAATTAAATCTAAAGAATTGATTTAAATAAATTCAGTCATAAAAAGATTTCTGTACTTATAAATTGAATTTAAAAAATAGTACAATAATTTCCAATTTACACCAGTTAATAATTCTATTGTTTCTTGCATTGTAAAAATGTTTTTCTGGAAAAATCTTAGTCTTTGGTGGAAGCAGTCTTCTTTTGCTTTCATGTTGCATAGAGTACAGAATTGCTGGAAATTTCCGTTGTATGGACTGCCATTTAAGGTTAAGAGCTCACATCTGGATTTGAATATCAACGATATTTCTTTATAGCTGAATGTGTTTTCAAAATAATTATTATTATTGCTTAAAAGGTTAAGATTTAGTTGCGAGTAAATTATTCTGCTCTCAGATTGCTCTCTACCTACTACTTGCTCTCTACAGCCTACTAGTTTTTCTCGAACAAAGTCTTCGTGTTTTTGAATTATCTTGTAAAGCTGCTCGCCAAGTTATTTAAATCAAATTGGATAAATCCTCCACAGCTATCGCCAATATTTTGCCATTTGAAACCTACCTGTCCTTATTGCGCATTTCATAAAGGAGCATCTTAATGTGAAGCAACTTTTTATAGTCGGCCTGCATCTTAAGGGTATTGGTAAACAGTTTTGCAATCCCCGTTTCTAAATAAATGACGTAGTTAGGTGTTCCATTTGGCAGATTAAAAAGTTTTTTATGAAATTTCCTTGGAGTTTTTATCGCTTCAAATTTATCTGTTCCCCAAACTTGTGCCGCGTAACAAAGAGATGTTTTAACAACACATTCAAATATTTTGTATTTAGCTGACAGCAATATATTTTGGTTTGAGAAAATATTCCTCCATGTCATATTCAGAAAGCTTTCCGAAGACTTCGCCTTTTCAATGAGATGGTTTTTTAAATCAATCGTTTTGCTCAATTTCACGCCCAAATAATTGTAATCTTAAGTGATTTCAAGACGATGGCCAAGAACCAATCTTCTCTTACCAAACTGTGAGAAGATCTTGTAAATACCATGATTTTGGATTTTTCAATATTTTTTGCAAGTCCCCGTGTGTTGCAGTATGTTGACAACCGATTCATCATAAGCTGCAAATTTTCTGGTGACTCTGAAAGGATCACTAGATCATCTGCATAGTAGAACATTTACTGTAGATGTATTGCCAATTTAGTTAATGAACAACGCAAACAGCAAAGCACTCAAAGGGCATCCTTGTTTAACACCAGTGTTACTATCAAAAAATAGTGAGAATGTAGATTTATCCCAAACCGCTGTTTCTGTACCAGTATACATATATCTTAATACATTTAAAAGTTTTGAGGAGATTCCGAGTTGAGAGAGTTTAAAAAAAGTGCATTTCTGTTCACAAGGTCGAAAGCTGCCTTAAAATCAACAAAAAAAAAGAAAAAAGAGTAAATCTTCTTATTTCTAGATTGGAATGCTTTGACAATTGACGTTAAAACAAATATCTGATCCACAGTACAATAGTTTTTCTCGAAAACCACTTGGAAGTCAGTTAAAATGCTGTTATTATCAATCCACTTTTCTATTCTGTTCAATAAAACACCGCAAAATATTTTAGCCATAAATGATATTCCCCGATAATTTTCGACGTTGTTTGGACCACTTTTCTTATGAATAGGAAAAATAACAGATTTTTTGAACGAGGAGGGAAGCGCGTTGAAAGAATGTTGTTGAAAAGCTACTTTAGCTTATCAATGAAAGCTGGTGTTGCATTTTTAAAGTATTTATATGGAATTCCTTCTTCACCTGCTGCTTTTCCATCTTTTGCTCTTTGAAGTACGATTCTTATTTCATTTATGTTCATTTCACAGTCCAAAGTTTCCTCAATAACCAATGGTTCTGCATAAGCAAAGGACAAATCAGATTGATTTGAAAGCAGGCTTTTGAAGTGTACCAATTACAAAGTTGGATCCATTTATTTCTTTGTCTAAATTCCAAAAATCTTTCGACTTACCGGCCAGACTTAAAGATTTTATTTGAGCATTTTCAAATTCAGCTTTCTTTGTGCGGGATAATTGATTTTACTTGGAGTTTGATTCAACGTACCATTTTCTTAGTTCCTCTGTATAACAGTTTCGCAGGCCAAATGATTTTTTTTGGGCTTTCATACATTCTTTATCAAACCACTTTTTTTTTAATTTTGTAATGCAAGCAGAAGATTGAGCTTGTCAAGAATTTCTTATACACGATATAATTTCCTTTGAAAACAAATCGATAGATTGAATTGAATTCAATTGAATTGAAGTTTTTAGGAATGAGCGGTCATCATATTTTTATACCAACTCTGGCGCACCACAAAGTAGTCACTTAGGTCCTTTACTGTTTATTTTATACGTTAACGACTTACCTTCTATTATAAAAAACTCATCTGTTTTAATTTACGCTGATGACATTAAAATTTTCAAACGTATCGACTCACTTGACGACTGTTTACTCCTACAAGATGATCTTAATAGTTTTCGCGAATGGTATTTTATAAATAAACTTTTACTAAACATAGAAAGATGTAAATCAATGTGTTTTACACAACTTTCAATGATCAATTAGGCTCTCCTTATTTGACTAAACTCTCTATTTTCTTGACTCAAAATTTACTTTTACAAATCATTCGGATTTATAAAACGGTTTCACATGATTTTCGAGACCTTTATGTTCTTAAATTTCCTTATATAACATTTGTTAAACCATTATTGGAATATGGCTAATAATAATAAATAAATAAATTGGTAGACGCAACAGTCCGTTTCAGTGCCTAAGATCTAGTGACTGAAAACTCTCAACCATTCCTGTGTGCGAGTACTGTTGTCAGGGATGAAGGGACATACAGTTTTAAGCCGAATCCGAACGGCAAATTTGAGAAAGCACTTTTCATGACAAGAATTACTCAAGAACCCAAGACCTCTCGAATGACAATCCAACCCACTAACCATCATGCCATGGGCTGCATAATATAGGTTCCCTTTTATTCAGTCCATATAAACAGAAAAGAAGGAGTACAAAGAAGATTCAAGCGCTTCTACCTCCGTTTCTTCACACAGTCCAATAGGCTCGAACTTGCACTTCAATCTTCCATCACTTTCTAAACACAGACAGTAAATTCAGCTGTACTTTATTATAAAATTAATCAATGGGTCAGTCATATCACCATCAATTTTGGAACAGTTAAACTTTTTTTTTATAGCCGTTCAAGTATTAGAAGACTTTACGTCCTAAATCAAGCAGATCTAACTATGGTTAAAACAGTCCCCTCAACCAATTGATTTCAGTTTACAACAAGTATTAGTTTTTGGTATATTTCTTAAGCGATGACTTTAAAAGTAAAACATTTTAAGTACCTACATTTTGTCAACACTTCAGTTAAGCTTTTTTTTGGAAATTGCTTAAAGCATAGTAAATCTATAAATCTAAGAATAAATGTGATATCAATGAATACAAATACATTGAATATTATTTTCTCTCTTATTTTTCATGTACTTAAAGCAAATTTTATTATTTTTCTTACTAAAAATTCCGTCGAAGAATTATCCCTCCTTAGGATCCAACCTATCTGTAATTAAATATTCCAATTTAATTTTATTTATTCCAATAACACTATCACTCTATATCACACCAAATTCTTTAATAAATTTATTTTCTTCAATTCAAGATAAGAACATTCAGAGTAAAAACTAGAACAATGTTTGGGATTGTCCCATGCATAACAATTTATCTCTATATACATACATACCTTCCTCTGGAACTATAGAAGTCCTTGCTAACGATTTCTTGACAAGATAACACATTCACGACAATTCACACTCCGTGATCCTCTAAATAATTATTTGTAGCAATTCAAGCGAACAACAACATCGCATCTCACTGAAATTTCTCTATTATTTCCATTATTTTCTTATTTTTTGTGTGAATTTTCCTGAAACAATGTCATCCTCCATCGAGAATCCATCTAATCAACATTCATCCCTCATCGCACATCCGATTCGATCTACATAGAAGTCGACAAAGAAAAGAAAACAACTAGAAATAGAAATTGAAGCCTTCCATATAGTAGGAATCTTCTTAAGCAAAGACAATAGAATTCAAATGGTCACATCCATGGAAAATGAAAGAAAATCAATTATTCTTCCATCCATACCTCCTCCTATATCCTATAGCTATGCACGATTATAAGCTGTAGGTGGTTATGGTATATTCTCAAGAAATAAGGTCACTCACTATAAACGCGCTTAGTTATGGGTAAGTGAGTTCGTTACCCGGAATTGCTTACGCCACACATATTATCTAACCCAACCAGAACCCATCATCTTCATCCTCATACTCTTTATCATCGACCCAGAGACAACCATCTCTCTAACTCATCATCTTTATCAACGTTCCTATACCTACACTCGTACTCACTCGACATCATAGTCATCATCATTCCAACAGCATCCAGACAATGAGTCAATTTATTGTAGTAGCATGATACTGTCTCTAACCAGGATGAACCACAACAATGTCCCGATGTCAATCTTGATAGGAGTACTCTCTACCTCTTCCTTCTCCCCTTTCCATCTCTGCATTTCTCTTTCTTTGCTACTCTTCCAGAACCAAAAACCCTGTACAACCATCAACTCTTCAAGATTAATTGATATAGTCGAAGCGAGGCGAGGTGAGGCGCTCTACCAAAGCAACCAACCTACCAACCTATAGCTGCCTATTATAGCAACATAGAACATGGAAATGGATTCCACAACAATTAGACAAAGCCACCACACCAAGCCACACATAGTTAAAGTGCTGCTAACAATGACAGCACAATAATTCACCCAGGTAAAGAAACATATCCTGCAAAGTGTCCTCGTTCTTGTGCTCAGGCACGGCGGCGCTCCTCGTCCTTCAAAGTCGTCAGTCTCCATGCACAGAATAGGCTCACAAGAAGTGAAACAAACGTGCCAGGCATTATGATGATCATTCCGCACGCATTTCACTTTCTTATCAGTTAAATGAAATTCGGGGGGAGGTTGTTCTTGTTGTTACATATCCCCATAGCCCATAGCCACCCTGCAGAGACGCAACAATAGAAAGTAGTTCACCTGTAAGTAGATAACAGGTAAGAACACACGCACTCACAAAATGATAAGAAGCCCGCCGAACGCCCGTGCGTTGTAGCACGAATAAATACGAAACGGTTCAAATCACGTACCATATCGAGAATGGACGGGACGGGACGGCATGGCATGGGTTGAGATGGGATGGGAGGAAAAAATAAACTGTATCTGCTGTCACTCGACCTGATGGGACGAAATGTCAACGTAACGTTATAGACGAAATACGAAGAAATGTTTGTGTCCCAAAAATATAAAGGTAAGGTACATAGGTTAGGTTCGTATAGTTCGTAAGAACAGCATCAAGAGAAATAATGTCCCTCCACTTGTTTTTATTTATTAACATCTCTCTCGTGAGGCTCACGCTGATGTAGGCTATATTGTATAGCCTTTATCTGATACCGCTGACGCACACCTTTTATTGTAAATACGTGAGGATTCTGATCCCAGGTTCATGGGTAAAATTTATGACTTCATCTTTTGGGTCAGGTCTTCCTTATTGTTTTGGTTTACGTTGTCGTTGCCGTTGTCTTTCCTGCGAAATATCTACATACCTATAATACTCACTCTCTTGAAGAAGAAATGCTTTCCCAAAAAAGAAGTGCTGGAAGAGGTATAGGGTAGATGTTAATGGATAATGGCTTATAGGAAAAGGAGGATGTGTGATGTGATGGAATGTTGGGAAAAGTTCAAAATTGGATTTCCTCGCTAAGCTTTTAAAAGGTGCATAGGTATGTAAGTATTTTATCTGGCGGTGATATATATTTTTGGATATCTATCCATCTATACAAAAAGGTAAAAGACATTATTTTTAGGATTAGGAAATAACTCTTTCCCCGCATCTCTCATTCTCGGAAGAAGAATACAAATGGAAAGATTTATTGACATACTCGTACTATGTAAACCAACGCAACCGCGTGTACCAAAATCACCCATCAATCGCACCTAGATTATAGTTTTTGACATTTAGAAACCCAAAAGACGTTTATTTGCGTTGCGTTAGATCATTTAGACACCCGTCAGATTCATTGCTTAAACAACAACTGTTACCGTATCATTGCAAAACATTTAGTCCTTCGGAAAGGTTAATCATCAGCACTCATTGAAATACGCGGCTCATTAAACTAAGGTGTAAGGGATTTTCCAATAGGAACTTTCAAACTTTTAGTGTTGATACCTTTCATATTGTTGAGGTAACAACTGTTAAATTGGTTGTCATAGCCAAATCACTAAAGACGAATATAATGTTAAAAAGAGGCTGGGATGCGACCACACTGATAACTTTCCATCCCGTCTGTCGATTTGTCTTGCTTTTCGTGTTGTGTTCAAAAAGTTTTTGTCTTTGAATTGTTCATAAAAATTACAAAATCATCAACAAAATTTTTCATATAGCGAAATAGTTTAGTTTCAAAATCTAGTTTTGTTGAAAGATTTTTGCTCGAAAACAAATTTTTGCCAATTTTAGTAGCATTTCTAAAATTTTTACAAATTGGATGAATAAAATTAATTTGAAAGATATCAAGAACCAAACATGAATTTTAACCAAATTCGAGTACTATTTTTAAAAAAAAATATTGAATATCGAAAACCATATACACAAAAGTTTGAAGACAATGTTTTTAATTTTTAAATGCTATTTAAGTCGAAAATCAATTTTTACCAACTTTTGTTAATTTTTTTTAGATTTTTGGTTTTTTGTTAAAAAAATGTAAATTCAATTTTTCTCAAAATTTGACTGAATATTTTCAACAACATTTGTTAAAAGATTGAAATATAATATCTCAAAGTTTTGAAAAGATGTTTGAGTCGAAAATCAATTTTTACCAACTTTTATTAATTTGTTTGTTTAGATTTTTATTTTTTGTAAAAAACTGTCAATTCGATTTTCTCAAAACTGTTTAAAAAGTTGAAAACAACATTTTTTACTTACTTCTTAACTTAACTACAGTCCGGTGTAAACTAGGCCCTCATCCAACAAACTTCTTCATCTAGCTCGGTCCCTAGTTAGATGTCTCCAGTTTCGCGCTCCAAGTTGGGAGGTCACTTTCCACTTGTGCGCGCCACCTGATCCGCGGTCTTCCTCTATTGCGCTGTCCTGTGGGTGTGAATTCGAAGAATTTCCGGACCGGAGCATTGGTTTCCATACGCTCTACGTGACCCAGCCAACTAAGTCATTGGACTTTTACCCTTCCGGCTAAGTCTACGTCACTGTACAGCCCGTACATCTCGTCGTTCCTTCTTCTCGTAAACTTCCCTTCGATGCATACGGGACCGTAGATCACACGAAGAACTTTTCTCTCGAACCGACCCAAGGTGCTTTCTTCCGCTTTTGTCATAGTTAATGCTTCTGCACCGTTTAGCAGGACGGGGATGATAAGGGTCTCATATAGCAACACTTTGGTCCCTCGAGAGAGGACTTTACCACTCAATTGCTTTCTTAGTCCAAAGAAACAGCGGTTAGCAAGAGTTATTCTGCGTTTGATCTCAGCACTGGTGCTGTTTTCTGCGTTTACAGCAGAGCCTAGGTAGACGAAGTCTTTGACTACCTTTCCTTACTTGACGACAGCATGTACTTTGTTTTGCCCTTATTAACCGTTCAATCCATTTTGGCCGCCTCTGCCTCAATACTTACAAAAGCCCCATTGACACCTCGCTGAGTTTTTCCGATTATGTCAATGTCATCAGCATATGCCAGTAATTGGACAGACTTTTGAAAGATAGTGGCTCTAGTGTTACGTGTGAGCTCTGCACTATTCTTTCAAGCACGATGTTAAAAAAATCACATGACAGCGCATCACCTTGTCTAAAACCTTTTTTGACGTCGAAAGGTTCTGTTAAGTTGTTTCCAACCTTTATGGAGCAGAGTGAATTCTCGATGGTCATCCTGCACAAACGGACAAGTTTGGCAGGGATGCCAAAACTAGACATGGCTCTATACAGCTCGTCCCAGTAGATTCTGTCATATGCGGCCTTGAAATCGATGATTTGGTGTCGATTTGGTGTTCTTGGTTTTTTTTTCCAGAATCTGCAGTAATGTGAATATTTGATCAACTGTGGACTTTCCTGGTCTAAAACCACACTGATAAGGACCCATCACGTTGTTGACGATGGGCTTTAGACGTTCACATATTACGGCAGAGAAGATTTTATAGGCGATGTTAAGTAGACTGATTCCTCTATAGTTGGTGCAGTTAAGAGGGTCTCCTTTTTTCAGGATCGGGCAAACAATACTGAGGTTCCATTCATCGGGCATGCTTTCTTCCGACAATATCTTACAGATAAGTTGGTGCATGCTCCTAAAGAACTTATCTCCAGCTGCTTTAAACAGCTCGGCATTCAAGCCATCCGCTCCAGCGGCTTTATAAGACTTCAGCTTAGATATGGCAATCTTTACTTCGGCTAAGTCGGGAGGACGGGATTGTTGGCTTTTGTCGTCTATGTTGAATGGATCATCCTGCCTGACAGCGGAGTTCAGTTCTTCGTCACCGTTGTACAGCCTGCAGAAGTGGTCCTTCCATATCCTCAGCATTGACTGCGGTTCCACTATGATTTTTCCACTTTCGTCTGCCTTTCATGCCTTCTCTTTTTCGTTCTGAGAAGTCGGCGTTAATCTCGCCTCTTCTGCTCATAGAGTTCATGAGCAGCTCTCATCCTTTTATGTAGCGCCGCCTTGCGTGCCTATTTCTTATAAGTTAAAATTAGTTGGAAACCCTAATCTCAAATTTTTGAAAGATATTTGAGTCGAAATTCAATTTTTACCATTTTTTGTTAAATTTTCTTTTAGGTTTTTATTTTTTGTGTAAAAAAAACTGTCAATTTGATTTTTCTCAAAAGTTTACCAGATGTTAAAAACGTTATTTTTCGTTCCACAAAATTGTTTTGGAAATGAAATCATTTTTTATTCGTAAAATTTTTGGTGGTGACATATTTTTTTTCAGTTTTTTTGATTTATAAAAAACAACAGTTAATTGGATTTTTTTCCAAAAATATGCTGGTTTGGTATCACGTTACAGTATATAATATAAAATTAAATTAAAATCTCTAGCTTCATAGGTTCATGAGATATTTTGGGTTAGCAAAAATGTTCACTATTTTTTTAAACTGCTATGGTAAAAAAAACCCAACCACGCTAAAGTACGGACGTACGTACACACGAACTCACAGACATCTCTCTTAAAATCTCTTATTTTGACTCTAGGGACTTTCAAATGTTGAGAAATGTAAAAATTTTCAACTCGACAAATTTGACCTATTACAATAACTTAATCGATCAACGATCATGTAAATATTTTGAGACCATTAATTCGGATACATAAATATGAACACAAACCTTTAATACACATATTTTCGTTTTAAGTAAAAGGTATCAGCTAAAAATTTCTTTCAAGCATTCGAGATACAAAACACTTGTACAATGTCCATACAGCTTTATATTCAAAAGTAAATTTCTTATAATTGACTCTACGCAGTTTTTTAACAATCCTCTCTTTATGATTTTAAAAATAAAAATTTTTCAATCTAAAAATTCTAATGAGCATATCAATCAAATAATCCTCTTAAATTGTCTATATTCTTACCCTATTTACCTTGGGGTAATATTACTTAACAAAATGCCCCAAGCGAAAGTACTCAATATTAAAAAAAAAAACACCCTTCTTTGTCGGTTTTTGGTTAAGTAATAGAAGCTGGTAAGAAAACAAAATTACAGGAAGCATCGGCGTCTTAAATTATACAGAATATAGACCTTGAAACCCACACTTTAAATTAACCACAAAAATAATGTCAGACACACGACACACAACACCCAACATCTTAACATGCACACCGAGCATCAGCACGAAACAATCACATCAATGAGGAGGTCAGAATTTTTATTTTTAAATAGGGTCATCATTACTTTTTTGACAGAAGAATGAAGATGTACCTAATTGCAAAGGGGGACTCTTAAAAACACATTTGTGTTTGACATATGAAAAATGCTTTCTCACCATCTTAAATTAATTTTTAAGTGATGTACATACGCAAGCACTGTTACGGCCCTCTCGCTCTTCTGTCACCTGATGATCATGCTGATGGTTTATTGTCAATCTTGTCAACTAAAATCGCAACATCCAACAACTGACAGGCTAATTAAGAAAGAATATTTCTTCTGTCAACTGTCATTATAGTCAGAATCCATAATGATCAGTCTGACAGAAATGTCAAAATAATCATGATGTTTATTGTATGTGGTTTGCGCTATATCAAATACGCTGTCGCAAGTCGCGTCGTCAGCGTTGTCATCATCGTTGGGCCTCTTTGGGGGCTTTAGGGATTAATATTAAAATTAACATGAAGTGGAGCACTTGAAAGATTTTTATTTTTATCTTCATTTTTGGGGCATTGTCAACGTGCCATGTCAGACCCATGCAAAAGTCATGTTGTATCATCGAGAAACAATGCAACCACATGCCCTATTTGTTTGTCCGTCACTCTTAGACCCTGACTTGCGCTGCTAGCTACAAAGGGCCAATAACCCTTTTTTCGAAAAACGAAAAGAGTAAGACCGTATTCCCAGCACACGCAATTATTGTTGAAAAATGTTTAATTAAAATTAATGGCGACGTTATTGTCCATCGCCGCTGTATTTTATGATAAACGAGGTTGAGTTCAGCGATCAAGCATCATTTGTCCACTACAATCCACAATACATCGTTCAAGTGGGCGTCTCGATTTGAGTGCCTTTTTCAGTGTACTGTATTATACATCTTATGGTAGGTACAAGTCGAGTAGGCATATACTATATAGAATAGAGGCGCGTGTAATGACAGATCTTGCGTTGCATTTGTGAGCATTGTCCGATCAAAATCGATAAATATCAATTCGAACTGTCAGATTTGTTTTCGAGTAATAAGTTGTGTATGATTGTGACAGTTTGGTTGGTTCTTGTCCTTGGGCATTGGCAGGGCATGGGCATTGGACACCACCACTCTCTTGTTTTGCGCCATCATCTCAGGGTCTATTTGTTTGGTTTAAGATTATTATTTATGAGGCTCTAGATTATATTTATGAAGATGTGACAGTTTTGAGGCACTGAGGGATGAACGAATTTGACATTTTGTATGAGTGATGCGTTTTTTTTTAGTTCTGTTAACTGTGATCAATTGTGTCAATATATTGTTGAACTTAAAATAATTTCAATTGGAAAAAGGGATTGGTTGGAAGGTGGGTCAAAATCATAATTAATTGGGAAACCCGTTGGACTCATTCATTGAATGGTCTAGTTGGGAATGGTTTTGGGAACAGTAGGAAATTTCTTATGGGTGCTTAGGTAAAAGTCTTGCAAAAATCATTACAAATAGGTCTAACTAGCATAATGCAGGCAAAATTTGACAGGGACGGATAAGATCGTAAGGGTTCGGGGTGATTAAATATTCGTATAAACTTTCTGACACCAAAAGGTGTCCCAAAAAACATAGTTTGAAGGATAGCACGACAGAACGAAGTTTACTTTGGGAAATTTGATAGCCGACAAAGTTGAAGCACTATATGAAAAAAAAGAGGCTGGGATGCGACCCACACTGATAACTTCCCATCCCGTCTGTTGACTTGTCTTGCTTAAAAGTTTGAAGGTTTTCGTGTTGGGTTAAACAAGTTTTCAGTTGAATTGTTAAAATTTTTTAAAATACCAACAATCTTTTTCATATAAAGAAATAGTTTAGTTTGAAAAACTAGTTTTGTTTCAAAGATTTTTAGTCGAAAACAAATTTTTACCAATTTTAGTAGCATTTCTAAAATGTTTACAAATTGGATTAATAAAATAAATTTGAGAGATATCAAGAACCGAACAACAATTTTTACCAAATTTTTTTAGATATAATTTTTTTATGAAGAAACGGACTGTTGGATTTTTATAAAAAAAACTACTGTATATCGAAAACAATATTTTGTGTGAAATACAAAATTTTGAAGGCAATAGTTTTAAATTTTGAAAAGCTATTTACATAAGTCGAAAGTAATTTTTTACCAACTTTTATAAATTTTTTGTTTCGGTTTTTATTTTTCGTAAAAAAAACTGTGAATTTATTGTTTCTTAAAATCTCCCAAATGTTAAAAACAATATTTCTTATAATTTAAAATTAGTTGGAAGCCATAATCTCAAATAAATAAATGTGTCTTATAAATCAAAAAAAACTGAAAAAAACGGTTGTCACCTCGAACATTTTATGAATAAAAACTGATTTTATCTCCAAACAGTTTTGTGCAACGAAAAAAAAGTTTTCAACATCTGGTTAATTTTGGGTAAAATCGAATTGACAGTTTTTTTATAAAAAATAAAAACCTAAGAAAAACAATACTCAAAGTAAGTAAACATTTATTTTCGACTCAAATATCATTTCCAAAATTTGAGGTTATGGCTCCCAACTTATTTCATCTCATAAAAAATATTGTTTTGAACTTAAAACCTAAAAAATATAATAAAAGTAAATAAAAATTGGTTAAAAATAACTTTTAAAAACATTGAAACATTGAATTTTAACTAATTTTATTAAAAAAAAAAATGTATTCAATATTCGGTAACATTTTGAGAAAAATCGAATGGACAGTTCTTTAACAAAAAATTCAAAACCTAACAAAAGTTGGTAAAAATTGATTTTCGACATAAATATCTTTTCAAAACTTTGAAATATTGGCCTTAATATCATTTTATCTCATGAAAAATATTGTTTTCAACATTCAGTGAAATTTTGAGAAAAATCGATTTTACAGTTTTTTTTTACAAAAAATAAAAACCTATACAAAATTAATAAAAATTGGTATATAGAGTGTCCCAAAATTAACGCAAGATTTGAATTAAATAGAAAACGCCGTTTTTAGTCTTTTGATAGTTATATTTTTATTGACTCGTAAAGTACATAGGATAGGGTTATGTATGGAATAACACATCGGACAAATGGCTTCCACGGCTTTGCATGCACATGCGCACTCTTTTGTTGAAATTTTCCATGACCATTCTGCATAAATGTGGCTGAATTTCGTTGATGCAGCGTTGAATCTCCTCCTTTAATGCACGGGTGGTTGTGGGCTTGTTCATATAGACTTTTGATTTCAAATAACCCCATAAAAAGAAGTCTAATGGTGTTTAATCACACGATCTAGGAGGCCAATTTTGATCACCGAAACGAGAGAGTACACGACCTGGAAATGTCTCATGCAGTAATTGAATTGTTTGACATGTGGCACCGTCTTGTTGAAGCCACATATTGGACACATCAATATCATCCAATTTTGGCAGAAAGAACTGTGTAATCATGTCGCGATATCGAGCACCAGTAACAGTCACTGCTTGACCAGCATCATTTTCAAAAAAATATGGCCCAATTATGCCTCCAGCCCAAAATCCACACCATACAGTCACGTGTCGTGGATGCATTTGTTTCTCGACAATCACATGTGGGTTCTTCGAACCCCAAATGCGGCAATTTTGGCGATTGACAAAGCCATCAAGATGAAAATGTGCTTCATCGCTTAGGATGATTTTGCTCGAAAAATCAGGGTTCATTTGTTGATGTTCAATAATCCATTCAACGAACTCTCTTCTCTGTCCATGGTCATTAGGCTTCAATTGTTGTGTTAATTGAATTTTGTAAGCATGAAGACACAGATCTTTGGTGAGTATACGCTGGCTGTAGAGAGGTTCTTGAAATTTGCAATTCTTGTCCACGACGCGACGACGTCGAATTGATGTTCCTGGATTGTCAGCAACACTCTCACGCACTGCTTCGACATTCACATTTGAACGGCTTGTTTTTGGACGACCAGTGTGTTTGGCGTCTCCAACGGATCCAGTCTCCATGAATTTTTCAATTAATCTCTTCATAGTTGACGAAGTTAAAACACTATTCCGACCATATTTTGTATGAAATTTTCGAATTGCAGCCGCCAAGCTTTCACTATTTTTGAAATATTCTTTAATAATGAAGACACGTTGTTCTATCGTGTAACGCTCCATTTTTAATAACCCTATACTGTTAGCTGTCAAATCGCTTTCTTTCAGGGTTGCCAACACTTCACTGCACGAATGGCGGCAAATTCAAATCTTGCGTTAATTTTGGGACACTCTTTATAAAAAATAAAAACTTTGAAGAAATGCTATTAAAATTGGTAAAAATTTGTTAACGTCTAAAAATCTCGTTAACAAAAATATATGTTGAAATCAAACTATTTCTTCATATGCAAAATATTTCAATTTTTTAGAATAATTTAACTGATAATTTTTTTAATAAAGCATGAAAACCTACAAACCTGGGATGGGATGGGAAGTTATTAGAGTGGGTCGCATCCCAGCATCTTTTTTAATTTTAATTTTGGGGGTTATATTTTATTATATTGTTTGCAATCTTACCAATTAATTAAAAAAAAACTATTTCAATTTTTTTAAACACTTGCTTGCACCAAGAGTTTCCCAAAACAGTCTTACAACTGCCAACATGAATCGATTTTATGGCTGACAGTGAGAGTTGAAGCATTGTATTAAAACAAACGGTTACCGCCGGATAGCACGAACTTGTTCTTTAAAGGCTGTATTTACAAATAGTTTTATATTTTAAAATTTAAAAATTTACCTATTAATCACTTTTTATTCAAAATTTAAAATGCAAATGAATTGATAAAAAAAAACATTTATTTATTAATTTTTTTTTCTAAAATCTTTAAAGTGATTTTTCTTAAATACAATTTCCATTCAAACAATTTTTACTTGTTAGTGTTAAAATATTCTTTGTATGAATTTATTTAGAACTCGTTAATGTCCGTTCTAAATTTGATTTTCTAATAAATATGAGGATCCGTTTTCGATATATCGAATTTTAAAAATATAATGTTTAATGTGTTTTTTTAAGTCAAAAACTAAACAATTGCAATTTTGAACATAAAATATTAGCTTGTGCTGAAAAGATTAATAAAATCGGTTTATTAATTCTTCAGTAAAGCTGAAAACATAATAATTAATCTTTGGAAAATCCTTCTGGACAGTAGAAATATATTTTATCTTTACAACAAATTTAAAAAGGGCCAACGTTCAACTCAATTGACCAATTGGTTTGGGATGCGAGATGGACGGTAGGAATCTGAGGACCTACTTTTATCGACTTCTATACCACCATAATGTAATGTTTTATTAAAATCTCAAGTTTGTAACGGTCCTATCACACCAAAAAGGGCGATCTTAAGCCATCCCAAAGAAACCCAAGGACACAGGAATCCTTGCAGGAATCTATGGGTAGTATGAAAGGTTGTTCAGTTAGCGATGCGCGGTAGGCATGCTTGCGTTATGCACGAAAAACCAGCTCTTCGGTGGGGTGGGATCTTGCGCAGGCTACTGAACTTCCGTACATTTTTTTACATGCCTAGATAAATTTAAATAGTTTTCAAAAAAAACAACTCAAACAACAAAATTAAACAACAGCATGTTAATCCAAAACCTTTAAACTATGGGAAACCTTAATTGGTTTCCTAAAGTGTTGCCCTCCCACTATCTATAACCAAAGACTACAGATAAGACCTTGGCTTATGCTCCACTCGATTTTAGCAAAAGCCCCTATAGTAAAAAGTGAACCTCACAGGTTCACTTGATCTCCACTCACATCACTTATTAATTTCACTTACCCACACTAACACAACGAAATCAGAATCTCATCTTAGAAAGGTAATATCATTTCAAATAAAAAAAAACTTAATTTGATTCATTTTTGAGATCTACAATCACTTCAATTTTATTCAATTAAAGAGAAAAAAAAATGTTTTTTATCAAACATTCTAAAAAAATTTAGTTCATTATCTAAACAAACTAAATATTAGAAATTTAAAAATGGAATATTGAATTCGTATTTTGACTTTACTTTACTCCGAATAAAAAATATTCAAAACAAACATATTTATCGATGGATTCAGAAAAGAACTTTGAATTCACTTTTTTCTTTATATGTACGAGTATGTATATATATTACTATATTACCCTTTAAAGGGTTGATGGAACCAATACAATTACAAAAACAAAATGAAAAACAAATTAGAAATACTCAACTTTCGGTGTTGTAAATTCGGAAAAATTAATTGAGTTAGTTTCGGATGACAGAATAAAAAAAATAAAAAGAACACAAAATTTTAACTCTTGATTATACTATGTAGATCGTCGTTGTTGTTATCTTTTTGTTTGGCTTGGTTGTGAGATAATAATGTTGTTGATGCTGGGAATGATGCTGATGATAACGATGATGCTGACATATAAATTTGCTATTATAGGGTGTTGGATGATGGATTGTAGGTAGGTTTGGTGGATATGAATAGGTCTATTGCTGGTCTATTGTAAGATGAT
The DNA here is from genome assembly GCF_945859685.1 of Eupeodes corollae. Classification (NCBI taxonomy): domain Eukaryota; kingdom Metazoa; phylum Arthropoda; class Insecta; order Diptera; family Syrphidae; genus Eupeodes; species Eupeodes corollae. The sequence goes on from NC_079147.1 coordinate 256,638,864, forward strand.
GATGTGAATTTATTTCGAGGAAATTCTGTAAGTCACGAAATTTGCTGCAAGGTTTAGGGCACGAGGTGTTGATTATTTTCACAAAATTTCGTAGAGTGGTGTCACAGTTTAGTTTTTCACTAGGCCTTACGATAAAGTTTACCAAGCATGTGACGTGCGCAGCGTAGTGGCGAGAACCAAATAGGTTAACCAAAGCTAGGCCGGTGTGGAGAAAGGCTCGAATGACAATGTGCACATAGAGTATGATTACTCGTAATTACGATCTTCGAAGTGCTGTTCGGTGTTTCTGTCCACGGGAGTCGTTTGGATAGGCAAGGCACTGGCTAGAGAGACAGTGCTTTGCGTTAAAGACTTGGTATAGTTGTACACTCGTTTTGCCGAAATGCACGATGACATACACTATAAATGAAGATTGTAAAGAAGAAGCAAATTTCACAAAAGGTATAAATTATTTTACCAGCTCTTTCTTCTTTTTTCTCTTTTTTTTTTGTTATACAAAAATTTGATAAAAGATTAATTTAGTTTTGGCACAATAGTTTTTTTTTATTTTTTTACTTTAAATTATTTAGTTGTATGTTGTTAAGTCGGTACTTAATTTGACTAAAAAATCAGTTTTTAGATGACTTTTCTTGTGAGTTCCACCACCGGCTAATATCAAGAATCAAAAGAAAGATCAAATTGAAGGAGAAAATAATTACACCTTTCAACTTGTTTCAATTCCATTTTTTCCGCATTGAGGGAAATGGATACTTTTATCGTAGTAATTTTGTACTTCGAAATATGTCGGTCATTTATTGGAAACACACAGAATTCCTTATGGGTTGAGTTCATAAACGCATCATTTACGATGGCAGTGAAAATAAAAGAATTATTATTGGCGGTGTGATTATTTGTTTTAAGCTAAGTGTATGGGTCCCCAACAAGTTATTAATTTTGTATGAATGCAATACTCTGCATGTAGTTTCTGTATTGAAAACAATATTTCTTATAAACGAAAATTAGTTTCAAGCTGTAATCTCAAAATTTTGTTCATATTTATGTTTACCAACATTTGTTAAATTTTCTTTTAGGTTTTTATTTTTTGTAAAAAAAAACTGTACATTCGATTTTTCTCAAAATTCTACCGAATGTTGAAAACAATATTTCTTATAAGACAAAATCAGTTTGAAGGAAATGTTTCAAATTTTTGAAAAGATATTTGAGTCGAAAATCAATTCTTAACAACTTTAAAACATTTTTTTAGGTTTTTATTTTTTGTAAAAAAAACTGTCAATTCGATTTTTTCAAAATTTTACTGAATGGTGACAACAACATTTTTTGAAAGATAAAAGTAACTTAAAGCCAATATTCCCAAGTTTTGAAAGGATATTTGAGTCGAAAATCAATTTTTACCAAATTTTATTATTTTTTTTTTTTAGGTTTCTATTTTTTGTAAAAAAAACTGTCAATTCGATTTTTCTCAACATTTTGTACAATGTTGAAAACAATATTTATTATAAGATAAAATAAGTTTGAAGCCTAAATTTCAAGTTTTTGAAAAGATATTTGAATCGATATTCAATTTTTACCTTCTTTTATTCATTTTTTTTTAGGTTTTTATTTGTTGGAAAAAAACGGTTAATTCGATTTTTCTCAACATTCTTTATAATAATATTCTTCATAATGTTGAAAACAATATTTATTATAAGATAAAATAAATTTGAAGCCTAAATTTGAAGGTTTTGAAAAGATATTTGAATCGATAATCAATTTTTACCAACTTTGAGTAAGTTTTTTTAGATTTTTTTTTTTTATAAAAAAAACTTTCAATTCGATTTTTCTCAAAATTTTATCAAATGTCAAAACCATTATTTTGCACAAATTTGTTTTGGAGATGAAATCATATTTATGTCGTAAAATTTTGGAGGTGACAAATATTTGTTTTTCAGTTTTTTTGATTTAAAAAAAAAACCATTAAATGGATTTTTTTTCAAAAAATATATGAACATCTTTGATATCACGTTACAATATATATATAAATTCAAGTCTCTAGCGTTTTTGAATCGTACGATATTTGGGGTTAGCAAAAATGTTCACCTTATTTTCAAACTGCTATGAAAAAAAAAACCACCCATGCAATTTTCTTGGGAGCCCTTTCTGAATCTTTCTGCCTTATTATCTGTATAACAAATTTTATTGAAATCGATATCTCTTTTGGTTCTTGAGCTATGGACAGCGATAAAAACGTCGCAAACGTACGGACATACGAACGTACGTACACACGCACGCACAGAAATCTTTCTAAAAATCTTTTATTTCGACTCTAGGGACATTGAAACCTTGAGAAATGTCAAAATTTTCAATTTGACAAATCGGACCCATTACAATAACTTCCTATGGGAAGTTAATAAATGCCTAGAAACAAAGGGTGCCTTAGTTTGTCAACCTGCCGAACTCAAAGTTGGTTCCAAAGGTTGCCGTTTAAATTTCGTTGCGCTTGAATTATTGTACAGCTATAAGCAACCAAATAGCTTAATCTTTTGTACTATGGGAATTTAAACATTATTTAGAAACTCCTTAAACCGCAAACATACACATATTATTAATATTTCTATAAACTCACATCTGTAGGGAAAAATAACCCTAAGAAAGGGCGAAACCAAGAACTGGGATATATTGCTCCCAAATAAGTAGTGTATTTCATATTTACGTAGTTCATTAACCTGAAGGTTTGAAAGGGTTAAATAGGTGTTGTCATCTATTAGTATTGCAGTATTTTTTAGTTAAAGTCAATTCAATTAGATTTATAATTATAAGCATGTAAACGCCTTTTTGCTGAACTTATTTATTCTTGGCCTTAATTCGAAAGCAACAATTAATGTAATTGTTCGATTAATCAAATAAATCTCCGCGTTGTTTATTGATAAACCTAGAATTAAATCTAATTAAAAAAAACAGAAAATAAAACACATAAACCAAAATAGACTGTTTTTTTCGAATAAATGAACTAATCTCCGGTCAAGCTGATTCGACTGCCTGCCGGTAGAAGTGGCAGCCAGCGGCTTCGTGGCGGTAACCAATGCAGGTCAAAGAAATAATACCAAACAAAGGTCCCTCTTGTGTATTCTAAATATAAATTGATACTTACATTGTATACACGCATAAAGACGCTAATTACTATAAAAAAAATAGTAAGAACCTAGAAAAACATCAAATTAAAACTGCATCTTCTCGCTATAAAAAATTAATTATTATTACTACCTATCCAATCAAGACAAATCCCCCAAATGGTGTTGGTTTATTTATTATTTTGATGAAGTTACACCTGTTTGGAGTTCCAATTACTATAGAACCGTGTATCGGTCCAGAAGTTTAGACAACAGAGAGTTAGAGAGACGTCTTCCGAAACTTGTCGTCTCAAACAAGACACAAATTAAACAAAAAGAAAATATAGTCTGATTTTAATGTCAATTTGGTCTATAGAGAAGCTTCTATATAATTTATGTAAGTATATTTGATTAGGATTTGAATGCATCTGCTGAAATTGGAGCACCCATCGTCATCATCCGCGTATACCGCCGCGTCCCAACTCCCAGTGGGACACAAAACATACTCGACTTGTAGTATCAAAGTCAACATGCAGCATGTGTTTGTTGTATTATGGTTTAGTTGTTGTACTTCATCTAATTTATGGTCGTGCTAATTAGTTTAATGTTTGTTTTTTGTGTTGTTTGATTTTTATTCAATTTTTTGTCTTAGTATCACTTTCAGGAGACGATGAAGAAGACGACGACGACGTTAATGTTGGAATAAACAAACCACCAAAAAACCAAGATGATGTATGATGGAACTAACAGAACGAACACACATCGAAAACACTATAACATCATGCGTCTATTGTCAGAGATAATTAGGAAATGTTGACTAATTGTGTGTTATGCTTCTTTGGTGACGTCTTACAGAGCATAAGCATTATTTGTTGTGTTACAAGAAACTACTGAAGAAACATTCATATACGAGTTGGGATATTGGGGGAAAAAAGGGTGGCAATATGCCAAAAGATTTTACGTCAAATGATTTGGTCTGTTGACAGCGGACGTTGTTTTCAGGCTTTTAAAACAAAAGTTTATTATGTTGCTGATGCTTTGGCTTTTCAGGGTTAGATTTTCAATACAAAATTTGTAAGTACATGATTTAGATCATTATGTTTGTACAGGCAATATTTGACGATACAGTTATGTGTAAGATTTTAAGCTTCCTTTGAGTTTGGTGATACTTATTCTAACAATGCAAGGATTAAAAATAGGATATAGACTTGCAAAAATTATTGTTTGTATTGATTTCAAAATTATTTTTGTTTTTGCATTTTTATGAATGTAAACCAAAATCCAATGTTAAATTAAATTTTGATAACACCGCGGCCGTGAAATTGATTGAATTGACTACATTGAACTTTTGTGTTGTAATAAGCACACACTCAAGGATAATACTGCCCTTATTATGTACAGGCTTCGAATTCCTGAATATAGCAATGGCTGGGAAAAACAGAGTGTGGTAAGGTATTCCAAATTCGCACAGTACGACTAAAAAGCGAATCTCTGTACTTGACAGTACGACCGAAGCTAAGTTCAAGGGTATATTGATGAGCATTCCTATGAGTATTACGGTTGAACTTTTTTACTGGAAGAATGCAACTTTTCGACAATGTTTTATCGATGTAAATAATCCGATGATGATATTATCCCAATCATTCTAAGTGCTTTGGCCTTAAAGCTGTCCAAGAGGCTTAAGTAAGTTGCAGAAAGCACATCACAGATATGAGAGTTATACTCAAGCTTTAAACTTTTATAAGTCTAGAAGATAACAGCCAGATCAGATGGAGAGAAAAACTTTATGCATCGATTTAGAAAACCCAAACATCTCTCGGCATATTTGGCGACATCGGGCTTGTGATCGTTCGACAAAAGGTGGTTGGTGATACACATACCCATAATATCGAGATTATTAGTCTCCTTGATGCCAGCCGAAGAGACATCCATGGATAATGACAAGAGGGGGGAGGGGGTGATTCAATACAGCATTGGGTTTTCGAAGCATTAAATTCCTTGCGGTTTTTTATTCCCCATTGTACAATGCTGTTTAGGTCGGAATTTAATGAGCTTATAACATTTTGTCGTTGCAGTTCCACATCCTTAGAAAAAGAACGTGAATCAGAAAACGAATATGAAAAAGCTAAAAGTCGTCGTTTCGTCAGCGAAACAATGCATTGGATTAGAAGTTGCAGGCAAGAGATCATTAATAAAAATGAGAAAGAGTGTTGCAGATAGAACAGAGCCCTGAGGCACACCAGCATTTATTTTGTAGTTTCCAGGCTTGAACCCATCCAATACTAGTTGCACTGAACGACTCTAAAGGTAATTAATAATCCAATGAAGAAGGGATTCATGAAAATAGAAAGCATCAAAATCAAATGGGGTGGCGCAACAGTCCGTTGTGAACCAGGGCCTAGTGACTTACAACTCTCAACCATTCCTGTGTGCGAGTACTGTTGTCAGGAATGGAAGGGACCTACAATTTTAGGCCGAATCCGAACGGCTAGTTTTGAGAAAACACTTTTTCATGACAAGAATTACTCTTGAAGGAATTGTCAATTCCTCGCAAGAGGCAGTACCCACGAAAATTATTTTTTTTTAAAATTAAGGTGGCACAGGCAGGGATTGAACCCTAGACCCCTTGCATGACAGTCCAATGCACTAACCATCATGCCACGGGTACATACAAAAATAGTTTATAGACTTCCAAAAATTAGTGTTGGTATTGATTTCAAAATTATTTTTGTTTTTACATTTTTATGGATCTAAGCGATTCTTAATTTTTGATAACACCCCGGCCTTGAAATTGATTAAATTAACTACACTGAACTTTTCTGTTGTAATAAGCAAACACGCAACTGGGATAATACTACCCTTATTATGTACAGGCTTCGAATTCCTGAATATAGCAATGGCTGGGAAAAAAAGAGTGTGGTAATATATTCCACATTCGCACAGTACGACTAAAAAGAGAATGTCTGTACTTGACAGTACGACCGAAGCTAAGTTCGGGGGTATATTGATGAGCATTCCTATGAGTATTGAACGGTTGAACTTTTTAACGGGTTTATATAACAGGAAGAATGCAACTTCTCGACAATGTTTTATTGACATAAATAATCCTATGATGATATTATCCCAATCATTCTAAATGCTTTGGCTTTAAAGCTGTCCAAGAGGCTTTAGTAAGTTGCAGGAAGCACAGCACAGATGTGGGAGTTATACTCAAGTTTTTAACCAACCCAAACATCTTGCGGCATATTTGCGACATTGAGCATGTGATCGTTCGACCAAAGGTGGTTGGTGATACACATACCCATAATATCGAGATTATTAGTCTCCTTGATGCCAGCCGAAGAGCCATCCATGGATAATGACAAGAGGGGGGAGGGGGTGATTCAACAGAGCATTAGGTTTTCGAAGCATTCAATTCCTTGCAGTTTTTATTCCCCATTGTACAATGCTGTTTAGGTCTTAATTTAATGAGCTTATCATATTTTGTCTTTGCAGAACCCGTCCAATACTACTTGCACTGAACGACTCTAAAGGTAATTAATAATCCAATAAAAACCGAAAGCACACATTTGCGATAAAAAAAAACTCTGATGCCGAACCCTATCAAATGCTTTTAAATTGTCAAGTGCAATTGCTCCACTCTTCGGTGAGATGAACCATGAGATCACCAGTTGACCTATTGCTGCGAAAGCTGTACTGCCGGTCATTAAGAAGCTTTTGGTCTTCGGGATATTTCTTAAGCTGATAATTTCCCATCGTTCCCATGACCTTGGAAAGAAGAGACGTATGTAAGTGCAATCGGTCGATAATTAGAGGGTGAGGAAGATTCGCCTTTTTTGGGAATAGGCTGGACAAATGCAGTTTTCCATCCGCTCGGAACGAGACCTGAGGAGTAGGAGAAGAACACCTCTTCAGGACAACAGCTGGGATACCATCCGGACCAGCCAGCGGGTTTATGAATGTTAAGGTCTTTAAAAACTCTTGCCAAAGTGCGAGTGCGAAAAAAGATGGCTCCACAGAATCACTAACGCGCTCGATAACAGGTGGAGTCATAACACTCACTGTCAGCGTTGAATTGGTGGCGAACTGCCTAACGAAGAGATTAGTTTTCTCTAAAGAACTAACAAATGGAAAGTCATTCTAAACGAGCGCAGGAACCGACGAAGAGGAAGAATCCCTCATGTTTTTTAAAAATGACCAAACATTTTTACTGCCTTTGGGACATTGCAGTATTTTTTGCCATAATTTTTGGTCATGTAAAAATTTGGTCCATCGAATATGGGCGTTGCAGGCCTTCCGGCTTGCTTGAACTTATTCCGGTTTTCCTCAGTTAAATTGGCTTTAAAACAACGAAAACTTAACTTCTTGACCCTATTATATTAACCTCTTTATAGCTCGCATCGAACCGTGCGTTTTCTTTAGATCTGAAGCTTTATTTTATTTTTTATTTAACTATACATAAATGTACAATGCAATAGTTACAAGCTAATAGCTACCAGGGCTTCTAGCTGAAATGTTGTATTTTTGGATGTTATAATCTTTAAATTTGCCAACCGCAGGGGGCGTTCGGAATAAGTAAGAGTAATAATATGTCTGATTTACTCCGACCGCCCCCGCGGGGGTTTTTAATAAATAAATGTTAAATACTCCGACAAAGATTTAAGAGTTTTAAAATTTTTAAAACATTTTGTATGTTTTGTTCGGAAGGAACCAAAAGGAGATTTTTTAGATTACAGTTAAAAAATTTATCACAAATTTTATTGATTTTCGGGCAATCTGTAATTAAATGGTTGATGTTCAGTTGGATATTTAGTTTCCAAAGGTGGCAAATGGGTGGGGGATCTTTGTTGAATAGGTGACTGTGAATGAGCTGGGTGTGTCCAATCCTCAACCTGATGAAGCATTTGTCCATGATTGCAGGCGTAGAGGTACGGTAGATGAATGGGCTGCAATTTTGGTTGATAGAAGAATAGTGGTGATGATAACGAGACCAATCTATTATTTTTTGATTATATAAAATGGATTAAGTCAATTTTAAAATATGGTTTTTGGTAGGTTGGTATTTTGATATTGTCAAGTTTCTGTTCCTAGCGGTTATTTTGGCTTCGTTGTATTGCGTGTTTATTGCCTTTTACGCCGATGTGACCTGGAAACCGAAAAATCTTTATCGCTTTTCCAAGTCTGATGACGTTGTAGGATGATCGATTGTTGACGTTTTCGATGGCGGCTAATGTTGAAAGACTGTCCGTGCTGTTGAACTGTTGTACTGTTTTTTTCTTGGATTTGCACGCTAACATATTTTTAAAGGACTTGTCTTTAAAGCTTTGAAGCTGGCTCTGATTGCTGCCTGATATACTGATTGAACAGGTTGAATGTAGGATTTTGCACATTTGCCATATATAAGAAGACCATAGTCAAGTGTTGATAATATTATAGGTTTTGTAACATTGATCAATAAATTCATATGGGTCAAACTATTTGTTGATGCTAAATATTTTATCATGTCAAGCCTGGTAGCCAAGTTAGTTCTTAAAGCTAAATACTGTTAATTAAAGCTAAATTTACAATACCTAGTATACTTAATTTATTAACAGGAGGAATAATAATATTATTTATGTTAATAGCAATACAAGAACCTGTATATTTGTATATTTCGTTGAATGCTATGATAAAGATAACAACAGATAGAGGCGACCCCTGAGGTATACCGTTATTCAGGTTGTAGATGTCTGAATGATGTCTTATTTACTCTAACTCTAAAATTACGAATCGTTAAAAAGGATCGTACATAATTAAATATCTTTGGCCCAATGTCCCATTTTTCTAGTTTGTTCAACACAACATGGATGCCTATACGGTTGAAGGCTTTTACAAAATCAATGGATAAAAATGAGATTTGATTTTTGACGAAATTGCTGTAGAGACAAATTAGTCAATGTGGAGTAACTACAGCCGTGCTTGAAAAAGACTTAATTGAGGGCAATGAAACTATTTTTGTCTATAAACCAAAGTAGTCTCTTTGAAACAATTTTTTCTAACAATTTACTCATGCACGATAGAAGGGATATAGGTCTGTAACTATTAGTATCAATAGGGTTTTGTTTTGGGATGGAAATTAGGGTTGCAGTTTTCCATGATTGTGGAATAACACCAGAGTTAAGTATACTATTATACATTTGAATAAGGTGTTGTTTTACAGCAGGTGGGGTATTACGAATCCTTGGGTAAGAGATTCTGTCAAACCGTGGAGTCCGACCTTTGACGGCGCTGATGCAGCTTTCAAATTCAATGGTATTTATAGGGATTTCAATGGACTTGGTAGATAGGCTAAGGTATGATGGAGAGTAGGTGTTGTTCATAGCTTGGAGTTTGGATTGAGGACGAATTGAGGGAGAAAAATTGGATTTGCATGAATATGAGGACAAACATTTGGCAAAATGATCTGAGATTCGGAACGAGTCTGTCAGAGTAACGGATGGAGACTTTATAACCTTGATGGTGTTAGGCGAATAGTTGCCAGTAAGGGTCTTTATGTCGGACCACATCTTTTTGCTTGTGGTTTTGGGATTAATACACTCTGTACATCTTTGCAAGCTCTCGGCCTTTGATAACTTCACTTTTTTTTTAATGCAGCATTAGCTTTACGGAAATTTATTAAGTTAATATCGTAAGGATGTTTTTTTTATAGAGTTTCCAAAGAGACTGTTTCTTGAAACGTAGATCGTTAAGTTCGGAGTTCCACCATGGAAAGAATTTTTAGTGCAAAACGTTTTTAGATTTAGGAATCGATACGTTAGCAGCTGATATTATGCATTATTTATAAGGATACAAATTCTCATTTCCAAGAAAATAAAACTTGTGATCATACCACGTTTGATATAGAGAAATTCTAAAGATACCGGCTTCATATCTTTTCAATCTTAAACCCAATTTTATCCTGTTTACATTTAGAAAAATATTAAAAATTTTCATTTTTAGATATTTATTTAAATTCAAGTTCAATTCAAATACGAAACGTCTAAAAATGTCAATTCTACAAAATTTATTTATTGTCCTCAAAAATGACTCAAATGATATAATGTTTACAATAAGCATATCTACTTATACTTAAAAATATATGCATTTAAGACTTAAAAAAAGTTCACTTATTAAAAAAAAGTGTAAGTTATAATTTTTACATTATTCATAATGATCATGTGTTTAAAAACTCTGTTTGAATAATAAATATAATAACAGTGCAATAAATTCTATTTTACTTTAAAACTTTGTGGTCCCGATTTTTAAATGTATTCCATAAAAACAGACTAACTGCTGTATTGTGCTGTGTGAATGATGTTCTACAAATTTTTATTGTATTTTCTTATAAGTCCAAATCCTATGATGAAAACTTGAACAACGTAACATTTTGCTAATTAATTTCCAACATTAGATCGACCACACTTTAGCTCATAACTAAACACAAAACATTATTTTAACGTTTCCTAAATAAGTACTCTTTCAACTTCCATCTTCTTTTAAGATGATAAAACATCGCACACAGCAAGGAACAAAAGTGTGTGCGACTTGACTTTGCGTATCAAATCAACTCTCTGAACATTTTCTTAAATAATTGGGGAAGAAATTTACGATAAATGCGGTGACCATACACAAATTTCTGTGCAATTTTATTTTAATAAAAGTGAAAGTGATATTTTTTTTTATTTAAAATATACCAACGTGTCATGATTTATTGGTGCTTCATTCGAAAGGGAAATAAATTCGTATTAAAAGGATAAAGGAATGTGAAAAAAAAGTTTTCCCTCAATTCGTTTATTTAAATTAAAGTTCTTACAATTAAAAACCAAAAACATAAGAAATTTAATTAGTAAAAATAAATTATTTATTGAAAATCTAATTTTATGATAATTACATTTGTGTTCCTTTTGTGATTTATTGGTTTTAATAAATCTTAAATGTAAAAATCAACGTGTCCACATTACAATCACTGGTTTACTGCCAATAATTGGGAAATTGTGTCAAACATTTGTTAAAAAGCGTTAATTTATTTTTTTTTATTAAATTGTTTATTACTTTTAATACAAAATAAGTTATTAATTGTTTTTAACTTAAAAAAATAAATAAAATCTATCGGTGGTTAACTTCCATAACTTATGTAAGCCGAATAAGTGGTGAGTAGCCTTAAGGTTCCTGTGAAATAAAAAAAAAAACAACAAAATTAAATTATTAAGGTTCCAATATTTCTTTATGATTTTTATTAACTTTCCATAGGAAGTTATTGTAATGGGTTCGATTTGTCAAATTGAAAATTTTGACATTTCTCGACGTTTCAAGGTCCCTGGAGTCGAAATAAAAGATTTTTAGGCAGATGTCTGTGCGTGCGTGTGTACGTACCTTCGTACGTCCGTACGTCCGTACGTCCGTACGTTCGCGACGTTTTTTTCGTCCTCCATTACTCAAGAAGCAGAAGAGATATCGATTTCAAATAAATTTTGTTATACAGATAATAAGGCAGAGAGATGCAGATAATAAGGCTCTCAAGAAAATTGTGTGGGTGGTTTTTTTTACCATAGCAGTTTAAAAAAAAGGTGAACATTTTGCTTAACCCTAAATATTTAACGAACCAAAAACGCAAGAGACTTGAATTAAATTTTATATAATATATTGTAACTTGAAATAAAAGAAGTATATTTTGTGAAAAAAAAAATCATTTAACGGTTTTTTTATAAATAAAAAAAACTGAAAAAAAAATTGTCAACCCCAAAATTTTACGACTTAAATATCTTCATCTCCAAAATAATTTTGCGCAACGGAAAATAATGTTTTCGACATCTGGTAAAATTTTGAGAAAAACCGAATTGACAGTTTTTTTTATAAAAAATAAAAATCTAAAAAACACATTCCTCAAAGTTGTTAAAAATTGAATATCGATTCAAATATCTTTTCAAAAACTTAAAATTTAGGCTTTAAACTAATTTTATCTTAAAAAAAATATTGTTTTCAACATTCGATATAATTTTTTACAAAAAAAAAACTCTAAAAAAAAACCATACTACAACTTGGTAAAAATTTACTTTCGACTCAAATATCTTTTCAAAAAATAAAAATATTGGCTTTAAACTTATTTTATTTCACAGAAAATATTGTTTTCGATATCCATTTTTTTTTATATAAAAATCCAACAGTCCGTTCTTTCATAAAAAATAAAATCTACAAAAAATAGTACGCAAATTTTGTAAAAATTGATACGAGTACATACACACAAAATTTTAAGGAAGACAAATCGACAGACGGGATGGGAAGTTATCAGTGTGGGTCGTATCCCAGCCTTTTTAATTTTATATTATAAATTGTAACTTGATACCAAACAAGTATATTTTTGTGAAAAAATCAAATAAACGGTTTTTTATAAAAAAAATGAAAAAAATAATTGTCATCTCGAATATTTTACGAAAGAAAGAAATGATTTTATCTCCCAAATAATTTTTTGAAACAAAACCGACGTTTTTGACATCTGGTGCAATTTTGAGAAAATTGAATTGAAATTTTTTTTGTAAACAAAAAAAAATGTAAACAAAATATTACTCAATGTTGGTAAAAATTGATTTTCGATTCAGATATCTTTTCAAGAATTGGAGATATTGGCTTTAAATTAACTTTATTTTATAAAAAATTTTGTTGTCAATATTAAGTAAAATTTTGAGAAAAATCGGATTGGCAGCTTTTTTATAAAAAGAAAAAAACATTACTTAGAGTTAATACAAAATTAATGACTTAAATATCTATTCAAAACTTTGATATATTCGCCATGAACGTTTGATCTTATTATAACGAACTCACCAGAAATCGTTACAGTTGTCAACTGAGTTCGGACCATATTCCAATAAATTGTGACATTATTCTTAATAGTAGAATTAAAGATGTTCAATACTTAGATATTAACAATGAAAAGAAATACAGCCTGTGATATAAGAAGTATAAATAGTTCGCATCAAATTGATGAAAAAATTGATTATTTTACCAAATTATTATTGGAAAGTTTTGATGAGTCTGTGGATAAAAAACCAAACACGGCAAGGAAAACTATTCTTCCACATTGTATCTTGAATTTAATCAAGCAAAGGCATAGATTAAGAAGCCAGTGGCAAAGATATAGACAGGTATATGACTCCAATAAAATTTCAAAGTTCAGAAACAAAACTTAACTCTCTTGAACCGGATTCTAAGCCTTTTTGGAAAATAGTCAAGGTTCTTAAAGCAAAAATAGAATGTATTCCTCACTTAGAACATAATGATTCCTTGTTGATAATCTGTGAAGAAAATTCTACGGGATTGTTTGAACAAAATTTTAACAATCCGTTAGTAAATGAAATCAGAACAGTTAACGGTCTAGTAAGTGAGTCGATTAACTTTATAATGATGATAAACCTTTGCCAGTAGATGTTTTTGTCACAAGCGATGATATTAAAGGAGTAATAATATTATGCAGATAACTAAAGCACCAGGATTAGATACTCTGAAAACTTTCTACTTTAAGGAGCTACAAATAAGAGTTGTATCTTTTATATGTTTTATTGTTAACGCTTGTCTACAGATAAAATATTTTCCAAGCAAATGGATAACCAACAAACATACCTAATAGTTATCGACCAATAAGCCTACTTAGTAGTTTTAACAAAATACTATAGACAAAATTAAACTTCTTGATTTTCTCGAGTCTTTCAATGTTGTGCCAAACCAATAGTTTGGATTCAGGCAAGATCAAAGTGCGACACATCAAATGTTAAAGACAAAATGAATGCAAAAGAATCAACGGGTATTGTCCTTCTGGATGTTGAAGAGGCTTTTGATAGCATATGGCATGATGGTCTATTTCATAAACTAAAATTTGTCGGTTGTCCTTTATATATAATAAAACTAATACAAAGCTTCCTTCGAAACAGGCAATAGTTAACTTAAATAGAAAACACTCTTCCGTTAAAAATATTGTATCGGGGGTACCTTAAGGGTCAGTATTAGGTCCATTAGTATACATACGCATGTTGCAGATTTTCCAGAAATATGGAACTGTTAAATAGCAATGTTTTCTGATTATACCGCCATTTTACAGTTCAAACAAAATTGGGTATGAAATTGCAAATGACTTGCAACATGCTCCAAATAATATTCATCATTATTTCATAACATAGAAAGTAAGTCTAAATGATGAAAAAACACAAGCAATCTTTTTCATAGGTTAGGTTAGGTTGCAGTGGCTGTCTAGATGTCATTGACGCACCTAGACCTCAAGGGTTCATTGTGATACCACAAATGAGGTTACTCATGGGAGAGTAATGAGCTTAAACAAACCATTTTGTACTTTTAATAAAGTTATAGACAGGTATTATCGAAGAAGGGATTACCGAGAAAGTTATTCCTTCTACACAGAAAAAAATAAAGTTGTCATATTAACAATCGTCGATAGTCAACCTGAAATTTGGCCAAATTGTCGCATTGACTACCAAAATAGTCAATATGACAACCTTATTTTTAAAAATTGACTACTGGATAGTCAATAGAACAATTTTCGATTGTCAATTTTTTGTAGTCAATATGACAACTGCGGTAGTCAATAGAACAACTTCGGTAGTCAATACGACAATTTGGTTGTCATATTGACTACCCAATATTGACAATCGACGATTGTTATATTGACTACCAAGTAGTCAAATTAGATTTCAGTTTTCAACAAAAATTGTCGTATTGACTACCGCAGTTGTCCTATTGACTACCGAAGTCGTCCTATTGACTACCGCAGTTGTCATATTGACTACAAAAATTGACTATCGAGAATTGTTATATTGACTACCGCAGTTGTCCTATTGACTACCGCAGTTGTCATATTGACTACCGCAGTTGTCTTATTGACTACCGCAGTTGTCACATTGACTACCGTGGTTGTCATATTGACTACCAGAATTGACTATCGAGAATTGTTATATTGACTACCACAGTTGTCACATTGACTACCGCAGTTGTCATATTGACTACCGAAGTCGTCCTATTGACTACCGCAGTTGTCATATTGACTACCAAAATTGACTATCGAGAATTGTTATGTTGACTACCGCAGTTGTCATATTGACTACCGCAGTTGTCATATTGACTACCGCAGTTGTCTTATTGACTACCGCAGTTGTCACATTGACTACCGTTGTTGTCATATTGACTACCAGAATTGACTATCGAGAATTGTTATATTGACTACCACAGTTGTCATATTGACTACCGCAGTTGTCATATTAACTACCGCAGTTGTCCTATTGACTACCGCAGTTGTCATATTGACTACCAAAATTGACTATCGAGAATTGTTATGTTGACTACCGCAGTTGTCATATTGACTACCGCAGTTGTCATATTGACTACCGCAGTTGTTTTATTGACTACCGCAGTTGTCACATTGACTACCGTGGTTGTCATATTGGCTACCAGAATTGACTATCGAGAATTGTTATATTGACTACCACAGTTGTCATATTGACTACCGCAGTTGTCATATTAACTACCGCAGTTGTCCTATTGACTACCGCAGTTGTCACATTGACTACCAAAATTGACTATCGAGAATTGTTATGTTGACTACCGCAGTTGTCATATTGACTACCGCAGTTGTCATATTGACTACCGCAGTTGTCTTATTGACTACCGCAGTTATCACATTGACTACCGTGGTTGTCATATTGACTACCAGAATTGACTATCGAGAATTGTTATATTGACTACCACAGTTGTCACATTGACTACCGCAGTTGTCCTATTGACTACCGCAGTTGTCTTATTGACTACCGCAGTTGTCATATTGACTACCGCAGTTGTCGTATTGACTACCAGAATTGACTATCGAGAATTGTTATGTTGACTACCACAGTTGTCCTATTGACTACCGCAGTTGTCATATTGACTACCGCAGTTGTCGTATTGACTACCGCAGTTGTCATATTGACTACCGCAGTAATCATATTGACTACCGTGGCTGTTATATTGACTACCGCAGTTGTCTTATTGACTACCAAAATTGACTATCGAGAATTGTCATATTGACTACCGCAGTTGTCCTATTGACTACCGCAGTTGTCATATTGACTACCGCAGTAGTCATATTGACTACCGCAGTAATCATATTGACTACCGCAGTTGTCATATTGACTACCGCAGTTGTCATATTGACTATCAAAATTGACTATCGAGAATTGTTATGTTGACTACCACAGTTATCATATTGACTACCGCAGTTGTCATATTGACTACCGCAGTTGTCATATTGACTACCGAAGTTGTCATATTGACTACCGCAGTTGTCGTATTGACTACCAGAATTGACTATCGAGAATTGTTATGTTGACTACCACAGTTGTCATATTGACTACCGCAGTTGTCCTATTGACTACCGCAGTTGTCTTATTGACTACCGCAGTAGTCATATTGACTACCGCAGTAATCATATTGACTACCGCAGTTGTCATATTGACTACCGCAGTTGTCATATTGACTATCAAAATTGACTATCGAGAATTGTTATGTTGACTACCGCAGTTGTCATATTGACTACCGCAGTTGTCATATTGACTACCGAAGTTGTTATATTTACTACCGCAGTTGTCATATTGACTACCAAAATTGACTATCAAGATTTCTTATGTTGACTACCGCAGTTGTCATATTGACTACCAAAATTGACTATCTAGAATTGTTATGTTGACTACCGCAGTTGTCATATTGACTACCAAAATTGACTATCGGGAATTGTCATATTGACTACCGCAGTTGTCCTATTGACTACCGCAGTTGTCATATTGACTTCCGCAGTTGTCGTATTGACTACCGCAGTTGTCATATTGGCTACCAAAATTGAGTATGAAGAATTGTTATGTTGAATACCCAGTAGTCAAAATAGATTACGGTTTACAGACAAAATTGTCATATTGACTACCGCAATTGTCCCATTGACTACTACTGTTGTCATATGGACTACCACGGTTGTATAACTGAAGTCGAAAAAAGATTGTGGGATGCGACCCACACTGATAACTTCCCATCCCTTCAGTTAATTTCCCTTGCTTAAAATTTTAATAAAATTTTCAGAATAATATTTTGTTTTGAGATAATTTATTTGAATACAATATTTGTTTGTTTTCTTAACACTTGATTCGATTTCCTTATTAGTTTTTTGCAGGTTTTCGTGTTTTGTAAAAAAGTTGTTAGTTAAATATTTCGAAAAAATGTACTGAAAACTTGCAACAACATTTTGAATGTAATGATATAGTTTGATTTCAAAATCTTTTTTTGCTAACGAGATCTTTAGTCAAAAACCGATTTTTACAAATTTTAGGATCATTTCTTGAAAATTTGAATTTCTTATGTAAAGAAATACAGATTGGAGTTTTTTTCGAATAATATTTTACGTTAAAATTTTAACACAAAATAAAATTAATAAGTCAATACATTTCTAATATTCACGAGATATCGAGAATCGAATATAAATTCATACTATTTTTGTAAATTTTATTTTTTATGAAAAAACAGACGGTTGGATTTTTACACAAATTGAACCAAATTTCGAACATATGAGTGATTAGTTCCAAGCCGTAGAGATTATAATTAATTTTTACCAAATTTTACTAGTATTTTTTATACTTTTTAATTTTTTTAAAAACTTTGAATTTAATGTAGTCAAAGTTTGAGAGAATGTTAAAAACCATAGTTTAAAAAGTTAATAAATGTGGTGTTCGTAAAATATTGGTGACAAATATTTTTTTCAAAAAAACGGACCCATTATAATAACTCCCTATGGGAAGTTAATAATAGTTAGTTAGAAAACCAAAGTGAATATTTAATAGTTGTCTTATCAATAAACGTTAGCTTTCCACAAAAAAAACGTTTGGTGAAAGCGAAGCAAACGTATTCAAATTCTTATGGTTTTCATGCACTGTGATCCTTCAGTGTTTGAAAAATATACTTGACTTTTGAAAATATTTTTCAAACATATTGACGGTGATTTAGTTTTACAGGTTTTACAAACAAAATAAGCTTACTGTTTGAAATACGTTCATAAAACTTAATAACTTTTACTTTAAAGAGTTAGAAGTTACAGCTTTAAATAATTTTTTAAATATTTGTATGGCTCTGTAATCGTACAGATTTTTAATAACGAAATCAGTTTTTAATACGTGTTTTTATTATATATATAAGTTTTCTATTGTTCACTTTTGTACTTTTTCATTTTTAATACAATGTTTATAGACAAAGCCTATAAAACTTGAATTCAATATTCGAGAAATAAGATACATATTTCCAAAGATTCCAAATGCATATGCCCGAAATAGTAAAATAATTTAAAATAGTAAAGTATATTGTTAATTTGTCCGTTTCCCTTTTAACAAAAACCAAACCCCACAAGTTTTTCTTTGCCAGACACCTACATGACATAAACAAATAAAAATCTTAAAATATTTAGATTTCGTTCAGTGTACTCGTAATTAAAGTAAGTTTTTCTATATGGTCGCGAAAGTTTTTTCCTAGTCAACCTCGATTTTAAAGTGTTTTGGGTGCATGTTCTTATATCAGCATAATATTTAGAAAGTGATTACAAGGTATGTATGTAAAAAAAACGCTATGTTTCTTAAAATCATAACTATTTTTTCCAGAATAAATGTATATTTTAAATTCATTTTCTTCAGTGTGCAAAATTTAATTTCCAGACAAAAACGGTAAATCAACATTACAGTTATACGTTGAAACTAAAGTTGTTATATTGACTATTGCGATAGTCAATGTGACAACTCGGTAGTCAATGTGACAACTCGGTAGTCAATGTGACAACTCGGTAGTCAATATGACAACTTTAGAATTTTCATTCAGTTTTTAGTTTTTTCCCAAGATCATTATTCTTTCTTGAGCTCTGGCATCTGGTCGCGGAACAATTTCTCTACTAAAATTAAGTGTTTTTTAAAGTTCTTAAATTAAAAATTCATCGAAATTATAAGTCAACGAGTCAACGAGTTTCATTTGTGTATTTTTAAAAACATCAATTCAAATAAAATTACAAGGTAAAACATTACATTAATAAGAAAAATATTCTGAGTAATGAGGTTATGGCGTCCTCTCTTAACTTAATATTTTTCAAAGTCATTAAATTCACATATCAAGTCAACTTATATTATTCAATTGGTGCATTTTAAATTTTTGTGAAGGGAGTGTAAGATTAATCAAATCATGTAATTAAAAACAAAAACTCTAAGGTATCCATTCTAAAAAAAATGCTAATTTGAAAACCCAAAAAAAATTAAAATTCTGAAAACCACGTATATCGTATTTTCAACCGCGGTTGTTACATTGAATGTTGAATGTAATCCTATTGACTACAGCAATCATCCTATTGACTATTGCGATAGTCAATGTGACAACTCGGTAGTCAATATGACAACTTTTGAATTTTCTAATTTGTTTGCAGTGTTTTCCAAAAATTATAATTCTTTTTGCTCTAGCTTCGAGTCGCAAAAAAATGTCTCTTCTAAAACTTAATAATTTCAAATTTCGTAGATTCTCAGTTTTAATAAAAAAATTAGTTTTAACTAATAACATAAGGACTTCAAATAAAAAAAATTACAAGGTAAACCAATTTATAAATAAGAAAAATAATCAGCGATACGAAGTAATGGCGTCCTCTGTTGACTTAATAATATTTTCAAAGTCATTTATTCGATATATCAAGTCAACTAAAATTGTTCAACGGATCATTTGTGCGTTTTGAAATATATAATATGTTAGATCAATCTATTTAATTATTTAAAATAATATTCGTGGGTATCAATTCCATAGAAAAAAAAAAAAATTGCTAAGCCAGAAAAAAACATTTAGTGAAATTTATTTGCATCAAATTGAATACCCCGGTTGTCATATTGACTACCGCGATCATCCTTTAAACTATTTAGCTTTTAATTATTTGACAAAAATCTTCGTTTTTCTTGAGTTATCAAAATTAACTTTCAATTATTAAAATTGTTTAAAAATTTAAAAAGCGTCATTAACGCATTTTGAAACAGTAATATAACTATGTATATAATTAAAAAGCTGATTGCAACAGCATGATAAGCCACAAAGCCTAAACAAAAAAAATAATCGTTTTCTAGGGCTAACAAATTATGCACTCTATGAATATCAATATTTCAAGTCTTACAAGTTTTTTTTTTTTAAATTTATATTATTTATTATATATTTCTATGACGTGAATTTCCTGATCTCTATAAAAGCTCATAAGGAAATTAATTGAGATTCTTCACATTTCAATTTTTCCCGAGCACTAAAACACACCTACCTAAAATGAAAAAAAAACTCATTGTAATCAACTAAAGAACATAAGACAGTGTAAAATAGGGGAAAAAAACTAGAAAAAAACATTTTAAAAATTACACAATATAAAAAAGGAAAATTATAGAACATTGTTTTCTTTTTATTAGACATGAAGTGCTTCATATGCCACTTGAGTTTTACTGTTATAAACGATCTAACAAAACATTTAAGAAGAAAACATGAATTGGGTACTACTAGCACTTTAATGTGCTTTGAAAAGACTTGCGCTCAGTTTTTTACAAATATGGATAGTTATAAGCGACACATTTTACGTAGGCACCGTACTAAAATTGATAATATTGAACATAATAATAATATTATAACAAACAAAATCACTTTGGATACATCAACAATACAGGAGAAATTTAATAACATTACTAACGTTGCTTCAGGTTCAAAAGCAGTTGAGTCCCTAGCAAAGAATGATAAACAAGATTTTGATCTCAAGGAAAATTTGAACAATATTTTTGAAAACGCTTTGAAATTTTCAACCTTTCTGCACAGTAAAAATAATTTTTTACGGAAGGATGTTATTGATATACAAGAAAGTGTAACAATTTGTTTAATTAGCCCAATATTAAATATATTCAAGCAGTTTGCTCAGACAAAACTTAATAGTGACAGAGATACAGATCTACAAAACCAAATGATCAGCATAGTTGTGAATTGTCAAGACGTTTTTAAAAATTGTGGGACGGACTATACGTTATCACAAAAACTAAAAAAGATGGGATATATGGATGACATAAAAGAGTTCACAATTACAAGTGATCTCCAACCATTCTTTTCCAGATCAGAATTAGTTTACGGGGAAAAAAAAGTCAAAGGAAGCGTTTTGCCTTTACGTTCCCAGTTCAAAACATATTTTGAGCAAGCAAATAATTTAGCAGATATGTTAAAACATATGGACGAACTTAAGTCTAGTGATAGATACACAAACTTTGTTCAAGGACCAATTTGGAAAAAAAAATGCGAAAAATATGAGTCTAAAACACTCATTCCATACTTTTTATATGCTGATGATTTTTGTGTAAATAATCCACTCGGTTCTAATGCAACAACTCATTCTGTTTGCAATTTTTACTATTCCTATCCATGTGTGCCAATCCAGAATTCGAAACTGGATAGTGTTTTCCTAGCTGCTGTTATTAAATCCAAAGACTTGAAAGAGATTGGAAATGCTCATTGTTTGGAATATTTAATAGCAGAACTTAAATTTCTTGAAGAGAAAGGAGTTGAAATATGTTTAAATGATGGGACAAAACTACAAGTGTATTTCTTACTGGGTCTATTTCTTGGTGACAACTTGGGTGTCAATACACTTCTAGATTTCAGCAAATCATTTTCAAGTGGATCATTTTGTAGGTTTTGTAAAGCCGACAGAAATGATTGCAATACACTTAGCATAGAGAACAAATCTAAAATGCGAAATGTGCAAAATTATACAAGTGACATCATTTCCCAGGATCCCCAAAAGACTGGAATAATGAAAGAAAGCTGTTTCAACAAAATACCTTCTTTCCATGTGGTAGAAAATTTTTGCGTGGACGCAATGCATGACATATGCGAAGGTATTCTTCATTATGATATATGTCAAATAATTTTGTATATGTTGCAAGATAAACACTATATACCATCGTTGTCAATTATGAATCAAAGGAAACAAACTTTTGATTATGGATCAACAGAAATTGGTAATTTTTCAGGAGAAATTAAAATTCATCATTTAAAGAAGAAACATTTGAAAATGACAGCAAGGGAAATGTTAACTTTTGCAATGTATCTGCCCTTGATGATAGGAGACTTAATCCCAAGTGAAGATGAAGTCTGGAAATTAATTATATTACTCAACGATATAATTGATTTAATACTTTGTTTCGAAGTAACAAATAATATGGTGGAAACTCTGGAACAAAAAATAAAAATACACAACGATCAATATGTTAAACTTTTTAAAGACAATTTAAAACCCAAATTTCACTTTTTGACACACTACCCCACAATTTTAAGGAATTCAGGGCCCGTTAGAAATTTCTGGTGTTTCAAATTCGAAGCTAAGCACAAGGCCTTTAAAATATATGCCCACTCTATTACATCACGGAAAAACATATGCTTAACTATTGCTAAAAAATTTCAGCTTAAATTCGCAAGCGATATCCTTCATTTGAAAATCAATCGTATCGAATATGAAATTGATACAAAACATAAATGTGAAACCGTGTTTATAAACGTTATCCACAGGAAACTTAATCTAAAGGAAGATGCAAGGTTAAGTTGTTATAATCATATAACTTTTAAAGGAATTAAATACAGTTCTGGTCTCTACGTTGCCACATGTTTTGGAGATTATAAATTTTTTTTAATTAAAACAATAGTTCAAGTTGAACATAGTATTCACCTGTTCTGCCAGCAGCTACTAGAGTTAAAATTTAACTTTCATTTTTCAGCTTTTGAAATAGATTCAGAAATTTTTGGAGAGTATCACATAATTAAATTCTCTGAAATACTCGGACCTCCTTTTACTATTATCCATTCACATAAAGGAAAAAAGTTTATAAAAATTAAAGAATTTTTTTTATACAACTAAAAAATGGGAGATACTGAAGCTCAAGATTATGTACAGTTAGGAGAAGGGTCCGGTTCTCAAAATAACAGAGAAGCGGAAGAACTTGAAATTCAAAATATTATATCAAACGAAACTGAGCCACAGACTAACACTACAAGTATTGAACTTTTAAATGATTCTCAAGACGTACACTTATTTACATTGAGTGGACAAGAATGCCTTGAATTATCTTCTTTAATTAACTTACCTGGACCTACAAAACACCCCGAAGACATACCCTTAAGAAACCTGTTGAAAAGCTGGAATCAAGAACATTTGTACGACGTTCTAAACGGTAAGTTTGTATATGTATTTAAGGTACTTTTTCAAAACAAGTTTGTCGTAGATATATGTCTACATAAGGTTTCATTATTCTTCGGAATATATGTTAACTTTCCTAAGTTATAACGTTTTTGAAAAATTGAATTTAGAACTTGCGAAAAACATAATTTTTGCCATATTTTTGGATAAGACAATATTGGCTAAATAAACAAAAAAGACTATGTTTTTCACAAAACTAACTATAAATGCCAGTCAATTTTTCTTTACCCTTAAAACAACTCAGTGCTTTGTTTTTAAAAATTGAATATGATTTTAGCTCAATGTTGATTTATAGAATAATGTAAGAAGTCAAGACTTCAAATAAACACTGTGTTATTTTTTCAAACTCGGACAAATAATTCAACCATTTTAATGCAATAATTATTAATATAAATAATAGATAAATAAATAAAATAAAATAAAATAAAATATAAGTAATCAAAAATTTTTTAGAATGTTAATTAATAATAACTTTAAACCAACATTACTTTGATTTTAACTTTTGGCTTAAATAGTCACGCTTTTGAGATAAAAGTTCCATCTTTAGCTCCTACAACTGCGAGATATCTTTTATTATCTTTTATTAAAAATAAACACTTGAAGACGAAAAACCGACAACATGTATTAATGTTTGCTTATTTAAAAGATTGTCCTTATTCATATTTTCCATACAGATGCGGGCATTGACGTAGAAATTCTGAAAATTATAAAGTGGTATCATATCCAAGCAGTATTAAAGAATTTTATGATAAGCGACCAAATCGTTTTTGAACGTAATATTGAGCAATGGCGCAAAGATATTGGTGCGCCGTTAGTTATTTCATTTCCAGTGTCAGATTATGCATTTAGTCCAACACATTCTTCCTCAATGTCGTCAATTCATAGCCTTTCACCATCATCGCCATCGCAATCACCAGAGCCAAATGAAAGCTACATCAGCTTGTCCACAATTCTCGAAGAAAAAAATAGAGGAAAGCAGTTGATGGAGTTTTACAAAAGAAATAATTGCTTTCAACAACAACAACGTGACTTACTAATTAATCTGATTGCCACCTATTTCGACGAAAATAACATCCATCTTTCCCTTTGTTCAAGTCAAAAATTAGAAGAGGAAATAACTCATATGTTTCCTTCTGAAAAAACTGAGTTTTATCGAATGGGAAAAAGAGGGAAAATTTATTTCAAATACTTCAATTTAAGAAGACACTCACGGAAATTGAAACCTGCAAAGAGAAAACTTATTTCTCCACAAAAAAAAACTAATAAATCATTCCGTAAGTACAACAAATAACGAATTAGTAGTATTAAAAACGGACTTTATTAACAGATTAAACTTACAATTTTAGATCCAGAGACAGATGCCGAAACTTGTTTGAATAGCCTGAAGTATGATAATTTATCAGTCGAAGAATTCGATAGTTTGTGGGCGTCATGTAGCCAATTTCGACTGAACGATATATTTAACTCCACAAAACAAACCGAAATATTTGAAAAATGGCCCTTTTATAAAAAACCCAATGGATATAGACTGGTAAGTTGAATAAGAAAAGACGTTTATGTTTTTCAAGCTTCTGTTTTCCATAAAATCACATAAAATATATTCTAAAAACTTTGGCGCACAAGGTTAAACAACCTATTGTTAACTGTTTAAAAATGTACTAGTTAGCGATTTACTAAGTAATTACTTAGTGCGTCCAAAATGTTAAACCTTTCTCTTGATAACTAGTTAACTGTCTTTTATTAAAACAAGAGCATCGAAACATGTCTAAAAAGTAACAGTTGGTGAAAATAAACAAAGCAATTACGCTTAAGCGGACCTGTTATTTACAATTCCCAACTGTTGCCTGGACCATTCCCACCACTGCACTGCTCTCATAAGATTTTATCTTTAGCAAATAATCTTTCAAGCTTGTTTAAAATGGCCATAATATTTAACCTAATCGTTTAAAATATTGAATCTTTGTTTCCAAGGGTTAGAAACTTTTCATTCAAGTTTTATATTTAAAAAAAAAAAACTTCATATATTTTCTATTTGTATTTGTACACAATATGCGAAGTTAGTTATGTAAATATTACTTTTTCATGAAAAATTTAATTCTTGTTTAAAAAAAAAATTAAAATCAATTGAGTTTTTTATTTCCAAGATATACAGTTTTTCTTAAACAGTTCTTAAGTGAGTACACATTTATTGATAAACATGTTTACATGTATGTATTTTGTTTCGATATCAGATCGATAAAGACTTTCAAACGCTATATCCAACCAGCACATCAATACTTTCCTTGTGGCAAGACCATTGGAAAACATTAAAAAACTTCTTGATGGAAAACATTAAGGACAAGAAGGTTACAGAATCATTGAAAGACGTGGGAGATACAAATTTTGGAGAAGGTATGCACAGTTATAAATATGTATTTTTTTTATCATGGTTAACCTACAAACAAAATTAAATTTTAAACTAAACCTAAATTATGTCTACATAATCAATTATAGTAATTAATAATAATTATGAATAATAAATTCATAAATGTGAAACAATTCTTTACTAATGTTAACCTTTTTTATTTTCATTCCTTTCAGATGATTTTGTGCTGGAGATACTTAAAAGTATTCACTTCTACTTATTTCCAACAGCAGCAGTTTCAAGAAAATCTAACACCGGGGCCAAGTCAAGAAGCAAGTTCACCATCAAAGATTCACTGATGGCATTCATCTTTGAAGGGGAGACGACCCAAGTATTAGAGGACCACATAACATTCTTGAAATCCAGAGGTGAAACCATTCAACCTCTAATACTGGCGTTAAGGGAAAAAAATGAGTACTTTATCTTGTTGGATGACTACAAACTAAAGACAACTAATGTCTTAAGAGCTGTGGACATCTGCTTCAAATGCTTCTTTTTATTCAACTTAAAATATCCACCAGCGTGCGAGAATTTCTGGGATTTCATTGAACTTTATTTTTACATGAAAACAAACACAAATAAAACCAAAAAGATGAATCCAAAACTGTCAACAATGCTGCATACGTTAAGTACATAATTTAATTTAATTATAAACATAAGGAACTTAATTTGTTGTTTTTATTTTTGGAGTATTATTTCTCGTATCGCAATGTTTTATAACATCTTTGCTTTGCTAAATATGCTTACTACATTCTTAATAATAAGAGCTATAATTGAATTAATTTAATCGTAGCTATTCAATAAAATAAAAGAATTTGTTTTTATTTTTATTTTTGATACATTATTTCTTGGGTTGCAATGTTTTTTTTTATGTTTAAAAAAATATATAGTTATAAAATAAAATATAAAGTAAGCACATTAAATAAAAAGACGATGTTAAAAATAATTTCAACCTAAGAAATAAATCAACAATAATAAAAAGAACAGATTAAGATGCTATAGTTTATTACGACACTGTATATATCTATATATTATTGCAAAACAAGTTATTTTAAAGATATATTTAATTATATTTATTAAAAATACCCATATATAAGCGATTAAAATAAATGTACTTAAAACTAAGAAACAAATTTTGTTTTTAATGAAATTTTATTTTTTGAAGATTTTACAGATAGGATACAAACTGGGTGAGATGACCACACAATTTAGATTCTTTTATGTTATCATTTTTAGGATTAGCTTGTCATACTGACTACTGCAGTTGTCGTATTGACTACCGCAGTTGTCATATTGACTACCGCAGTTGTCGTATTGATTACCGTAGTTGTCATATTGACTACCGCAGTTTTCGTATTGACTACAATAGTTGTCATATTGACTACCGCAGTTGTCGTATTGACTACCGTAGTTGTCATATTGACTACCGCAATTGTCATATTGACTACCGCAGTTGTCATATTGACTACCGCAGTTGTCCTATTGACTACCACAGTTGTCATATTGACTACCGCAATTGTCATATTGACTACCGCAGTTGTCCTATTGACTACCGCAGTTGTCATATTGACTACCGCAGTTGTCATATTGACTACCGCAGTTGTCATATTGACTACCGCAGTTGTCGTATTGACTACCGCAGTTGTCGTATTGACTACCGCAGTTGTCGTATTGACTACCGCAGTTGTCATATTGACTACCGCAGTTGTCGTATTGACTACCGCAATTGTCGTATTGACTACCACAGTTGTCATATTGACTACCACAGTTGTTATATTGACTACCACAGTTGTCATATTGACTACCGCAGTTGTCTTATTGACTACCGCAGTTGTCATATTGACTACTGCAGTTGTCGTATTGACTACCGCAGTTGTCGTATTGACTACCGCAGTTGTCATATTGATAACCACAGTTGTCATATTGACTACCGCAGTTGTCCTATTGACTACCGCAGTTGTCATATTGACTACTGCAGTTGTCATATTGACTACCACAGTTGTCATATTGACTACCGCAGTTGTCCTATTGACTACCGCAGTTGTATTGACTACTGCAGTTGTTATATTGACTACCACAGTTGTCATATTGACTACCGCAGTTGTCATATTGACTACCGCAGTTGTCCTATTGACTACCACAGTTGTCATATTGACTACCGCAATTGTCATATTGACTACCGCAGTTGTCCTATTGACTACCGCAGTTGTCATATTGACTACCGCAGTTGTCATATTGACTACCGCAGTTGTCATATTGACTACCGCAGTTGTCGTATTGACTACCGCAGTTGTCGTATTGACTACCGCAGTTGTCGTATTGACTACCGCAGTTGTCGTATTGACTACCGCAGTTGTCATATTGACTACCGCAGTTGTCGTATTGACTACCGCAATTGTCATATTGACTACCACAGTTGTCATATTGACTACCACAGTTGTCGTATTGACTACCTCAGTTGTCATATTGACTACCGCAGTTGTCATATTGACTACCGCAGTTGTCATATTGACTACCGCAGTTATCATATTGACTACCGCAGTTGTCGTATTGAATACCACAATAGTCAATACGACAACCGTAGTTTCAATTTCTTTCAACCAAAGCTTTAATATTGACTACTGCAGTTGTTATATTGACTACCGTAGTTTTCATATTGACTACCGCAGTTGTCGTATTGACTACCGCAGTTGTCATATTGACTACCGCAGTTGTCGTATTGACTACCAAATTAGTCAATATGACAACCTTAGTTTCAATTTCCTTCAACCGAAGTTGTCACATTGACTACTAAAGTTGTCATATTGACTACCGAATTGTAAAAAAATTTCGGATTCCAAAATTGACAACCGAAAATTGTTCTATTGACTATCGCGGTTATCGGCTGAAAATTGACTACCAAATAGTCATATTGACTACCAAAATAGTCAATAGGATGACTGTTTTCGTTCTGTGTAATGGAGAGTGCTGGACATGTACTTTGTCTGCTCAGGGATATCAAGCCTTTTGAATGTTGTAAGTCTATGCTTGGCCATATTTGCTTGGTTGTTAGGCAGGTGGTACTTTGTGACCATCTAGCATTTGTTGATTCTAGAGCATATTGCTTAAAAAGATGTAGCAAGTGGTGTTTCCATGTTATGTTTTTGTCTAACATTAGGCAGAAGTGTTCCGTTTTTGGCGAGGTCATCGGCTTTGCAATTTCCCGGAATGTCTCTGTGGCCCTGCACCCAAATGAGGTAAATATTAAACAGTTCCGTCATCTCATTCAGAGACTATTTAAGAATTTGTGGATTCAGACGCGAGAGATTTAAGAGCAGCTTGGCTGTCTGAGAAGATTCGTATATCCTTACAAGATATAAAGTTTTCTTTGAGCCAGGATAGTGCTTCTTTAATCGCCATTACTTCGGCCTGGAATACACTGCATTGATTGGGAAGTCTATAGGATAGACTGAGATTCAGTTGTTCCGAAAAGATACCACTTCCAACTCCGTGATCGGTCTTTGAACCGTCTGTATAGAAGTGTACCGCATCGTCTTCCAGGGGTCTCTCTTTTTCATAGGAGGATCTTGAAGGGATGGACACATAGAAGCTTTTACCGAATACCATTTTTGGGATGGTATAGTCTAAGCGATCTAGGATAGATCTGAAACTGTCTAGAATAGTAGTATGTCCAGTATTGTTACTGTTCCATCAAAAGGTGGCTCTGAGCCTCACACATGAGTTGGCTGCCGACATTTTGGAGAAGATGTCAAGAGGTGTTATGTTTAAAGGCAGTTGTCATATTGACTACCGCAGTTGTCGTATTGACTACCAAATTAGTCAATATGACAACCTTAGTTTCAATTTCCTTCAACCGAAGTTGTCACATTGACTACTAAAGTTGTCATATTGACTACCGAATTGTAAAAAAATTTCGGATTCCAAAATTGACAACCGAAAATTGTTCTATTGACTATCGCGGTTATCGGCTGAAAATTGACTACCAAATAGTCATATTGACTACCAAAATAGTCAATAGGATGACTGTTTTCGTTCTGTGTAATGGAGAGTGCTGGACATGTACTTTGTCTGCTCAGGGATATCAAGCCTTTTGAATGTTGTAAGTCTATGCTTGGCCATATTTGCTTGGTTGTTAGGCAGGTGGTACTTTGTGACCATCTAGCATTTGTTGATTCTAGAGCATATTGCTTAAAAAGATGTAGCAAGTGGTGTTTCCATGTTATGTTTTTGTCTAACATTAGGCAGAAGTGTTCCGTTTTTGGCGAGGTCATCGGCTTTGCAATTTCCCGGAATGTCTCTGTGGCCCTGCACCCAAATGAGGTAAATATTAAACAGTTCCGTCATCTCATTCAGAGACTATTTAAGAATTTGTGGATTCAGACGCGAGAGATTTAAGAGCAGCTTGGCTGTCTGAGAAGATTCGTATATCCTTACAAGATATAAAGTTTTCTTTGAGCCAGGATAGTGCTTCTTTAATCGCCATTACTTCGGCCTGGAATACACTGCATTGATTGGGAAGTCTATAGGATAGACTGAGATTCAGTTGTTCCGAAAAGATACCACTTCCAACTCCGTGATCGGTCTTTGAACCGTCTGTATAGAAGTGTACCGCATCGTCTTCCAGGGGTCTCTCTTTTTCATAGGAGGATCTTGAAGGGATGGACACATAGAAGCTTTTACCGAATACCATTTTTGGGATGGTATAGTCTAAGCGATCTGGGATAGATCTGAAACTGTCTAGAATAGTAGTATGTAAAGTATTGTTACTGTTCCATCGAAAGGTGGCTCTGAGCCTCACACATGAGTTGGCTGCCGACATTTTGGAGAAGATGTCAAGAGGTGTTATGTTTAAAAGCACATCCTGTGCTCCTGTGATGCACATACCTGCTGACGGCTGGACTTTGATGAGCTTATTTAGATTTACCATTTGGTCCAGTGCGGTCCACCGTACGATAGCTTCAATGTATTTCTTAACTTTCATATCATTTTGTATCAAATTTCTGTGCAAGCTGCGTAATATGCAAATTTTTGTAAAACCTTATCTATGAGAAATAAAGTATCTATCTCTCTTGGCTTGAAATAACTTTTTCTTATAAAAAATATTGTTGTCAACATACAGTCAAATTTTGAGAAAAATCGAACTGAAATTTCTATTACAAAAAATAAAACCTTAACAAAACATTACTAAAAGTTGGTAAATTTTTTTTTTTAGAAAAAATTAAACTAACCAACTTTAATGACTTAAGCTAAGTTCTTTCATCCAATTTGTATTTGTTTGCATAAGAAATAAGAACTTTAAAGCTACTAAAATTGGGTTTCGACTAAAAATCTGGTCAACAAATATCGAATGATTCAACTGACAAATTTTGTATTTATTTCAAGTTATTCCACAGAGATTCTAAGAAAGCAACATATTTTCAAAAATCTGGTCACCTTTCTACCTCAATCCAACTCTATTAGGAAGCTTGCTTATGAGCATAAAAAAGATGAATCTTCTCACAACAGCAAAACCAACAACAATAATAATAGCTCATTGCGTTGTCGAGAAGTTCATTAAGCAACAACATGCACCTACACTTGTTGCTTAGCTCATGATGGCTAGGGACTGGTAGTTGGCTTCTATAAGCAGTAAGCGGTCTTATGCGATATCCTCCCTCTCCCCCTTTCCCTTCTACAAAATTTCCATTTTCGTCTCCACCCGCATACATAAAAAAACATATTTAGAGTACACCGAGTCAGTTTACTCGATGAGATTACTCGCAGCATGTTTACATTTGTTGTGTACTCCAAGAAGATAAATGAGTTTTCCATAGTGGTTCTGTAGCTGGAGTTTCTTCAGCGCAATGTGATGGTGGTTCCTTGGCTATCCACTCCATATAGTATAGGAATAGTTACATCATGTAGATGAGGAAAAAAAGAGGGTAACGTGTATCCAGAGTCAGACCGGACTATGATTTACAATCGTCGCTGATGCTCCGGTTTTATTTTGCTTTATGTTTTAGTCTTAATTTTTATTTTGTTTTCGAATCGACTGGTGGCCCCCATGTGGTGTTTATCGGGCAAACGATGTGACTTCCACTGGCTTCTTCTTGACCAAAGCTCTCAATGGACAAAAAACGATACTATACCCCATGCAGGCTGGAAGCTGGAGCGACTGCATCATCATCATCAACATCATCAGATTCAGAAGGCTCTTAAACTCGATGAGTGAAAGTTCATGTAATCGCTTAAGGTTTACAAGAGTGTGCCGCACAAACGTCCGACCGGGTGGTTGGTTGGGGTTGCCTGGAGCACCGTCTTTCGATGGATTCATGAAAATTAACTTTTTGTTCAATATAACTATACTGCGGGACAATTGAGCATATATTACAAGCTTGGCTAATAGCTTGAGCAGTTGTAATCGGAGAAGATGACAGTATTACCGTCTAGCAATGCAGCAGCAGCAAGGTAGAAGGTATATGAAATGATGCTCAGCAGTGGTGGTAAGGTAGCCGCTCCATAACAACAACGGTACCTTTTAACTTTTTAAACTTTTTTTTAATGAATAAATCACTTTTTTTGTTAAATGTTTTCCATCTTTGGCTGGACGGGACAGGAACTATAGTGTACTACATGTACCTGTAAAATGAGTGAGTTTTTGTTGTTGTTTTACTACAGTTTGCCAATAATTGACGATGATTGGTGTTTATTGAGAAAACGTTTATTTTTTTGTCTTAATGGTCTTAATGGATTTGATCTGATTGCCTTTCTTCTTTCTTTTGAAGTTTCATGTTGGGTTCATTATTTAGCTGGTGGAATAAACATTAATTAAGAAATAATTGGTCGTATTTTAGAAGACGTGACATTCCAATAAGCCTTTTAGATAGAATAATTATTGTTATTGTTGTGAAATACTACTTAATTGAATAGATATCCATTTATTTTGTTCTTAGAAGCACATAAAATACTTAAACATGTCCATTTTCTTAATGTTTTAGGACTGAACTATGGGGCTCAGAGGTCACGTTTTCTTAAAATATCATTCTCTTCTTAAATTAACTCTGATTACAAAAAGTTGTCAAAATATGTATATACAAATTCAAAGAATCAGTTAAAATGTGTGTAAGTCTTGAGCCCTTAGCTGATACTGCTCAAAGGTTATAATAAACGGTGATTTTTTAAAAGCTTGAGAACTTTAAAAAAAAAAACGCATAAAATTTGCAAAATTTCATCGATTCTTTATTTGAAACGTTAGATTGGTCCATGACATTTACTTTTTGAAGATAATTTTATTTAAATGTTGACCGCGGCTGCGTCTTAGGTGGTCCATTCGGAAAGTCCAATTTTGGGTAACTTTTTCGAGCATTTCGGCCGGAATAGCCCGAATTTCTTCGGAAATGTTGTCTTCCAAAGCTAGAATCGTTGCTGGCTTATTTGTGTTGACTTAAGACTTGACGTAGCCCCACAAAAAATAGTCTAAAGGCGTCAAATCGCATGATCTTGGTGGCCAACTTACCGGTCCATTCCTTGAGATGAATTGTTCTCCGAAGTTTTCCCGCAAAATGGCCATAGAATCGCGAGCTGTGTGGCATGTAGCGCCATCTTGTTGAAACCACATGTCAACCAAGTTCAGTTCTTCCATTTTTGGCAACAAAAAGTTTGTTAGCATTGAACGATAGCTATCGCCATTCACCGTAACGTTGCGTCCAACAGCATCTTTGAAAAAATACGGTCCAATGATTCCACCAGCGTACAAACCACACCAAACAGTGCATTTTTCGGGATGCATGGGCAGTTCTTGAACGGCTTCTGGTTGCTCTTCACTCCAAATGCGGCAATTTTGCTTATTTACGTAGCCATTCAACCAGAAATGAGCCTCATCGCTGAACAAAATTTGTCGATAAAAAAGCGGATTTTCTGCCAACTTTTCTAGGGCCCATTCACTGAAAATTCGACGTTGTGGCAGATCGTTCGGATTCAGTTCTTGCACGAGCTGTATTTTATACGGTTTTACATCAAGATCTTTGCGTAAAATCTTCCATGTGGTCGAATAACACAAACCCAATTGCTGCGAACGGCGACGAATCGACATTTCACGGTCTTCAGCAACACTCTCAGAAACAGACGCAATATTCTCTTCTGTACGCACTGTACGCATTCGTGTGGTTGGTTTAATGTCCAATAAAGTAAACTGAGTGCGAAACTTGGTCACAATCGCATTAATTGTTTGCTCACTTGGTCGATTATGTAGACCATAAATCGGACGTAAAGCGCGAAACACATTTCGAACCGAACACTGATTTTGGTAATAAAATTCAATGATTTGCAAGCGTTTCTCGTTAGTAAGTCTATTCATGATGAAATGTCAAAGCATACTGAGCATCTTTCTCTTTGACACCATGTCTGAAATCCCACGTGATCTGTCAAATACTAATGCATGCAAATCCTAACTTTAAAAAAAATCACCCTTTACAATTGAGTTACGACAAGAGTCAGCCTCTCTTAAAGAATTTTGTTTGTAGATACATACCAATTAAATTTGACACACATTATGCATTACAAGATCTTCATAAGTTATAAAGAAAGTTTAAAGAAAGTTGAAGCATTTATGACTAAACAGTTTTTTTTAAGAGAAAAAATCAAAGTGGTAATTGACAAATCTGTCGTTTGCACAAGGCGACCACGTCAAGTTTCTTAAATGTATTAAATAATTTAAAAACATTATCAGCATGCTTTTTGGTTGTTCTTAAAAACTTCTAATAAGCATTTTCAAAAAATCTGACATTTATGTTGTCCGGTTGAAAGTACAACAGCGTTTTAACTCCTCCTGGAGCATAGGGCAGTAACAAGCCCTTTCACCAATCCCGATTCAATGCAACTGACCTCAGCTGTGGCCACGATTGAATACCTTGAGACCGAGCCTCTTTCAAAACTGATGACCTCCAAGTTGTCTTTGTTCTTCCAACGCATCTATTACCCTGGCGATTTCATTGGACGGATTGTTTTGCTATATTGTCGTCCGGTTTCCTCAGTGTATGGCCTATCCAACGCCCTTTTCGTTGCATGATGGCTACGTCCAATTTTTTCTGTCCGGTCCTATTCCACAGCTCAACGTTAGAAAGATTTGCGGCCACCGGATCTTCAAAATAGAGCGCAGACAACGGTTAACAAAAGCGTGTAGTCTCCTCGAGATGTCGGCAGAGCATTTCCATGTTTCAGAAGCATAAAACAGCACTGATTTGACGTTGGATTCGAAAAGTTGAAAAACTTGGTGCGTAGCGATAATTTGATTGAGTTCCACACAGGAGAAAGGCTTCCAAATGCACTACTGGCTTTGTTTATTTTACTGTTAACATTTAGGTCCGTTCCGACATCGAGAGCTATAAAACTTCCAAGATAACTAAACTGGTCAATCTCCTCTATGGCCCCCTTGCCTTACAATAACTTGTGTGCTTTGGCCCGTGGTCATTACTTTGGTCTTATTTGTTTTAATCCATAAGCCAGATACCTCTCCATTCAATTGCAGCGGATGAAACATCTGATTTAATCCTACCGTGTTGTTTGCCATGAGACATTTATCGTCAGCCTAATCTATTCTTGTTAAACAGACTCTATTGGATACCGTGTATTTCATTTGTACCCACCGTGGCAGTCAACACATTGTCAATCGTCAGCAAAAACAGAATTGGTGTCAAGACATCTATTGTCTTACTCCTTGACGCACATCGAAGAAGTCGGAAAGCTGTCCATTGTGCAACACAAAACACCTTGCGTTGTTGTACGGTTCTTTAATAACAGCGACAATTTTCTCAGGGATTCCTCGCGCAATAAGCGATCTCCAGATGCATTCACGATTGACCCGATCAAACGCCTTCTCAAAATCACAAATCAACAAACATTAGGTACAGCGGTGATTGTTCGAGTATGAGGTTTTGATGTGGTCGACACACGATCGGCTACTGCGAAACCCCGCTTGATGCCTATTGAGGTTAGATTCGATCCTGGACTTAATCATCTCGAGAATAATAGTTGCCATTAACTTCGGAAAAACGGACAGAACTGTGACACCGCGCCAGCTATTACAGTTTTTGAGGTTTCCTTTCTTTGACTCTTTGGTAACTTTACAATAACTCCATCCTTCCTGTCCCTTGGGTAAGTTTCACTCTCCCAGACAGCCTGCACGAGTTTAAGCAAAACACGGGAAGCTGCTTTAGGTTCTGCTTTTAGGAATTTTGCGGGAATACCATCAAGTCCAGATGCTTTCTTTTTCTTTAGAAGATGTATCGCATTACATATCTCTGCACTTGTTGGGAGACTGGTGTCAATACCCCTAGAAGATCTGCGCTTCAATTTTGAATTCAATTCTGCATTGTGGTCATCATTTAGCAGCCCACAAAAGTGCTCCTTTCATCTTTTTAGCTGATCTTCTATAGTCACTAAAAAGTTGCCGTTCAAATCTGACGAAATTACGATGAACATTAGGGTCATTTAAAACGCTTGTGTTAAATCTTGGTCTTCTTGCTATACCCTCTGAGCGATGCTGTACAGCAGCTGTTTGTAAGCAAAGCATACCCATTAGCAAGTGATGGTTCGTACCTTTCTTTCGTTACGAACATCGCACAGTGACTTCCTCCCTTTCTGTTGTATAATGAAGTGATCGATTTGATTTTTGGTTCGACCATCAAAAGATTCCCAGGTGATTTTGTGGCAGGTCTTGTGCGAAAATGAAGAACCCCCGATCACAAGTTGACGAGCGTTGAAGAAGTCGATAAGCATATGACCATTTTCGTTACGTTGACCTAACTTATGATTACACATAACTCCTTCGAGGCCTGCGTTAATAGAACCAATTTTGGCATTTAAGTCCCCCATAATGGTAATGATATCGCCCCCTGGAACATCGTGGTACACCGAATTCAGATGAGTATAAAAAAAGATATTTTTCTCCGCGAAGCCTCATTCGTTGGAGCGTAGCATTGAAAAATAGTGACTTTTCTGATTTTTGAGCTAAACCTCGCCGTCATAATCCTCGCCAAATTTGGTTTGCAGGATATAAGACTCTTGGTAGCTTCTTTAGTCAACATGATGCCCACACCGTTGAGTCTTGGACCTCTGTCTACCTCCTCTTCGCCATTAGTACAACATTGTCGTTTGGCCCGATTCTGCAGTATATTCAGCTCTTCCTCTCCGCTTTGTTTCTCTCACTCCGAGAATGCTGATGTTATGCTGAAGCATTACACGCTCTACCTGGTGCGTACAGGGAACGAACGATCCATGCTCCAATTTTCTTTCGTGTCTTGTAGCGAAAAATCTGATGTGATAAAAAAATTATAATTTCGTGTTCGAATTCGGGGCAACTTATTCCCTTTAAAAACCATTGACGAATAGAAAAAATCTTCTCCTGTATTTTCGACCTGCTGTTCAAGAAGATTCGACAAACCAACAGTTGTTGTCGATCAAATGAGCTTTTTTTTTAAATTCCTGAAATGAAATCTGAAAAATTATTCACTTGACACTTAAGGTTGAAAAACAAAGCACAAAGTAATTTCGTCTCGGATGTGACAAATTTATTCTATCACAAATTCCGAAAATCCTTCCTAAAAAACACGTATGGCGTATGGCACTATTGCTGCAAGAAGTTTTCCCATTGACTCAATTATGTTTATATTCTTTGAAAGATTGGCACTCCAATCTGCTGGCGATGGTGTGCAGAAAGTGCAAATGGTAATGGCAGTGATGGCGGCAATACGTCAAATTAGAATTTCCAATAAGTTGGTATTTGATGCGGTGGATATGCCAATGCTCTAGCTGGCGCAGATACAGCGGTTTCATATTGGAACAACTACCTTTAGTTCCGCTCTTATTCACTGATTATACACCAAACAACCATGACTCCCTCGAAGTCCTCCTTACTTCCCTTTACATGCAAATATGCATCTATATAGATAGATACAATAGACAGACGCGTCCAATGCTGGCATCGGCCGATTTACAATCGACATACCAGGAATCTAATAACTTCCTGCCCGTTAAACCAGACACCCATCAGAATACCAACACGACACTGAGGTAGGTGGTGTTATTCCCATGGCGCATAAATATGGAGGATTGGAGGCATTGCAAAGTGTAACCCAAAGTCATAGTGCTTTTCCTATCGTCACCATGGCCGCCATCGTTGCTTTGCTGTTGTGCAGAAAAACAAAAATCTAGTCAGAGATGTGCAGGAGGCGATAAAAAATGCATCCCTGGTGTGTGTCCGGAGACCGGATATTTGCGTTTTGGAATGCTTAGCCTTAGCAGTGTTGAGATAAAAAACATAAAAATCCCAACTCACAAGACATCCGATAGGATTATCTTCAGGCATTAGGGGGAGTTAAGGAGTACCCTATAGGTTGCACTATAGCCTTTTCTATATTATACAACTGCTGCACAAGGACATCGCACCCGCTTCGTTGCGCCGCGAATTGGAATTAAAAAATATATAAGTATCTATGTGCAATATGCAGTTCAGTGCATACACAGATGGAAAAATCCATCCAATCGATTTTAATCTAATTGGAATTTCAAATTTGCTGTAAGCGATACTAACCAGCCAGCCCCAGACAGCAGACCGCCCCTCACACTATACTGTGTACTGAGCTTAGTAAAACCTAAACTGCGATTGTCCCTTTCCTAGTCCCTATTATATTGACACTTTGATGGCGGACACCCAGCCAGGGCTAGAGATGGTAGTGCACTGCTTCCTGACCTAGAGGGGGTGGAGGAGTGTTTGTTGTTACTGGGTTGGCTTTATAACGTTATTCTTTCTCCTTAATTGATCGATTCTAATCCGATGGAGATATGAAATTACAATATTGGAATATTGGGAGTCATTGCGCTGTGCTGCGTCTCTGTTTTGTCTTTGTTTAAGTTTCTAGCTAAATTGATGAAATTGATCAGCGGTATTATTGGGTTACACCTCTGGCTTCATTATTTATTCACTGTATATTGTGTTGACTTTTTTTATAGCTGCTGTTGCTGCTGATGGAGCTCAGAGCGGACTATAGCAGCGAGTAGAGCAGACAAAAATTAAATTGATTTATTGACACCTCTAATTGGTGGGTAGATTGATGGAATATGGAAATAAGGACTAAGAAGAGAATTCAAGACTGTCGAATATGAATAAGAGTTGTTGATTTGTTAAAGGAAGTTTAATTAAAAGGATAATATATCTAAAAATCCTTACATAACACAATGAATACAAAGCATTAATGGAATAGTGCTTCAAGGCTAATATTTAAATGTTAGACTCATTAAATACACCTAAAATGTCCTTGATCTTCACATACTTATCGAAGCAATTTTTATAAAAACAGTCTCTTTTTCTGACAGAGTTGAAATAAAAATAAATTAAAAAAGTAAAAATGTCATAATACAGAACTCTTATTTTTTAAATTTAATTTCGTTTGAAACTAATTCTTTTTTGATTAAAAATAGTTTGACAAACAGGTGTCATTTCTAAATTAGAATTTCAATCTCATGATTTATTCCCACGTGTGATTTCCAAAACAGAAACATAGTTATATTTTATAACTTTGATTGAAATAGTAAGTTCTTTACTTTTCCATACGAGTCTGAGACCAACGCATACACTCATGATATATTATGTTAATAGTTTCAGAATCACTTTAAGAGATTAAGAAACATAATTTAAAAATCTTATTTTATTTTAAACCCAAAAGAAAAAAATATTGAGAAGAGTTATTAACTTCCAATAGGAATGAGTCCGATTTGTCGACTTGAAATTTTTGAAATTTTGAATTTTGATTTTTATAAAAAAAATGCTGAATACCGAAAACCGAAAACGGAAAACAACATATTCTGTGCAATAAAAAAGTTTGAAGAGAATATTTTTAATTTTGAAAAGCTATTTGAGTCGAAAGTAAATTTTTACCAATTTGTATTTGTTTTTTTGTTAGGTTTTTATTTTTTTTGTAAAAAAAAACTGTATATTTGATTTTGGTAAAAAAAAATTAAGGAATGTTGACAACAGTATTTCTTATAACAAAAAATTTGCTGGAAACTAAAATTTCAAATTATTGCAAAGATATTTGAGTCGAAAACCAATTTTTACCAATTTTTTTTGAAATTTCTCTTAAGTTTTTACTTTTTGTAAGAAAACTGCTATATTAAAAAAAACCACAAACGCAATTTTCCTGAGAGCCATTTCGCATCTTTCTGCCTTATTATCTGTATAACAAAATGTATTCTAAGTCGATTTCTTTTTTGGTTCTTGAGCTGTGGACGACGAAAAAAAAGTAGCGAACGTACGGACGTATGGACGTACAAACGTACGTACTCAAGCACGCACAGACATCCTTCTAAAAATCTTTTATTACGGCTCTAGGGACCTTGAAACATCGAGAAATGGCAAAATTGTCCACTTGACGAATCGGACCCATCACAATAACTTAATATGGGAAGTTAATAAATTTTGTTATACGGATAATAATGCAGAAAAGTGCAAAAAGGGCTTTTAAGAATATTGTCTAAGTATTGTTTTTACCACAGTAGTTTGAAAAATTAATAATTAAATATTTCACGAACCAATAACGCTATTGATTTAAATTAAATTTTATATTATATATTGTAACGTAATGCCAAACCAGTATCTTTTTGGAAAAAATCTAATTAACAAGCAGATTTTTATAAATCAAAAAAACTGGAAAAAATTGGAAGAACAAAAAGTGATTTCAACTCCAAAACCATTTTTTGCAACGAGGAATGACGTTTTTGATATCAGGTAAAATTTGTACATACATCAAATTGACAGTTTTTTATATAAGAAAATAAAGACATAAAAAAGCATTACTCAAAAAATTGAATTTTGACTCAAATATCTTTTCAAAAACTTAAGATTATGGCTTATAATTTAATTAATTTTATAAGAAATATTGTTTTCACCATTCGGAAAAAATTTGAGCAAAATGGGATTGACAGTTTTGTTTACAAAAAATAAAAATTTAAAAAAATAATACTTTTACTTATTAAAAATTTACTTTCGACTCAAATATCTTTTGAAAAATTAAAAATTTTGTCTTCAATTTTTTTTATTTCACAAGAAATATTGTTTTTGATATTTATTAGTTTTTTTTTATAAAAACATAACAATGCATATTTTAGAAAAAAAAAAATAAAATCTACAAAGTATAGTCACAATTTTAACACAACACGAAAACCTTCAAACTCTTAAACAAGACAAATCTACGGACTTGATTGGAATTTATCATTGTGGGTCGCATCATAGTCTCTTTTTTTAATACCTGACTAGTATCGTATTTTTAAACTCCGTTAAAAGCCTCTGACTCAATGTTAATTGGTTCTTTTATATGACCGCTTTATATTTCCACATTAAAAAAGTTTGCTTCATCCTTATTAAACTTTTTTCAGCTCTGTTTCGTCTTTCAATTTCTCAATCTTTCTTCCCAAATCATTGGATTCTTTAATATTTCCTGTTCATAAAAAAAGAACAAAAATGATTTTATGAACTACAGGCCCTTATCCAAGCTTTTTTCAATTCATAACTAATATTACTGAAAATGTGTCCAAAACTCTGAACGAATTAAAGAAATAAAATAAAGTTGACGAAAATTAGTCAATAAATTATTTGTCTTAAGCTTAAAGCCCTTGATTGCCAACTATTTTTTATTTCATGACTTAGAGAACAAGAGAACCATCAATATTGAAACAGGAATTTCTCAAGGGAGCCACTTTGGTCCTTTGTTATTTGTCTTTACTAACAGCGACATTGATATAATTCAACTTTCTCTTTTTACGGTTATGACCTGAAACAAAGGTCATTTGTTCTGCATCAAAATTTGGTTTATTGCAAAATGATCTTGATCTTTTAAGAGTTCGTGCGACAAACGTTTTTTAGAACTCAATGTTGCTTAATGCCAACTCCTAACATTTACCCGTAAGTGATCATTTATTCCTTTCAGAACTTATTGCTTGTCTGTTTTATTCGCCGCTTAGGATTTGTTTGCAACACTCAGTTAAATTTTCGAAAACATTTTTTTTTGTCAAATTGAAAATTTTGATATTTTTCGACGTTTCAAGGTCCCTAGAGTCGAAATAAAAGATTTTTAGAAAAATGTCTGTGTGTGCGTGTATATACGTTCTAACGTTCGCGACGTTTTTTTGTCGTCCATAGCTCAAGAACCAGAAGAGATATCGATTTCAAATAAATTTTGTTGTACAGATAATAAGGTAGAAAGATGCAGAAAGGGCTCCCAAGAAAATTGCGTGGGTGGTTTTTTTAGCATAGCAGTTTGAAAAAAAGGTGAAAATTTTGTTTAACACTAAATATCTTACGAACCAAAAACGCTATAGACTTGAATTAAATTTTTATAATAAACTGTAAAGTGATTCCAAACAAGTATATTTTTTGGAAAAATTGCTTTTAACGGGTTTTTTAAAACTGAAAAAAATGTGTCACCTCCAAAATTTTAAGACTTAATTATAAATTTCATCTCTAAAACAATTTTTTGCAACGAAGAATAATGTTTTTGACTTTTGATAAAATTTTGAGGAAAATGGAATTGAAAGTTTTTTTATAAAAAATAAAAATCTAAAAAAATATTAAAAAAAGTTGCTAAAAATTGATTTTCCACTCAAATATCTTTTCAAGAATTTGAAATATTGGCTTCAAACTAATTTTATCTTATAAGAAATATTGTTTGTAACATTCGATAAAATTTTGAAAAAAAAATCGAATTGACAGTTTTTTTTTTACAAAAAATAAAACTCTAAAAAAAAATAAATTCTAAAACTTGATAAAAATTTATTTTCGACTCAAATAGCTTTTCAAAAATTAAAATTATTGGCTTCGAACTTATGTTTTTTCATAAAAAAAATTGTTTTCGATATTCAGTAATTTTTATATAAAAATCCAACAGTCCATTTTTTCATAAAAAATAAAATCTACAAAAAACAGTACAAATTTGCTAAAAATTGATACGAGTACATGTAAAACAACTTTTAAGCAAGACAAACAGACGGGATGGGAAGTTATCAGTGTGGGTCACATCCCAGCCTCTTTTTTTTTATCAAATCCAACTTATCACTTAGCTTATTAAACGTTAGTCTAAAGAATTATTGAACCCCTATGTCAATACATCCTTTACACCTGCATTGCTTGACATCTTCTTGAATACGCTAGCCAAGTCTGGTCTCCCCATAATCTCATCCTTAGAGAATTCAATCCGTGGGTGATTATCTATTATCTTAACAGCTTATGAAGATCGTTTATAACTTCTTAATCTGCAATCACCAGCTTTAGCAGGGACCA
Source organism: Eupeodes corollae (assembly GCF_945859685.1). Taxonomy (NCBI): domain Eukaryota; kingdom Metazoa; phylum Arthropoda; class Insecta; order Diptera; family Syrphidae; genus Eupeodes; species Eupeodes corollae. The sequence continues at coordinate 256,681,976 of NC_079147.1, forward strand.
TGGATTCACCAATTCTGCAAGAAAGGATTCATTTTTATTCTAACGCCAGACAGACCCTCTCTTTAGCAATCCTCATCACCATCAAAATTATGGAATTTTGATCCTATCACAAGAATTCTGCTCAAAGCTAGGGCCTAGTCTCGAATCTCAACCATTAATGTGTGCGAGTACTGCTGTCAGGAATATAGGGGACCTACAATTTTAAGCCGAATCCGAACGGACAATTTGAGGAAGCACTTTTATTTACTTTCAGTACCCCTGAAATAAAATTTAGCTTAGGGATTGAGCCAAAGATCTCTGGTATGAGTCCAAAGCAATAACCATCATATCACGGGTGCTACGACTTCCATATCGGTAATTCCTTAAAACAACTACAACTCGTTCAATTTTGTTTGTCTTTTTTTATTTGTTCAAATTTTAATTATAATATAAAACGAAACAAAATAAACAAAAATTCATTCGTATTCTATCGGAACAATAGGGCGTATACGCACTCTTTTTTATAAATTTGTTGAGTTTTCAAAAAAATGTTGCTATCTAATTTTAATTTTTTAGTTTCTGAAACTTTTAGCTAACTTGCCTTTAGTTATATTTGTCTATTTTATTTAAGGCTAAGAGCAACTGAAATGTTTTCATAGAAGAAATAGAAAAATACTGTATATAGAACTTAAACAAAATAATACTAAATACCATGATTTGCATTATTTGGAGCATAGAATTGTTTGTTGAATATTTTAACTGAATATTTCGTTTTTAGTTTTCTTGACCCATAAAATAAATTCCGAAAGACTTCTAAGTTTGTAAATCAAATAAATTTAACTATAGTTTTTACCATCATAAATTCGTGAAATGTTTAGTGGCAGGTAACTTTTTTTAAGTTGCTTTAGTTAAAAAATTTTTCAATGAATTTCCTTGCCTTTCTTGGTGGTACTCTTTATCTTTAAAACTTATTTTTACAAAATGTATGTGGTAAAGAAGTTATTCCGAAATGCGATTCTTATTCTAATGGCCTTAAAATGTGGAGTAATGCCAACATTTTCAATTTTCAAAATGATACCTTTTACAATAGCTTCGAAAATTAATTCATTTAAGGAGACGTATTTTATTCATCCAATAAATAATGACTGTTTAAATTTTAAAATCTCATTTTCAAACAAAATTAACAGAACTTTATTATTAAAATTATTTAACAAGTTTTTTTGCATGCATTACAATTGTAAATCCAATTTTTAATAGAAATTATTCAAATATATTGAACCTTTTTTTATTTTATAATCAATTTCTATAGTCAAATTCTTGTTCCATACCACATTTTTTTTTAAATATAAGCAATATAATATATAATAAGAATATTCGTCTTAGTCTATTTCAACTCGATATATACTTAAAATATTTTATGAGCCGTTTCTAACTAATTTTGTATTAATTCTTTTTTGCAGCTGTTACCTACTCCACTCTTCGTTCCAGATATCAAAACATTTGTAAACATCTATAATAGCCCAACAGTAACCGTCAAAGGTTATGTTTTACTTTTTATTGTAAACATGACCTTCAACACACTGTAAAACACTAAATAACTTTCAACTTTATCTCAACTTGCCATCAAAACTCCACACACCGGCTTCAATAAATATAATTAGGTACTAAAGAACAAAAACAAATTTCCATAATTATTACCTACCCCGTCATTAATTTAGTTTTTCGCCATACCTGTCTATTCATATAGTGTTGCAACTGTATATCTACAAAGATACATCAGACCTTCATGTCATGTCGTCTATATCTCACCTTTTCAATTGTGGTGTTACAGAATAACAAAAATTACGTGTTTTCTCTCTAGTGGTGGCGTGGCAGCAGCGGAGGCAACAGAGGTGTAGGTTTACGTAACTTCAACTGCCTCAACATGTTTTAATTACTCGATTTATTTATGCATAGTTACCCTCTCTTGTTATTTTCCTCCTCAAAATGATGAGAACTGCTTCTGCTGCTGCTGCTGGAAACATCGACATCAGCACACACTATCAAAAGTGGGAAAGGACAAATTATAAATTCATTCTTTATAGCTCAAAACCTACCTGCTACCATGCGAAAAGGGAGTCCTGAAATGAATCGTACCTGCTATTAAAAAAAAAAGGAAAATTAAAACCAAGTAGACAAAGATCATAATGTTTTCTGGCTGAGTTAGCATCATTTCAGCATGAACTCAGGAACAACGCCGATTCATCAGAAAATATTAATTACGCCTGCAATGTAGAGCTACTCAAATAGGGCTTCCATAAAGTTTATAATACAAATGCAAATAAAACCAAAACATCAAGGTTAAATAATCCTCCGGGATAGGTGAGATTGTAGACACGGTGTTGCCATTAGAGACTTATTTGAGCCACCCATCAAATATTTGCGTATGTTGAATTGAAGTAAGGACTTGATGCTCTTAACCCTTTTTTATTATTTTAATTTCAGACAACTCTAACGTAACCCTCCTGGCAACAGTTTCTACTCATTACCAACAATATTGTAGGATTGGTAAATAGTTTTTTTCCAAGTCGTATGAAAAAGGATATAGATCATCATAATTTCGTATTTGGGCTCAAATGATGGGAACGAATATAAATTTTTGTAATAATCCTCAAGCATTTGCATTGGCAATCGTGTATCTTTATAAGCATTACAGGATTAAATAGTTTGCACTTTCAGAGAACGCGATGGAAATCCCGAATCTCAAAACCTGTACCTGGAATGAACGAACGGGTATGTGTCCCCAAACGAAAAACCTCTGACATTTTACTAATTAATGCTTCACCTTGGTGCAAGCTTATGCTTTTTGGTCAACAAAGTGAGATAGCAGATTTTCGAAAATGACCCAACATTTTACCAAAATTTGCTACGGCAAAAGTGATAGTATATGAATAATCTGTGTGTAAAGGTCGGACAGTGCAACAAGGGAACCCGATGAAGGCGATTCCGGAAAACCTGGAAGGTATATATGATCTGAAAATGCATGTTGTTAGCTACAAGGGATTTATTTAGTTACGCACCGAAAGAAAATGTGCAAATAGGAAAATATTGAACAGCAGCAAAAATGGCGCTGGAGAGGAGCATAGCAAAATCGTAAATAGTGTAAAAGGCGCAGTTTCCTGTTGGGCTAACGAATATAACGATACAAATATGTGAACATTTAGCAGAAAGCAGCACCAGCCTTAGCGTGGGTTTTTCTGCGTGTGAGGTTATATCTAGGAGCACAGTCAGTGTAAAAGAGTGGTGAAAGATTACCTAGGCCCTTAGGTGAGAAGATATAGACAGAGGTATACCTTGATACCACCTTAATCCATTCAGCTTTCACCATCATCAGTGATAGAGGAGAACCTTTTTCTGATTCACTTCATTTTGCAAGGTACTATTATTTACGTTTTCCGTGCTTAGGACAAATAAGTAGAGGTTAAGTGTCCTTGTTAGGTATCGCATTATACGCCATGTTAAAGCATGTTAGATAATTTTAGCAACAAACTGAGTTCTACAGCTATCAGCAATCCATTAAAAGAATTTTAGTCGATCATTTTATTGGCCAAAACACAAAAAATTAATAAATATTGATATTAATACTTTGTCAATATATTTGAAGAATAGCGCACTACTCGTACATTTTTTAGAAAAATCGAAATAACAGATCTTAATATACATATGTAAATAATGTGTCACAATGTTTGTCCCCAATGGACTTCCACACTACTAAACCGATTTTAATCAAATTTGTACATCGTGTTCAGTTTGTTCCAACTTGAAAGATAGGATAGTTTACATCTCAATTTATGACCCCAATATTATTTTATTGAAAATTCAGAAACTGTCAAAACTATCTGCATTTTTCCGGATGTACAGAGTTATTATTAGGGCTATATTTTGTCAAAGAAAAAATGACAACAATTTAATGTAAAAAAAAAAGTTAGCAACAGCAACGAGTGCCGGGTCAGCTAGTCTTTTATAAAAAAAGAGGCTGGGAAGTGTAACATTTTTATAACGTTTTTATTTCTTGCGTAAACAAATACAAATTGGATGAATGAAATTAATTTGAAGTCATATTTTTCTCTTGTTTACGAGATATCGAGAACCAAACATCAATTTTTACAAAATTTGCGTACTATTTTTTGGCGGTTTTTATTTTTTTGTATTAAAAAACGGACTGTTGGGTTTTAATAAAACTTTATTAAATGTCGAAAACAATGTTTTCTGTGAAATTAAATAAGTATGAAGCCAACATTTTTAATTTTTGAAAAGATATTTAAGTCGAAAGTAAATTTTTAACAACTTTTAGTAACGTTTTTTTTTAGGGTATTATTTTTGGTAAAAAAAACTGTCAATTCGATTATTATCAATTACCAGATATGTGAAACGTTATTATTTGTTGCATAATTTTATTTTGGAGACAAAATTTCTTTTTTTCTCTATGTAAAATATTCGAGGTGACAATATTTTTTGTTTTTAGTTTCTTTTTAATTAATAAAAAAAAAGTTAATTGGATTTTTTTTCAAACAAAAATATATTATAGAATTTAATTCAAGTGTCTAGAGTAAGTGGCTCATGAGATATTTTGGGTTAACCAAAATTTTCAACTTTTTTAACTTATTGTAATGGGTCGAATTTGTCAAATTGAAAATGTTGACATTTCTCGACGTTTCAAGGTCCCTAGAGTCCAAATAAAAGATTTTTAGAAAGATGTCTGTGCGTGCGTGTTTACGTACAACCGTACGTTCGTGGCGTTTTTTTCGTCGTCCATAGCTCAAGAACCAGAAGAGATATCGATTTCAAATAAATTTTGTTATACAGATAATAAGGCAGAAAGATACAGAATGGGCTCTCAAGAAAATATCGTCTATGGTTTTTTTACTATAGCAGTTTGAAAAAAAGGTTAAACATTTTGGTTAACCCTAAATATCTTACGAACCAAAAAATTGAATTAAATTTTATATGATATAATGTAACGTGATATCTAAAATTTTGCGACTAAAATATGATTTCATCTCAAAAACAGTTTTGAGCAACGAAGAATAATGTTTTTGACATTTGACAAAATTTTGAGAAAAATCGAATGAAGAGTTTTTTTTATAAAAAATAAAAATCTGAAAAAAAAACATTACTCAAAGTTGGTAAAATTTAATATCGATTCAAATATCTTTTTAAAATTTCGAAATTTAGGCTTCAAAAAAAACGAATTGAGAAAAATCGAAGATACAGTTTTTTTTACAAAAAATAAAAACCTGCAAAAAAATGCATAAAAGTTGGTAAAAATCGATTTCGACTCAAATATATTTTCATACATTTGAAATATTAGCTTCAAAATAAATTTATTTTATAAGAAATATTGTTTTCAACATTCGGTATAATTTTGAAAAAAATCGATTTGACAGTTTTTTTACGAAATATAAAACTCTAAAAAAAAACAATAGACAATCTTTTAAGCAAGACAAATCGACAGACGGGATGGGAAGTTATCAGTGTGGGTCGCATCCCAGCCTCTTTTTTAAATTGCTATGGCTCAATTTATTGAGAGTCCCTTGAGCATCTTTCTGCATTATCTATTATCTGTATAACAAAATTTATGAACTTCCCATATAAAATTATTGTAATGGGTACGATGCTTTAAATTGAAAATTTTGATATTTCTCGACGTTTCAATGTCGCTAGAGTCAAAATCGCTGGGCCCCGTATAGAGCACATTTAAATGCTCCGGCCCGGTAAGTCTTCGAATCCACACCCACAGGACAGCGTAGTAGAGGAAGACCGCGGGTCAGGTCTCGCGCACAAACGGAAAGTGACCTCACAAAACTTGAAGCTCGAAACTGAAGTCAACTAGCTAGGGACCGAGCTAGATGGAGAAGTTTGTTGGGTGAGGCCCTAGTTCACACAGGACTGTAGCGCCACTTTAAGTAAATAAGTGAGAGTCGAAATAAAAGATTTTTTTGTGTGTGTTAGTACGTATGTACGTTCGTTCATTTTCGACATTTTCGTCGTCCATAGCTAAACAGCCAGAAGAAATATGGACTTCAAAAAAGTGTTGCTATATAGATAATAATGCAGACAGATGCAGAAAGGACTCTCAAAAAAATTGCGTGAGTGTTTTTTTTACCATCTCAAAAGTCTGACGAACAAAAAATGATGGTTAAGCAAGACAAATCGACAGACGGGATGGAAGGTTATCAGTGTAGGTCACATTCCAACCTCTCTTTTTTAAGTCGATATCTCTACTATCTTTTGAGCTTTGAATGACGAAAAAACAGTACAGACTTACGGCCGTACGTGTGCACACACGCACACTATTCTCTCTACAAATTTTTTATTTCGATATAGGTACCTTGAAATAGCGAGAAATGTCAAGATTTTCAATTCGACAAATTGAACCGATTACATTAACTTCCTATGGGAAGAATAATTTTTTAGCATATAAAGGTATTGATTTCAAAATTCGTATTTCATACACTATAAAATATTGCTGTTAAGTTTGAATTTTTCTTACAAGAAATAAAAATCTTAAAATATGTATTCAAAAATGTGAGAAAATGCATTTTCGACTAAAAAATCACGAAATAGATATTAAAATTGTATTTATTTTATTTTATTTAATTGCAAAATATTTTTGTAAACTTTCAGTTTATTTTTTGAAAAAGTTGCTGATAGACATTTTGCTATCTGTCAAAGTGGTTCTCCCCAAAAACTAAGAAAAAGTCGGTATTTTCAAAAAGAAATTCAAAAAGTGCTTCTGAAAAATCAAATAAAAACAATATTTACGTCCTAGAATTGAAATATCTCTTAGTCAAAGCATTTAAGATACTAAAATCAAAATTTAAAGATCCGCCAGATATAACCCTATTTGTGAACAAAATAGGACGTGATAAAACTTCCCCTATTCATTTCAATAATGCAAAAATTTGACCATCTAAAGTTCTAGTGGAAATGTCAGGAATCAGTGAAGACCAAATGAAGGAAATCTTAGGGGAAAACAATTAAAAGCTTGCCTACTTGCTGCCCTAAAAACAAAACAAGACGAGTTATCTGCAAAAGTTGTCTTCTCGAAAAATCAGAATAAGATACTCGAGACCAAATTCACCGTTTCATGCAAAAAATACAACGTTGTTGTACATTTGCCTACTGATCTTCACATCGACCCAGTTGAAAAAGATAAAACCTTAAGCGCTGGACTACACGACAAAAATAAAAACAACACTGAAACTGAATCCACGCACAGAGTAAACCACCAAAACGCAACCACTGCAGTAATTGTTGTCAAATTGAAGTCCCGAGCAACAACTTTAAATGTTTTACTTACTTTAACCCTTATCAAAAACGATATTCTCCGCAGTAAAACAAATATTCTGAAGTTTTTGGGTTTTGAGAACCGTCTCTTGATTTTTTTACATCCATACTTATTTTGAATGACGTCATGATGTGTAAGAAGATATCACTACTAATATTTTAAAACTCCTTTTAAAAAAATAAAAATGTTTTTGACTCATGACAACATGTAAACATTTTGAACTCCAGATTCTAGAAAAGTCGAAAAAGAGTTTTCTTTAATTTTGTCCTCCTGCCTATCTTCGCTCCTACATCACTAACTGTTGAGTCAATTGTGTTTAAACTTAGAAATAAATTTTTAAGCAGATTCAAGTTTGACGCTTTTTGTGTCAAAAATTGAAAATTCGAATTTTCTCAAAAACGGACCAAATAATTTTAATGAAATGCTTCCTAAAAGGTAGGCTTCTTTCAATATACAAAATAAATTCAAATTTTTCTAAACAAAAGATTTGGTTAACTACATATATGAAATAATTTTCTTCAATAAAAATATATATCGATTACCAGTTTCCTTCAGCTTATATCGTTTTAAAGTTCGTTTACCGCACCTAAACCTTTAGCTCCTTGATACATTTTATTTTGTTACTGTGTTGGTCAAAGTCAAGACGCAAAATTTACCAAGTTTTGGTATAATTCTCGACCTAATATCCTTCTACACAATCTTTTGGAATATACTGATATTCTATGAAAATCTGGCATTCCGTAGAAATTTCATTGAAACAGTGGAATCAAAAATAGTCATTGGAAGAACAAAACATCCATTTTGAAAAAACGATTGTATATATTTTCCAGTTGTATTGAACGCTATTTAAGATCATAAAGGTTTGACGAAACAAATTGAGTTATTGACTAACAACTTTAGCAGATCAGCTGTCAAAATTCGAAAATGTTCTAGAATGATAAATATTCTTTTGGTTCTTTAAAATTAAATCTACAGAATACAAAATAAAACTATTCAAACCCTTGTCTTACTAATTGCAAAGTTCTATTTTACCAACTCTAAACAAGTAAGATTGAACTGAAATCAAAAAAATTAACATTGACAAGCTTCCCGTCTGCAATCTAATGTTCTACCAAATGGGCTATTGACCATTTAACGATCATTCATTAAGCTTACTACCATAACAATGCTAATAGATTGTTAAGAATTTAATTTTGTTTAAATAAATTATTCATTAAATAAAAACAACTTGAGTGAAGGGATTTTGTTAAATATTTCTTTTCGTAAAGTAAAACAACAAGAACAACAAAAATTAAAACATTGAACAACAACAAAACCGACACCTTTCGACAACTTATAGAAAATTTAACATAAATTAGTCAGCAAAATTATTCTATGTGCCTTGAGTGGTTTCAAATATAATGGCGGCAACAACAACACTATGCGACGAACGACGACGACGACGCGGTGGAACATTGATGGCAGCAGCGCATGGTGACGATGGTGGCGGTGGTGGTAGCGGCTGCAGCGGCAATGTGTTGTTGCATGTGGCAGTGCCACAGCCTAAACGCTACCCTACACGTAATAAATGTTAAACAGCCTGAACGATCATGATTAACATTATGAAACGCGATCGGAACAACTTTTTGGTCCCGCTCCCGTCCGGCCCGTCCCGTGTCGTCGCTTTGTCGTCGTTTCGTAGTTCGTCTATAAAGAGTTCTGCTCGAGACTCAAGACTTGGGATTCTCGGTATTGCTGTTGGTATTGCTGGGTTGTACCTCCGAAGTCATCGCATCGCCTTCACCATACCATCTTGCTGGGGTCTTCGGTGTGGCGCAACATGAGTATTTGGCCGCCTCTCGATGCTTTAATTACATAAATAATCTGCAACTCTTGCCATGTGGATTTATTGGATTTTTATTCGATTTACTTTAAATGTAACACATCCCAGATCCAAGCCATCGTCGTCGTCGCTCGGCCATCGGTTGTTGGCTGACGGAGAGCGGATGCGGGAGCAGGCTTAAGGATGAAACGGCAGGGACGTTTTAAAGGTAGGTACCTTCCTATAAAGCTGCACCTATATTGGATCACAGCATGATTTAGCCTTGTTTTGGCCACGATTTTTGTTCGCCGTTATTGCGCTATTAGATGCTGTAAGTGAACGAGTGATAAATGGTACCAGGGAGAGAGGGCAGGGTTTTGAACATTGGAATAGAGCGAAGACGACGGTGACGGTGATGGTGACGTTTGGTGGCGGCATCATCATCGTCATAGTCGGTCGGCCGAAGTCTTGTATTGGACAGGAAAATTGTGGCTAAAAGAGACATGGACACGGACAAGGTGGTCCAGAAGGAAATCGTATCTTTTAGCCAAACCGAAAAAGACCGTAGTTGACAAACGAACATGATGCAGTTGGATCAAATTTAAGTTTATTAGATAATCAGTATCAGATCGAAATTATGCTCGGGCAGAAGTGATATGTCCAAGTCCCCAGGTGGTGTGGTGCGGTGGTTTCATCCAAATAACAAGCGGCCATTGGGACATGTAAATATAAAGGTGCTCTGTGTGCATTCCAAAGCGCACACATTCACAATCAAACATTAGGACAGTGATTCATTTTTCTAAAATATGTTTGATGTAGAGGATGTTTTGTATTTTGTATCTATAAACTGATTGTATACGACTATTAAATCGAAATCAGATGTCAAGATATTTGAATCTTTGCTTTAGAGAGTTAAGGTTTTATTATGTGGATGATGGCAGTTTTGACACATTAACATTGGATCGGCTGTTCTCATAAATTAATCCTTTTAAGTGTCTTTTGAATGGATTAACTTGACATTAAGAAACCACAGCTTACTTGTTTGAGAAAAATGTCAAATATGTATCAAAGTAAGTGTCTTGTCAAACCCAAAATGTCAAGTGTAATAATCTTACTTTCTCCAAAACATTGTTAAGATTTGCTCCACTTTGCGGTGAGATGAACCATTAGGACCAGTGGACCTATTGCTGTAAAAGCCATATTGTCGGTCATTAAGAAGCTCTCGATCTTGGAGATATTTCTTGAGCTGATAATTATTCAGCGTTTTCATGACCTTAGAGAGAATGAACGCATATATTATCGGTCAGTTATTAGAGGGTGAAGAAGAGTGGCTTTTTTGGGTTGAATAAATGCTATTTCCATCCGCTCGGTAAAAGACCTGAGGAGAAGGACTTATGAAAAAGCTTACGGATTGGTTTTGCCAGCGTTGAAGAACACCTCGTAAGACAGGAATAGCAGATTGAAGTATGTTAAGATCTTTTGGGAATCTCGACATCATACGATGGCGAAGAAGGACTTGGCTCATAGAATCACTAACGAGCTCAATGACAGGCGGATTCACTCACTGGCAGCTTTGAATTGATGGTGAATTGCCTAGCGAAGAGATTAGCTTTCTCTTAAAAGCCAAAAAATGGAGTGTCATTGACAACGAGCGTAGGAACCGGGAAAGAATTAATCATGTTTTTTACAAATGACCAAAAGCTTTTATTGTCTTTTTGACATTTCAGTACTTTTTGCGGTAATTTTTGATCATTCCGCCGTCGAATATAGGCGTTGCATAATTTCCTGGCTTGCTTGACCTTATTCCGGTTTTCCTCAGTATAATAAAAATTACTGTGACCGTCCCAGTTGGCTTACTCATATTGCCAAACGGTTCTCCTAAGAGATCTTTCTTTAACTGGAGGGTTTTGATACTATAAATTAGCAGACAAAACACAATGGACAGATGTGCTTAGAGAAGATAGAACACTGTAATAGTGTATTTTTTAGGGTCGGAGGTAAGAGACAAGTCAATAATGTTTTCTGCTTGACCCTTCACGTCCGATATAAGAGGACACAAGCGTCCACAGGTTTTTTCTCAAAGCCCACCTCTGTCTATCAACTCCTACTCTCACCTCCCAGCGGTGAACATCGGGTGCCTAGTACATCAACTGGAGATTGGGTTCTAGTCCCAGTGGAAAGTTGTTGTGGGCAGCAAACGAGAGAGGGGGAATAGGAGTTTCTACTAAGGCACCTCTCCTTATCCAGATGGCAGCGGATGAATTCTCGAGATGGAATCAACGGTGTCGTCTACAGTTCCAGTAAGGTTGAACTACTTAGTGAACACCTTATAGGGCTTCTTCTTCGACATATTCGGAGCCCAGGCTTATAAGGAGCGGTTTAATCCGGCTCCACAGCCTTGGAGTTATACTTAGGATTTGGCCCTTGAGGTTGGGGGTAAGGCCATTGGGGTGACTTCCTGGCCACGTAAAAGCTTTCATAAATGCGAAACACCAGAAAGCCTCGCATACGGACGGATTTACTGTTGACAACCTACGCAAACGAATTAAGGACAACGAACCTCGGATATGCACGTGGAATGATAGGTCCCTTAACAGACCACGTGTGGTCGAAGAATAAACTGAAGCCCTAGAATGCTATAAGGCAGACATCACCGCCATCCAGGAAATACGATGGGATAGGCCGGGCAAAAAGAGGATGAAAAACTTCGATATTTACTATAGTGACTGCTACCACGAAAACCAACAGCGCTTATTTAAATGCGGCTTTGTCATTGGACCCTGACTTAGGCAAAAAGTCATGAGTTAAAGGTGCTGTGGGGCGAAACGTCATGGTGGCCAGTACCCATTTCCACACTTCAACATCCACAAAGGAACTTGGAGTTCTCCAGATCAATTTACTGGCAACCAAATTGACCATTTTGCGATCGACGCCAGACACGCTTCCAGCATCATGGATTTCCGAACCTTCCGAGGAGTTAACATCGAATCGGACCACTCGGTACAAGTAATCTCGGTACAAGTAACCTCTGCCGCCAATACAATGTATGGAAAACCAGTGGAAACATTGCCAAGATGCAATCAGAGAACCCGCCTCTGATGTGCTGGATTTCAAACAGCCACCAACAAGGAACCCCTGGTTTGATCAGGAATGTCGGCAGGCAAATGCAGCCGAACAACAGGCACGCCAAGCGGCGCTGCATAAAAGGACGAAAGCTGCTCATGAGCTCTATGAGCAGATAATGGAAACATCATAGTGGAACTGCAGTCAATGCTGAGGATATGGAAGGACCAGACTGTATAACGGCGACGATGAACCGAATTACGCTGTCAGGCAGGATGATGACGACGAAAGCCAAAAATCCCATCCTCCCGACTTAGTCGAAGTAAAGATTGCCATATCTAAGCTGAAGTCTAATAAACCACTGGAGCGGATGGCTTGAATGCCGAGCTCTTCAAAGCAGCTGGAGATAATTTAGTTAGGAGCATGCACCAACTTATCTATAAGATATGGTCGGAAGAAAGCATGCCCGATGAATGGAACCTCAGTATTGTTTGCACGATCCTGAAAAAAGGAGGCCCTCTAAACTGCACTAACTATAGAGGAATCAGTCTACTTAACATCCCCTATAAAATCTTCTCTGCCGTAATATGTGAGCGTCTAAGGCCCATCGTTTACAATCTGATAGGTCTTTATTAGTGTGGTTGGAAAAAACCCAAGAGCACCAAATCGACACCCACCATCTTTTCATCGATTTCAAGGCCGCATATGACAGCATCTACAGGGATGAGCTGTATAGAGCCATGTCTAGTTTTTGAATCCCTGCCAAACTCGTCCGTTTGTGCAAAATGACCATGAAGAATTCACGCTGCTCCATTAAGGTTGAAAACAACTTAACAGAATCTTTCGATGTCATTAAAGGTTTAAGACAAGGTCATGCGCCGGCGCCGTCATGTGATTTTTTTACATCGTGCTTGAAAGATTAGATAGAACTCACACGTAAACACTAGAGGCACTATCTTTCAAAAGTCTGTCCAATAACCAGCATATGCTGATGACATTGACATAATCGGAAGAACTCAGCGTGATGTCAATGGGGCTTTTGTGAGTATTGAGGCAGAGGCGATAAAAATGGGTTTTAACGCTTAATGACGGGCAAACAAAGTACAAGCTGTCGTCAAGAAAGGACAAACATCACCGACATCTTGGTTAAAATGTCACCACCGACAGACGTAACTTTGAGGTAGTCAAAGACTTCTTCCACCTAGGATCCGCTGTAAACGCAGAAAACAACCAGAGCTGACTGCTGAGATAAAACGCAGAATAACTCTTGCTAACCGCTGTTTCTTTGACTCAGAAAGCAATTGTGTGGAAAAGTCTTCTCTAGAGGTACCAAAGTGTTCTATATAAGACCCTTATTATTCCTGTCCTGCTATACGGTGCAGAAGCATGGGCTATGACAAAAGCGGATGAAAGCACCTTGGGTCTGTTCGAGAGATAAGTTCTTCATGTGATCTACGGTCCCGTAAGCATCGAAGGGGAGTGGAGGAGAAGATGGAACAACGAGCTTCACGGGCTGTATAACGATATAGACTAAGCCAGTAGGGTAAAAGTCCAACGACTAAGATGGCTGGGTCACGTGACCTCACCTAACTTGGAGTGCGAAACTGGAGACATCTAGCTAGGGACCGAGCTAGATGGAGCAGTTTGTTGTGTGAGGCTTTAGGTCACACAGGACTTTAGCGCCACCTTAACAAAAAAAAACATAAACATCTTTTTAAAAATCTTTTATTTTGACTCTAGTGACCTTGAAACGTCAACAAATGTCAAAATTTTCAATTTGACAAATCGGACCAATTATAAAAACTTCCTATAGGAAGTTAAAAAGAATTGATGCAAAGACCATATTGTGGTATGAGCTGATAAGCTCACGTGTTTCACGTGTGGAATGTGCTTACTGAAAACTGGTTAAACCTTAATTATTAAGTTCATATTTTTCTCCTTTCTTTTATTAAAAATGTGGTTATTAAGAAATACATCATATCAGCTTTAAGTTCGCATCCAGACACTTTTGTCTATAAGCAGTTATTTTTACAACTTTAGGCGCCTTTTAATTTTAATTTACATTAGAAACGAGTTCTACGCAAACATAATCAATTTTGTTTCTCAAAACATTTTAGTAGCAAAAAATTTAACTATCTTAAGAATACTTTAAAAAACATAAAAAAAAATATGTAATAACAATAAACTGAAAAATGTTTTTGAAAAACTAAAATAACTCCAACATTCCTCGGCAAATGCTTTGAACTCCCCTACATTCTCGACAAACCCACATCCCATAGCTTCTAGCAGTTTAATAAAAAAAACATATAACTCCTGCTGACAGTAAAATTAATTGAAATATTAAAATTCCAATAGAAACTATAAAATAAAACTTTTTTCATTTTTAATACTCGTATATTGAACCTCAATACATAACTACATGACTGTCAATCTCAAGCCGCGGTGTTTTGAACACATTTCAAATGTTTGACTTTATTCACCTATGCAGCGGGCCAGGCGGGCTATTCAGACATCAGGCAGGAGCAGCGTGTGTGCAAGCAAACACTTTTAAATACAATATGCCTCTGTATTCACATGCAATGCATTAGATACTCATACATACCTATAGACGGTATATAAGTTTTTCTATTTTCAAAATTAAACAAACGACTTAACAAAAAGTCCAAAAGTGAACGTTTTTATTGCGTTAGCGCCCAACTGAGTTTAAAAGCTGCTGCCACCAGCTTCGATTGAAAAATTATTACTGCACACGCTTTCGTGAAGGTGATTCAATCCACATCATATAGCCACCATATCAGTCTACCGCACCACACGGCACCGCACGTTCTATATATATATATTGTAACTGGTAGGTACGATATACCTACGAATAGATAGGTTTAAAGCGTGTCCAATCGCCAATATAGCCCAACCGCTAGAGCCCGAACCGTAGGAGTCCTACCCTAGATCCGGTTTTACGAGTACATATTTTATTGAAATATTTTTTCTCCATAAATTTAATTAAAATCTCAATCAAAATGTAGAGCGTTTCCTGTGTGTGAATCGATTGTGAAATCGATCTGGATAGCGAATTATGCAATTCTGCCAATGCCAATATATGTAGGTACCTACTTTTACCTCAGTTCTTGTATAAAAGTCGCTCTCTCTATGTATCCACCCCACCGCCATCGCCATCACCCCCACATGGAATTTAATATTATTTAAGTTCATACGTATCTACAGTGTATACCACCACTGTTCGTCGGTCGTCGCTCGTTCATTCGTTCATTTTCGAAAAAAGGATTTATGTCCGAAACGACAATGTAATCGAATATTTACGAATCACAGTCCCTGGGGGAGCAGCGAGCAGGACGAGATATGGGGGATTCGGATTGAATAATTTGCTCATATCAATCGACAATCACACACGTTCGAAATGATATGTTGTGTTCGATTGTTCACCGTCACAACACAATACAAAAAAAAAAAACAACAACAAAAAACATAGAAGCAAATAGAATGAATTGTGCAATCAAAATTGACAGTTTGACGATGGAGTTTTTAAATCTCCATGTGCTTCTTTCATTTTGGGTGCATGATTCTGTGGTTATCACCCACCCTCCACATACCATGCCGCATGCCTCATGGAGGCAAGTTGGTAGCCTCGAATTGAATGAGGCAGCGAAGGGAGTTATTGCTTTCGATGATGGGGCTTGTGAAACATACTTTTCAGTGTGACATTCATGTCAGTTTGGAGTATTTCTAGATTCTATGGATATTGTTTTTTTGATGCTTCTTTAATTTGACAATCTATTGAATGAATAAGATTGGCAGAGAAAGAATGTGGATTCGAATTACATGAACAAACATACGAGTAGATGTGGGATGACGGAAGGAATCAAAATTATTGGGGTATTGCGATTTATTAAAGAAACTGTCGTTTTTGATTTGAACATTTTTGATACGCATCCCTAAGGAATTGTTTTTTAAATTCGATTAAAATCAACTCGCTATATATTCAACAAACAATTCATAGCTTTTTGTTCTTTGATTGAAGAAATATTCGGATTGGAGAAATACACTGGACTAGGTCGCATGTACTTGCAAATATTGTAAGGTACTATATGCTTGTTTTCCAACAACAGCAAATTTGTGTTGGGTTTTTAAAAGTTTTAATACTTGTTGGAACAAAAGTAATTGTAGTTGTTAATTTTTAGTGCTTTTTTTGTTCAGCAGAAAACTAATGGTTTTGTAAAATAATATTGTATTTGATGAAATTTGTAGTTAAGTTAAAAGGAGTTAAATCTTTAAAAAAGCTATCTATCCTTTCTTAAGTCTTTCAAGCACTTTTTCGCTACAAAAATACTGATTTTAAGAAGATACTTAAGGAAAACCTGGACGGTCTCAATAATTACTTCAGGATCTTTGACTGGTCACTATGCTTCCTCGATAGTGACGTTGACGCCAGCGCTGATATGATCACAAGTTTGATTCTCCTGGGAATGAGAACTTTTATACGAAACAGGGTTAAAAGTATCAGACCCAATTAAAACGCATGGTTCGATGCGAGCTGTAAAGAGGTTATTAGGGCCAAAGAATTAAGTTTCCATTGCTATAAAGCCAACCGTACTGAGGAAAGCCGGAAAAAGTTCAAACAAGCCAGAAAGGCCTTCAACGCCCATATTCGACAGAATAAAATATACTGCAATGTCCCAAAGGCAGTAAACGTTTTTGGTCATTTGTAAAAAAACATGAAAAATTCTTCCTCTTCTTCGGTTTCAACGCTCGTTGTCAATGACACTCCTTTTGTTAGCTCTTTAGAGAAAGCTTATCTCTTTGCTAGGCAGTTCGCCGCCAATTCTACGCTGCCAGTGAGTCTTATGACTCCGCCTGTACTTGAACGAGTTAGTGATTCTATGGGACCAATCTTTTTTCGCACTCGTACTGTGGCAAGAATCCTAAGAGATCTAAACACACATAAATCCGCTGCTCCGGATAGTATCCCCGCTATTGTTCTGAAGAGGTGTTGGAAAAGAGCGGATGGAAAACGGCATTTGTCCACCCTATTCCCAAAAAAGTCGAATCTCCCTCACCCTCTAACTACCGACTGATAGCACTTACGTCCCTTCTTTCCAAAGTCATGGAAACGCTGATTAACTATCAGCTCAAGAAATATCTTGATGTTCAAAAGCTTCTTAATGACCAGCAATACGGATTTCGTAGCAATAAGTCCACTGGTGATCTCATGGTTCATCTCAGCGAACAGTGGAACAAATCTTTACATCGTTTTGGAGAAAGTAAGATTATTGCACTTGATATTTCAAAAGCATTTGATAGGGTTTGGCATCAGGCTCTCTTATCGAAAATGCGTGCTTTCGGTTTGCATGAATCCCTCCTTCATTGGATTAGTAATTACCTTTCGAATCGTTCAATACAAGTACTATTAGATGGATTCAAGTCTTAAAACCCTAAAATAAATGCTGGTGTGCCCCAGGGCTCTGTCTTATCTCCAACACTCTTTCTCATTTTTATTAATGATCTCCTGTCTGCAACATCTAATCCAACATCTAAAGCTCATTAAATTCCGACCTAAACAGCATTGTTCAATGGGGATTAAAAAACAGCGTGGAATTTAATGCTTCGAAAACCCAATGCTGTCTTGTATCGTTAAAGCGAAATATACCCCCTTTGCCATTATCCATGGATGGCACTTGCATCAATCGGTATGTGTGTCACCAACCATCTCTTGTGGAATGATCACAAACGCAATGTCGCCAAAAATGCCGCAAGGTGTTTGGGTTTCCTTAGGCGATGTAACAAATATTTCAAACCTTCTGATCTGGCTGTTATCTACAAGACTTACATACGTCCAAAGCTTGAGTATAACTCCCATCTCTGGGCTAGTGCTCCTGCAACTTACTTAAGCCTCTTGGATGGTATTGAAAGTAACGCATTTAAATTGATAGATGATAATATCATCATAAGTTCATTTACTTTGCTTGAACATCGTCGTTAGGTCTTTTGTCTGACCCTTTTTTAACGTTATTTTAACGGCTTATGCTCTAGTGAAATAGCCAGTTGCATTCCTCCCCTGAAACAGTTCAACCTTTATACTCGCGCTTCTAGGAATTCTCATCAGTATACCCTCGATTCCAACTTCGGCCTAACTGTCGAATAAGAGATTCGTTCTTTAGCCGTACTACGCGAATGTGGAATGCTTTACCACACTCTGTCTTTCCTAGTCATTGCAATATTCAGGAATTCAAATCAATGTGCACCGACATCTCCTTTTAAACCCTCTCTCCCCTTCCCAGTGCTCACTCTGTGCCTCTGCATAATAAGGATAGTAATATCCCTTTGAGTGTGTGTTTATTATAAAAAAAAATAGTATAGTTCTGGTCCAATTACTAAGTCTTTTTAATAAAAGGAGACCTTGCTTAAAATCCGGTATGTCTGATTTTTTGGTTACTTGATTTTGATGTTGGCTTCATTAATAATTAAGTTTCTGATTTCAAGGGAAGTACGCAGGACTTCCAAAAACAGTCAAATGATGTCTTAAGCTTAATTCTTCGTGGCCGAAAATTATTCTCAAGGTAATATCATTTGTTGTTCAGAAAATGTTCATAAAGGTTCTAAAGAGTGATTTTTTAGCTATTATCTTTTTGGCAATACTGGTTTAACCAGCTGACACTCGCTTCGTGTTTTATTTCACTGTCAAACATCTTTTATTTGGTCTGTAATTTAACCACAAATCGTTTTGCAAACGAACAAAAAAGTCATAAACGAGGTGTTTCTTTGAAAACCAAGCAAAAAAATAGGCTTTCCCTCTTCTACCAAAATGTAAGGGGATATCGTAGTAAAACTGCTCACATTTTTCTTAGCTCCCAATCATTTCCACATGACGGAATCGTTTTGACAGAAACTTGGCTCAATTCAAGCTTTTCCGACAAAGAACTTTTCGGTCAAGATTTTGATGTTTACAGAAATGATCGTCTTGAGGTGATCTCATAGCGGTAAAAAATACACATTTCTCGTATTCTGTATCTTTTCCGTTTAAACTATAAACTGAACTGGTCTGCGTAAAGTAAATGGCACAGACTGAGACTACTTTCATTCTAAACGTTTACATTTCTCGTTTATAATGGACTCCCTTTGGCATTAGAATTTCTTATCAGTTTGTCCAGCTTGGACACCAATATTTTACTTCTAGGTATTTTTAATTTACCAAACTTTGACTGGATTCCGTCCAAAGACGAATCCTTTCTTGAAGCCTCTTTTTCTTCTTCACAATTTGAACTATCTCTTCTCGATAAAATCCTTCTTTCTGACTTAAAGCAAACAAGCTGTATTAAAAACTAAAAAATCGAATTCTCAATTTAGTATTTCCTTTTGACGCTATTAGCACTCTTGTTCTAGAATCTTGATCAGGACCTACTATTATTGATAAATTTTACCCCCCTTGGACATTTTTTCTGACTTCCTTTTATTGCTCAAATAATAATTAGGATTTCAGGAGAACTAATTTCCTATTGTTGTCTGAAGATTTAACCATTTCTGGAATTGCTGATACCTTAGCATTGTCTAATATTGATGAAGCAGTTTCAAGTTCTTATGAGATCTTTAATAATTATTTAGAAAAATAACATACCCTTAAAGAAATCAAGAAATACAAACTTTAGCCACCCTCTTGGCTCAAGTGAAGTTCTTATTTTTGCTGATGACATGCACATATTTAAGATAATAAAGTCCACCCATGATCGTATTCTTTTACAAGCCGACATTGATAGTTTCACATTTTGGTGTGGGAAAAATAGCCTTTTACTCAACCCTTTGAAATGCCACCAAAGGTGAAAACTTTTACTAAAAACCGAATAGGTAGTGTATTTGATAATTGTTCTTTGCTTGGTTTTATAAATCGCTGGGCAAAGGAGTTCAATGATCCATATGTTAAGCTTTCTTTGTACAATTGGCATGTTCGTCCTCATCTTGAATATGCTTCGCAGGTATGGACTTCCTATTACTAAATTCATAGAAAACGTATTGCATCAATTCAACATAATTTCACTCGGTTTGCCCTAAAGAGTCTTCCTTGGAATTCATCAAATGCAATCCCTCCATCAAAGGCGTGTAAATAATGACTTAATAATTCTTCACCAACTCATTAATGGTGAATTTGATGCACCTTATTTGCTTTCTTGTGTACTTTTGAATTACAGAGCGGAAGAATTACTTTGGGAAGAATGAAGGTTTAAGTAGAAAAAGCATTTTATATAACTTAAAATGTTTATCGATTAATTTAAATTTAAATAAGTTGGGGTTAAAATCATTGTTTAGAACAAGTTCTCCACTTTCGTAAACGTCTTTATTTTATTTTTGTTTGTACACTGTAATAATTCTTGTTAAATGTTAACAATTATTATGTTTTGCATTTTGTGCGTGTGTTAGGTTATAGTTGTATTATTTTCTTACTAACAACTAACTCATGCACTTATGATGAGCCTCTGATCGTAGTTTGACGCTTGCTATAAGCTTAATACTTTCTGAAAACTTTGAAGTGTAAAATTATTATTCGGATCAATTTGTTGTCAATTTTAGTGTACCTCAGGGAAGTCACTTAGGTCCAATTTTATTTATAAATTATTTGGTTTTAATCACAGACATTTGTCCGTCCTTATTTGTGCTGATGATATTATGCTTTTCAAAAGTTAATCTTACTGTTTACTTTTGTACGAAGAATTGTTAATATTCAGTAATTGTAGAATCATGAATATTACACTCAAAAAAGATACCTTTGTTTTTAATTATAATTTTTACGCAATTTAAGTTAAGCATCTGTTAATTTCTGATTTGGGGCTTATAATTGGTACCTGTTGCTACCTTACTATTTCATTCATATAAGAAGAGTTGAAGCAAATCAAAAAAGAGGTAAGCGTATTATAAACTTAACTCCTCGTTCCATATTTTTTTTTTAAAGGTTATATAATTGTGTGCTCATACATTTTCTGTGTGACAAATATTTTGTTCACTTTTTTGATTAATTAAAAAAAATCTTTGTATAAAATGTTTGTTTCAATTCAAAGATATGACTTAGGTGCACATAGGGAAATAACTTATCTTATGTTTCACCTTATCTAAATAGCATTTTAGATATGCATGGTTCGAATCAAAGCCTTTCACATTTTGCATAAAGAAAAATCAAAACATTTATTTTCCCAAAATTTGTAACCATTCCTTGCAAATTCTTTAACCTAATAATAAATAAATTATTAAAAGGGTTTGAATCAGAAGACATCATTGGATAATTGTTATCAACTCTTCGAAAAATAGTTTAGGTAACTTTTCTTGCAAAATCGTCTAAATTATTTATCATAGCTCATAGTCTTGCTCTCTTTTACAAATAAGTAAAATTAAATCACACTATCTTAATTTAGGAGCCGCACTAAACAGTGAGATGATGGGGAAGGAGAAGCTTTCCAACCATGAATCTTAGGATTTACTAGCTATATTTGCAACAATTATGCTATGTTTCCGAAATTAAAATGGACTCTATGTCCAGTCCATCCATTAAGATTATAAGACGCAATTAGAAGAGATACGATGTTGGTGGCGGTGGACTAGCTGCAGCTGAATTAACTCTTGAAATTTAAATGTGTATGCAAAATACACTGTAACGTCACTTGTGGTTGTGGAATGTGTTGTTTCCAAGATAGACTAGCGATCGACAAAATATGGTATTTCTTTAATACTACGGACTACAACACCGATATTCTGAGCGATGCATACGGTTCCGATTATTCACATCACTAACTTTTCCCTACAGTCCAAATTCAAGAACCCAAAAGTATTTTAGTTTTTCAAACTGTTACTGCAAGATGTTCTCCATTTTTGTAGAGAGTTTAAACAATAATATTTCAATGCGTTATTGAAGCGTGGTATCGTTCCACTCCCAGTCACGGCATGATTATTTTTGTCAAATGTTAAAGTTGACGGTTTCAAAAGTAAAAGTGGGAAAAATTGCGAGCTTTTCAAAATGAAACCCTATACATATTTGTTATCCAAAGCATTTGAAGACATTTGCATATATGAATATCTTTGAAAATTCAGTGCTGTTTGAAAAATGTTGGTCCAACATCTTAATACCCTTTTCGATATCAGTTCTTGAAATTAGGAACGCTACTGTTTAAAAATTGGTGTTATTATCAATCGGAGCTGCATTTGGCTCGTGATAGTAGTACAATACCAACCGAAGTGATTTGGTGGAAAAAAAATGGACAAAATCAGTTTGGAACATAAAGCCAATATTTTGTGTCTGTCACGTCTTAATTTTACAACACGTAAAATTTCTAACAGACTGAATATTGCTCAATATTATGTGGCATTGGTTAGAATAGGCTAAAGTGGCTGTCCATGATGGAAAACGGAGACACTTAGTTTAATCCCCGATTGTGATACCACATGAATCTTGAGGCTTCCTCCTAAGCTCAATGGAACCAGCTTGAGTCCCGATATGATTTAGATCGTTTAGATCGTTAAAAAATAATTCTTCTATGTAATTCTTGCGTTTTCGAGCTAGAGCAGGGCATGTGCAGAGAAGATAAAGAACCGTTTCTTCCTCTTCTTCGTCCATACACCTTCTGCAAAAGTCATTTGAGAATGCGCCTAACAGAGTGGTGTGCTTTATTATCAGGCAGTATCTGATTATGACACCTATTATTGAGCTTATATGCGATCTGTTCAGAGATAGCAAGCACTTTGAACGCTTTAAATCTAGTGTTGGCCAGATGTTTTTTGTGGTGACGTTGTTCCACCTGGTGTCTGCCTTCTTCATAGCGTCTTGCATTAGCAACAATTTACAAATAGCGATTGGTATGCCAGTGTGTGCCAAACGTGGTAGGATGGGCTGCAATGTACAGTTCAAGGCGAGTTCATCTGCGTTACAGTTACCTAGAATGTCTCTCCATTAGAAATGATCGACAGTTATAGACTGTTATAGAGTATGTAGAGACAGAGTCCAGAGAGCGGCCTGACTTTCTGAGAAAATACGGATATCAGATGTTGATATCACGTTTTCTTTAAGGCAGGACAAAACTTCTTTTATCGCCAAGTGTCCTCCTTGAACACGCTACATTGATTGGGAAGGCGGAATGAGAGACTTAATTTCAGTCGTTCAGAGTACACACCTCCAACAACCCCTTCTTTTGTAATGAGGCATGGAATTTGAAAAAATATCGTGATACCAGTACTACTACCAGGAAAAAAGGCTCAGGGAGGCCAAAAAATAGACGACCCCAGTGGAAGATCGTTTTTTGATATTGTAAAGTCATCGGTATCCGTTCAGGACTTCGGTGGACCTTAAAAACGATCTGTGTCGAGCTTCATGCAAAGAAATTCTGTCAAGCTCAGTAAGAAAAACCCTTGAAAGGTAGGCTTAGAGCACTCAACCCGTTAGTGAAGCCGGATTTTCCAAACGAATACATGCGGTCTTTCGATCTTTTTTGTCATCTATAGACCAAATCAATGTTTTGACTTATCGTTCTCCTTTTCGGTTGCATTCTTGTTAGGTTGTAAAGAATAAGTAATACGTATTTGTTGCTTAATTCTATTTATAGAATTCTTGTATAATATTTGTTTTTAAAAAAGGAACGTATTAAATGAAGAGTTTTCATATAAAGATATTTAAAAATTATTAAAAATACAATATTTTGTGACAAATAAATTTGGATATATTAGTGTACAGTGTTTTGAAATGCAGAATTCAAAACATACAGCATTATAGCCAAACAGTATCATATTGTATCACACAGAATTAATATCATTTATAGATCTCTAACGACTTCTTTAGAATAAATATTTTAAGCTCTTTCCACATAGACTAACTACCACTAGCTTTATTTCCAAATTGACGGATGTTCATTTCCGCTCTTTTGACTATCCACAATCTAGTTCGCTAATGATATGTAAACAATTAAGAAAAAAAACGGAAACGGACAAAAATAATAACAACTACTTTCTTGCTTTACAATATTTGCGTGTATGTTTTTTCTCATACGAAACCAATACGTGCCCTCTATGTCAACAATAAAAAAAAAAAGTTAACATCCAAGGTTGAACTTTATTGAATCAAAAAACTTCGGGAAAAAAATATTGATTCCCATCGAATCAAAATTAAAAATAAATCAATCAAAAAAACATTTCTTGTGCATATTTTTTGTTTGGCTTTCGTATTCAAATGACGCAACATGCAGATAGATTTATTCTTTAAAGCCGCATTGAACAGCAACTGTCAAACTAAGGAAAGATATTCAACCACAGCACAAGAACTGTACAATCAACCACATCATACTCTGACAATCTCCTTACTTTGAATATATTGATCAATCAAATCAAATCAATCGATTTGATCAGTAAAAGAAAAAAAAAAGTAACATACCCATCCTAAGCCCGTAAACAACATAACCAAACCATCAACAAACAACAACAATCAACTTATAAACTTCAACAATCTCTCCGCCAACAATAACATTTCGCTAAAGGACAAATTATTTCTTCGAATCGTATGCATAGCTTCGTAGCTTGTAGTGTAGCTAAGCGGGAGCACTACTGCTTCTATATCTTTCATTAATTTGCATGCGGAATTTGTCGTCGTTGTTGTCAGCATAATGTATCCAAACGTACAATCAAAAGTCTTTGCAAAATTTATAGTCTGCCCAAAAAAGGTCTTGAATCGAATCGTAGTCGTCTTGAGCTTAAATACCAACGAACTGTGTGAGTTCGATGGTTAAAAAAAATACGAAAAAAGGAGTCCCTCGACAATAGGCTCTATAGACTTCCCTCTCTCTATAAATCGAAAAAAGGAATTACGAGGGTTCAGGGGGTAAATTTGCATCCCATCGCAGAACCATCCGGTCTTTGAAATCCCCACACAAAAATCAGCACAATAAAAATCAACAACAACAAAACATTCGCTTCATAAGACTTCAAATCAAAATCATAACAATAATGACGATGATGATTGGGGTTAAATAGAAGGTGGGAATTCCTCGCCGATGATGATGATGATGAAGAAGATGACGATGGTGAGGGTGATGATGGTGGCAATGGTGGCAATGGTTATGGTTATGGTGGATACTCTGCTATAAAGCTAGTGTTGGTGCTGATGTTAATACCTCTGACTATGACTGTAGGTCTGGCTTTGTATAGCCTCTTGCAAGCCAGTCGATGTCTATGTCTCTCTAAGTCTATTGTGTTATTGTGTTATGGCATATCACGAGATGATGCGATTTTAAATAAGGCAATTAATGAACTAAACGGCAAATGGATTTTTCTTACACCAGTCTCTACTAAACCCAACAAAGAGAGGCACCTATAAGTCTACCTAAAGAGCTATATATTCTACACAATAGAGCGAGGTTTTGAAAACGCGCCTTTGAAAAATTTGTTGATCTTAGTTGAACTCTCGCTGATGCACATAATAAAACAACTTTTGACTTTGGCTGCCATAAGACTGATCCTCTAATTGGTCAGATGGAACAAATAGATAATAGAAAAATGCAATTTTTCATCGAAAGGGCAAATGATTTATGTGGATTTTATGTTAAAGTGACGAAATTTTTATATTACTTGATCAAATAATAAAAAAAATTTACTTGATTAAAAGTTTATATAGCATAGGGTTTTTATTGGCACAGTTTTGTGCATTTGCTTAAAAGTCTAGGTTCAATTTTAAGACTTGCGACATAGGATCTAGATGTCAAGTTTTGCACTCGTATAAAATTCGAACTCCTGAATTTAATTTAAAATGACATTACAATGGTAGAAAAGTCGGTCTGTCTGTCCTGGCCCTTATAGCCCAAACCATTATGTCAATTGACTTTAAATTTTGAAATTAAGGTTTTGAGCTGATTTGCGTTAAGCTTTTTTTTTAAGACAAAAATTACAGTACAAATTTGTTGGTCAAAAATCGAAGATTTTAATCTTCTCAAAAACCAACCAATAGGATTTTTTTAATTTTCGTTAAAAATTGTTTTTATTATTTTGGGTTCTTTGAACGTAAAAATCATATTTGTCCAGAAGGGTATCCTCAAAAAGAACCGTTATTTTGTCTTTACTTTTGTCTTTTAACAAATAAGAAATAATCAACCGATTTCAATACGTTAGCTGCACAAGTTCTTATACCTGGTGTGTAATTGACCAAAAATGTCATTGTTTTCGTTTTTGATTAAATACAAATAATTGAACATTTTTTTTCGAAACACGATATCTCGAAAACATACCGTTATTAACTTTCCAAAAGAAGTTATTGTAATGGGTTTGATTTGTCGAATTGAAAATTTTGACATTTCTCGAGGTTTCAAGGTCTCTAGAGTCGAAATAGACTATTTTTAGAATGATCGTACGTCCGTACGTCGACACGTTCGCGACGTTTTTTTCATCGTCCATAGCTCAAGAACCAGTAGAGATGCAGAAAGCGCCCTCAAGAAAATTGCATTAATTGTTTTTTTTTTTTAAAAGAAGGTGAACATTTTGAAAAACATCAAATTGATAGTTTTTTTTTTTAATAAAAACCTAAACAAAACATTACTTGATAAAAATTGAATTTCCACTCAAAAATCTTTTCAAAAATTTAAGATTATGGCTTCCAACTTGTTTAATATTATAAAAAATATTGTTTTCAACATTCGGTAAAATTTTGAGAAAAATCAAATTGACATTTTTTTTGCAAAACATTAAATATAAAAAAAAATAATAAAAGTTAATAAAAATTGATTTTCGACTCAAAAAACTTTTCAAAACTTTAATAATTGGGTTTTAACAGTTTTTTTAAAAACAAATAAATTTGAAAAAATCGAATTGACATTTTTTTTTACAAAAAACAAAAACCTAAATAAAAAATTAATAAAATTTAGTAAAAATTGGTTTTCGACTAAAATATCTTTATTCAGAAAATTTAGCAATCAAATATATCTTCAAAACTTTGAGATATTGGCTTTAAACTACTTTATATATAAACTCTTAAGTCTTTTTAAACTAAAACTGGAAAAATGTGTACCATAAAAATTCAATTTAAAAGAACAGGTTTAACGAATTTCAACTAAAAACTTAAAAAATAAAATTGTTTGAGGATTCTAATGGCATTTAAATTTTTGAAAACAAACTTGCAGGTACATTTTTTAAATTAAAAAGAGGCTGAGATGCGACCCACACTGATAACTTCCCATCCCGTCTGTCGATTTGTCTTGCTTAAAAGTTTGTCTATGTGTACTCGTATCAATATTTACCAAGTTTGCGTACTACTTTTTGTAGATTTTATTTTTTATGAAAAAGTGGACTGTTGGATTTTTATATAAAAATTACTGAATATCGAAAAAAAAATTTTCTGTGAAATAAAATAAGTTTGAAGCCAATACTTTTAATTTTTGAAAAGCTATTTGAGTCGAAAGTAAATAATTACCAAGTTTTAGTATTGTTTTTTTTTTTGTGAGCTTTATTTTTTGTAAAAAAACTGTCAATTCGATTTTTTTCAAAATTTTACTTAATGTTAACAACAATATTTTTTGAAAGATTAAAGTAGTTTAAAGCCAATATCTACAATTTTTAAACAGATATTTGAGTCGAAATTCAATTTTTACCAACTTTTAACATTTTTTTTTTTCGGTTTTTATTTTTTTGTAAAAAAAAACTGTCAATTCGATTTATCTCAAAATTTGTCCTAATGCTGAAAACAATATTTCTTATAAGTAAAAATTAGTTAAAAGCTATTATCTCAAAGTTTTGAAAAGATATTTGAGTAGAAATTCAATTATTACCAACTTTGAGTAATGTATTTTTAGATTTTTATTTTTATTAAAAAAATGGCACTTAAATTTTTCTCAAAATTTTATCAGATGTCAAAAACATTATTATTCGTTGCACAAAATTGTTTTGGAGATGAAATCATATATATACATTTTTTTCAGTTTTTTTGATTTATAAAAAAACCGTTAAATGGATTTTTTCAAAAAACATACTTCTTTGATTTCACGTTACAATATATTATATTAAATATAATTTAAGTCTCTGGCGTTTTGGTTCATAAGACATTTTGGGGTAACCAAAATGTGCACCTTTTTTCAAAATGTAATGGCAAAAAAACCACCCACGCAATTTTCTTGAGAGCCCTTTCTGCATCTTTCTGCCTTATTATTTGTATTACAAAATCGTTGAAAATCCATTTTTACCAAC